>NC_058088.1:193201422-193532664 GCF_014858855.1 Bufo gargarizans
ACTCAGCTCAGCAGACAGTATCACACAGGATAGGATTAGATACACAGCTCAGCAGACAGTATCACACAGGATAGGATTAGATACACAGCTCAGCAGTCAGTATCACACAGGATAGGATTAGATACACAGCTCAGCAGACAGTATCACACAGGATAGGATTAGATACACAGCTCAGCAGGCAGTATCACACAGGACAGGATCTCCAAAAGGCCTAAAGTTACAGAAGACGTGTTCACTTTGTATTTTAAATAAAAATCTATTTTTTATTTTCATCTTTTACATTTTCAAAATAACAAAAAAAAAAAAAGGTCCGGAAGCAAAACTTTGGGCACCCTGCACGGCTAGTACCTAGTAGCCACCTTTGGCAAGCATCACAGCTTGTAGGGCTGAGTTCACATTAGGACAGATTCGGCTCAGTTATGTGAAGGACTTTTGTCTGCTTCAAAAATTTGAGAGTGGAAACCTAACGGACACCATTAGTCTATGGGGTCTTTAGTCTCAGTTATGTGCCGAATTCATCCTTTCCGCTCTCCTGGTCCTATAATGGAGCAGGAGAACGTAAAGGCTGTACACTGATGTGAACTCAGCCTAATCGCTTTTTATAGCAGCCAAGAGTCTTTCGGTTCTAGTTTGAGGGAGTTTCCTCCATTCTTCCTTGTAGACATCTTCCAGTTCTGTGAGACTTCACCGTCTTGCATGCTCTGTTCTTTTGAGGTCTATCCACAGATTTTCAATAATGTTCAGATCAGGCGAGTGTAAGGGCCATGGTAAAACCTTCAGCAGATCAGGGGACTGTGAGGGCCATGGTAAAACCTTCAGCTGATCAGGGGACTGTAAGGGCCATGGTAAAACCTTCAGCTGATCAGGGGACTGTAAGGACCATGGTAAAACCTTTAGCAGATCAGGGGACAGTGAGGGCCATGGTAAAACCTTCAGCAGATCAGGGGACTGTTTGGTCCATGGTAAAACCTTCAGCAGATCAGGGGACTGTTTGGTCCATGGTAAAACCTTCAGCAGATCAGGGGACTGTGAGGACCATGGTAAACCCTTCAGCAGATCAGGGGACTGTGAGGACCATGGTAAAACCTTTAGCAGATCAGGGGACAGTGAGGACCATGGTAAAACCTTTAGCAGATCAGGGGACAGTGAGGACCATGGTAAAACCTTTAGCAGATCAGGGGACAGTGAGGGCCATGGTAAAACCTTTAGCAGATCAGGGGACAGTGAGGACCATGGTAAACCTTCAGCAGATCAGGGGACAGTGAGGGCCATGGTAAACCCTTCAGCAGATCAGGGGACAGTGAGGGCCATGGTAAAACCTTCAGCAGATCAGGGGACTGTTTGGTCCATGGTAAAACCTTCAGCTTGCACCTTTTGAGGTTGTTTATTGTAGATTTTGAGGTGTGTTTAGGATCATTATCCATTTGTAGAAGTCATCCTCTTTTCAACTTCAGCTTTTTTACAGTTGGTGTTACATTTGCTTCCAGAATTTGCTGGAATTTCATTGAATCCATTCTTCCCTCTACCCTTTAAGTCCCCTTACAGGACTTTACCTTAATGCAACTGTCTGACCGCATCTCCCATAGACTGTAACGATTTAACATTGCAGCCTATGGGAGATTCACCAGGTTCCTATCTGTCGTAGGCAGGGCCAGATAGGAACTTCGCTATGACAGGCTTTAGGGCCCTCAGAAGAATCAAAGCTGCCTCAACAACCAAACCGCATCCTTCATCTTGCCATAGGGGAGCTGCTTGGGCCCCGGCAGAGCAGCGCTCTTGGGGAAAAGCCTCTCAGATGCCATGGTCGCAATTGAACATGGCATCTGAGGTGTTAAAAGTCTGTGATCGGCATTATCGCCGATCATGGACTCTGCCTTCCAGGTGTCTGATGTGTAAAACAGCAAGCACCCGGCGGCCATCTTTAAATGCCAGACATCTGCTATACATGTACAGGAGATGTATGGAAGGGGTTAATAGCACAAAGCACAAGCAATATATTATTTTACAATTTGTCTCCCTTCCTAACGGCCATTTATATATAGACGTATAGGTTATGGTTGCAGAGGGTGAAGCTAGAAGCTGCGGTGTAACCTCTAGGGTGGTGTTTTTTATGCTCCTCATAAGGTCTTCGGGGGGCATTCACCATTACATTTTATTATTGCTGCAGCTCTTTGGGCAGCCCTGGTGTCACGGCGGTCTCACGGCTCCGCACGCCGACCGCTGCCCGAAAACCAGACAGCTGCAAACTAGGCAAAGAGGTTCAGGAAAGTCCTTGCAGAGCTATATGCTGACCACATGGAAGTTTATATAGTCTATGGGCGGTTGGCGAGCAGTTAAAAATCTACTTCTTTGCGTATACAGCTCTTCTGCAGACCTATACGTTTCTATGGTTACAGACTGCAAACAACCCCTGCGTAGTCCGATCCTGTAGCCATACTCCCTTCTACCTGTTCCCCTCATTTGACACAACAGATTATTTGTCTTTGCTGTGGACACTTCTGGTTCGGGAGTCATATTTTTTACCAGAATTTCAAAAACTCTCACAAGTGCCGTTCAGTACAGCGGATGGGTTGGTAGCCGACACCTAAAGCCTGTCCTGCCAGGTGCATTCTGGGACTTGTAGTTTAACCTTTGCATTACTGTCCTGCAGAACTGTGAAGATTACATTGGGATTATGGTTCACACTGATGCCACCTTGTGGTAAAAACTGGTAATACACAACACAAAGAAAGTCGCACAAATTCCAGGACATGAAGACACCAAGGCCTCGTCCATACTTTCGTGTCAGTATGACATGTGCGAATTAAAACGGACATTGCAGAGATGACAATTAATTTCATGACAATTTTCTATCTGGCTTCCGTGAAAAATGGATGCACCACGAATGTCATCCGTGTTGCCTCCGTGACTTTCAATGGACGTGTGCAGCCCAGGGCACGGATGAAAGTAGTGCATGCATCTGTGGATTTTTTGCGGACACGTGGACCGCAGAAATGTAGACAAACATATTAAAATAAATGAATCAATATGCTGTCCGTAAAAAAAGCATGCATCCGTGAAAAACAGAAGTGTGGACGAGGCCTGAAGCTGACCATACATTAATTTAAGGTGTGTGGGGAGCTCCCAACTCTCCCCCAGCAGATGATGTCGGGGGAGAAGGGAAGGATCGGGTGAAATTAATATTTTCGCCCGATCCTTTTGTTCTCGGGGGATAAGCCGCCACCAGAGGTGTCTGACGGATATTTTCTCCGCTCTCCTCATAGAATACATATACACGTCCCACCGAGCTGAACGTATCTATGTACGGAGGAGCCTGGAGAGATGGCGTTCGGCGGACAGCTGCTGAATGTGTACGGGCAGCTTTAAGCCATGAAACTCGCTGGCAAGGTAAGAATTTGTGGCGACTTCTACCTTCAAATAAAATGGCGGCTCAAGACACAGTTTATTCCAATGGTTTTTAATATTCGGTCAGATGTGCTGCTTACAGGTTGGGCAAATTCCGGTAAGTATGGGCCCAGAAGCGGACATAAGGCGAGCGCAGCCCCTGCTTCATGGAATTGTAGGTAATGCTGTTATTAATCTCCAGGTACTGGCCGTACAGCGTGTTGTAGGGGAGCCATGAGGTGGGGACTTTGGATGGTCCCTGGTTGGGGTCCCTGTGTTATCAAATACAATGTTATGTGCGGAGAGAAGCAAGAGAATAATGGACAGTTACACCACGGCTGCAGCAGTCGGGATTAGGGGGCAGCTCTAGACTAGAGCCCCCAGGACTCCTATCTCTGCCTGCAGTATGCCATGGACATACAGGAGAGTCAGCACTTACCCTGTGGCAGCAAAGTTGGTCCAGTAAGCGATCATCGCGGCCGATACGTCCCTGTCCTGTGTTCTGTAGGCCAGTGGAGTTGTGAACGGCTTAGCGAAGATGTACTGCAGGTCGTCTGCGTGGTCAGCGCCCACCCAGCTTGGGTATAAGGGCATGCGGGATGGGTGGGAGAACAGGTAGTTGTAGGTCTTCCCACTCCTGCAAAGAACAGGCACTGGTGACCACGGAGATCTATACAAGCTGCTTCTGTCCACACCCCATTATACCAGGGGGTCATGTCATATTGGGGAAGATCCCCCACAACTAGCAGAGCTCTCTAAACCAAGAAACTAGGAGAGTCCATACAATATAAAAAAATTGGAATATACAGTACAACTCCCAGTGTCTAGCTGTCAGGACATGCTGGGAGTTGTGGAATCACACAGCCGCATGTTGCAAATTCCTGCATTAATGTCATACTCTTATATACCCAATTAATGCTTTGACGTGACAAAATGTCCACCAACATGAAGTAAAACCTAAAAGAACTGATCAAAACACAAAAAATATCTTTCTTACCTGGCATTCATAGCGTGACGAGCCAGAGCTTCTTGTGTGGGGACCAGGAAGATATAATCAGTTTCTGCATCAACAATGGTCTTCTTCATGAGCTCCTGGCTAGGACTGGGCCCCCAATTTGATGTGTAAAGCTCATAGGCCAAGTTACTCCCTAATGAGCCCTTAGGGAGCGTGAGATCCTGCACCAACTTCTCCACCTCGGCCCTGGGAGGAGGTACAACCATAAAAGTACTATAATACTGCCTCCTATGTACAAGAATATAACTACTATAATACTGCTCCTATGTACAGGAATATAACTACTATAATACTGCTCCTATGTACAAGAATATAACTACTATAATACTGCTCCTATGTACAAGAATATAACTACTATAATACTGCTCCTATGTACAAGAATATACCTACTATAATACTGCCTCCTATGTACATGAATATAACTACTATAATACTGCTCCTATGTACAAGAATATAACTACTATAATACTGCCTCCTATGTACAAGATTATAACTACTATAATACTGCCCCCTGTGTACAAGAATATAACTACTATAACACTGCTCCTATGTACAAGAATATAACTACTATAATACTGCTCCTATGTACAAGAATATACCTACTATAATACTGCCTCCTATGTACAGGAATATAACTACTATAATACTGCTCCTATGTACAAGAATATAACTACTATAATACTGCCTCCTATGTACAAGATTATAACTACTATAATACTGCTCCTATGTACAAGAATATAACTACTATAATACTGCTCCTATGTACAAGATTATAACTACTATAATACTGCTCCTATGTACAAGAATATAACTACTATAATACTGCTCCTATGTACAAGAATATAACTACTATAATACTGCTCCTACGTACAAGAATATAACTACTATAATACTGCTCCTATGTACAAGAATATAACTACTATAATACTGCTCCTATGTACAAGAATATAACTACTATAATACTGCTCCTATGTACAAGAATATAACTACTATAATACTGCCTCCTATGTACAAGAATATAACTGCTATAATACTGCTCCTATGTACAAGAATATAACTACTATAATACTGCTCCTATGTACAAGAATATAACTACTATAATACTGCTCCTATGTACAGGAATATAACTACTATAATACTGCTCCTATGTACAGGAATACAACTACTATAATACTGCTCCTATGTACAGGAATATAACTACTATAATACTGCTCCTATGTACAGGAATATAACTACTATAATACTGCTCCTATGTACAAGAATATAACTACTATAATACTGCCTCCTATGTACAAGAATATAACTACTATAATACTGCCTCCTATGTACAAGAATATAACTACTATAATACTGCTCCTATGTACAAGAATATAACTACTATAATACTGCTATGTACAAGAATATAACTACTATAATACTGCCTCCTATGTACAAGAATATAACTGCTATAATACTGCCTAGTATGTACAAGAATATAACTACTATAATACTGCCTCCTATATACAAGAATATAACTACTATAATACTGCTCCTATGTACAAGAATATAACTACTATAATACTGCCTCTATGTACAAGAATATAACTACTATAATACTGCTCCTATGTACAAGAATATAACTACTATAATACTTCCTCCTATGTACAAGAATATAACTACTATAATACTGCTCCTATGTACAGGGATATAACTACTATAATACTGCTCCTATGTACAAGAATATAACTACTATAATACTGCTCCTATGTACAAGAATATAACTACTATAATACTGCCTCCTATGTACAAGAATATAACTGCTATAATACTGCCTAGTATGTACAAGAATATAACTACTATAATACTGCCTCCTATATACAAGAATATAACTACTATAATACTGCCCCTATGTACAAGAATATAACTACTATAATACTGCCTCTATGTACAAGAATATAACTACTATAATACTGCTCCTATGTACAAGAATATAACTACTATAATACTGCCTCCTATGTACAAGAATATAACTACTATAATACTGCTCCTATGTACAACAATATATCTACTATAATACTGCCTCCTATGTACAAGACTATAACTACTATAATACTGCCTCCTATGTACAAGAATATAACTACTATAATACTGCTCCTATGTACAGGGATATAACTGCTATAATACTGCCTCCTATGTACTAGAACATAGTTATTGTATGCAGGACGTACGCTTTGATATCTTGTAGCGGTTTGTTGATGACAGACAGGTCCATTCCAGCGAACATATGTCCGTCCATGTTGTTCACACCCGCTAGGTAATCCACGTCGGCCGCGTTGGAGAAGAGATTGATTGGATCATCAGGGATGAAATCTCCATCGATGACTGGGGAGAAGGCCAGGTAGTGCACCACGGGATCTATAATACAGGAAAGCGGTCGCTGTAAGTGGGGGCCTCAGGGTGTATTTTTGGGGTCCCCTTGGTTTTCAGATGTGGAATTTGGAGATGCAGATCAATACCCCCCCTGTGCCCACATCACACCAGTACGTCGCCTCTCCCCGGCACAATCATAGAGTAACCTGCAGCAGCAGCAACCCCAAAAGTCTGGGGGGGGGGGGGGGGGTAACGGTCTGACTTCTCACCCCCTATTGGCTGCAGGGACCGGCTGCTAAGAGCTGGGGGTGCAGTTAAATTCCTCCGATTCGGCACCGAGGCGTCTGATCGGTTCTGGATTAACAGATCATGCCTTATGACGATCAAATGCCAGATTAAAGGAATTTCCCGGGGCAGGTCGTGGGCAGATATTCCTGCAGGAAATCTCACACTGAAGGTTTAGCAGGTCCAGCTTGAAGGCCAGGGTAACGGCACGGGGGTCTGTAACTCTCAAACAGTTGGCGAGAGCGGCGGTGTCGTCCACGGGACAGCCCACTTTTGTGCCCACCTGTAATACAAAGAATGGACATAAAGATAAGCTCTCTTCATGCCCTTCCACAGGGGGGCGCCACCAGATAATGTGGGCTGGCTGTAGGCGATAACGCTAACAGGCCCCTCCCACTTTATATCGCCAATCTAATTATGCAGTTTTACCTGTCGAGCCCAGACGAGAGGGTCTTGCTGAATGGCCCAGGGGGACAGGCCGACGCCGCTCTGGCTGATCGCTCGCTTGACAAGCCCGACATTGTAAGGAGACAGAGTCTGGGGCACAGAGACGGAAAAGAGTGACGGTTACAGCGTACGGCGGGACGCGGTCCTGCGGATGGACTCTCTAGGTGTATATTATGTATGTCTTGCAGTACCCACTTTCCACCACCACTGGAGGCACACACTTCCCATAGCCACTAATGCAACAGCGCCCCCAGCTGTGAGACGCTTACCTGCAGGGAGACACTGGCAGCTCCCGCCGACTCTCCGAAGATGGTGATGTTGTCAGGGTTTCCTCCAAAAGCAGCGATGTTCCTCTTGACCCACGCAATGGCCATATGCTGATCCCACAGACCATAGTTACCTAAGGAGACGGGAACAGGAGCTTTAGGCCGACACAGACTCGGACCCCCAAGAACTGATGTTAGGGACTGTGGCTGCAGAGGGGGCACTTACTTACATCATGCATCAGGCCCGATTTCTGAAAAGACATATGCAAGGATAGACCTGGCGGCTGGGGGTCCAGCTGTGGTCGGCTTCAGGGGTCATGGACGCAGCAAGCACCACTGGTGAAGCCCCATGGTTAACAAAGGGCGGCCCCCAAAG
The DNA here is from genome assembly GCF_014858855.1 of Bufo gargarizans. Classification (NCBI taxonomy): domain Eukaryota; kingdom Metazoa; phylum Chordata; class Amphibia; order Anura; family Bufonidae; genus Bufo; species Bufo gargarizans. The sequence continues at coordinate 193,209,545 of NC_058088.1, forward strand.
GCCGTTCTTGGGCAGGAAGCACTAGCATCCATTGGCACATATCAGGTACCCAGCATACATGCGCCATCTTACCTGGTAGGTTGGCGTCTCCGGTGCTGAGGAATCCCAGGGGTCCCAAGCGGTAGTTGAAGGTCACCACAATGACGTTCCCGCGGAGGGCCAGCTCCTGCCCATCATACAGGTAATTGCTGAGGAAATTGGCGCCCTCCGCTGAACCGAACAGATAGGCGCCACCATAAATCCACACCATGACGGGCAGGTTGGTGGACACTAAGAGGAAGGAGAGAAAGCTGAAGAAACACAAGGCGATGGCGGTGAAAACCCGCGGCTGGCTCAGCGGGAAAGCAGCGCTGCAGCGCTGGGGTCATACCGACCTGATTGACCGCGCTGAGGGACCCAGATATTCAGGTAGAGGCAGTCGGTCTCTCCGCGGGTGTCCGTCTGGGATAAGGTGGCCTGCAGACAGCGAGGCTTGAAGTCCGTGGCCTTCAGAGTCCCTGCGGGCGGGAAACGGGAAGGATGAGGACAAGACGGGACCGCAGAGCATCACATCTCATCAGACCTCCAGGAACCCAGCTACAGAGCCCCCCAAAAATGGCGACTGACAGACTGCAACATACACGGTATACGAGTATTCCTAAGAAGGCTGTATCACACATGATAGGATTAGATACACAGCTCAGCAGACAGTATCACACAGGATAGGATTAGATACACAGCTCAGCAGACAGTATCACACAGGATAGGATTAGATACACAGCTCAGCAGACAGTATCACACATGATAGGATTAGATACACAGCTCAGCAGACAGTATCACACAGGATAGGATTAGATACACAGCTCAGCAGACAGTATCACACAGGATAGGATTAGATACACAGATCAGCAGACAGTATCACACAGGACAGGATTAGATACACAGCTCAGCAGACAGTATCACACAGGATAGGATTAGATACACAGATCAGCAGACAGTATCACACAGGATAGGATTAGATACACAGCTCAGCAGACAGTATCACACAGGATAGGATTAGATACACAGATCAGCAGACAGTATCACACAGGACAGGATTAGATACACAGCTCTGCAGACAGTATCACACAGGATAGGATTAGATACACAGCTCAGCAGACAGTATCACACATGATAGGATTAGATACACAGCTCAGCAGGCAGTATCACACAGGGCAGGATTAGATACACAGCTCAGCAGACTGTATCACACAGGATAGGATTAGATACACAGCTCAGCAGACAGTATCACACAGGATAGGATTAGATACACAGCTCAGCAGACAGTATCACACAGGATAGGATTAGATACACAGCTCCGCAGACAGTATCACACAGGGCAGGATTAGATACACAGCTCAGCAGGCAGTATCACACAGGATAGGATTAGATACACAGCTCAGCAGACAGTATCACACAGGATAGGATTAGATACACAGCTCCACAGACAGTATCACACAGGATAGGATTAGATACACAGCTCAGCAGACAGTATCACACAGGGCAGGATTAGATACACAGCTCAGCAGACTGTATCACACAGGATAGGATTAGATACACAGCTCAGCAGACAGTATCACACAGGATAGGATTAGATACACAGCTCAGCAGACAGTATCACACAGGATAGGATTAGATACACAGATCAGCAGACAGTATCACACAGGACAGGATTAGATACACAGCTCTGCAGACAATATCACACAGGATAGGCTTAGATACACAGCTCAGCAGGCAGTATCACACAGGATAGGATTAGATACACGGCTCAGCAGACAGTATCACACAGGACAGGATTAGATACACAGCTCAGCAGACAGTATCACACAGGATAGGCTTAGATACACAGCTCAGCAGGCAGTATCACACAGGATAGGATTAGATACACGGCTCAGCAGACAGTATCACACAGGACAGGATTAGATACACAGCTCAGCAGACAGTATCACACAGGATAGGATTAGATACACAGCTCAGCAGACAGTATCACACAGGATAGGATTAGATACACAGCTCAGCAGACAGTATCACACAGGATAGGATTAGATACACAGTTCAGCAGACAGTATCACACGGGATAGGATTAGATACACAGCTCAGCAGGCAGTATCACACAGGATATGATTAGATACACAGCTCAGCAGACAGTATCACACAGGATAGGATTAGATACACAGCTCAGCAGACAGTATCACACAGGATAGGATTAGATACACGGCTCAGCAGACAGTATCACACAGGATAGGATTAGATACACAGCTCAGCAGGCAGTATCACACGGGATAGGATTAGATACACAGGACTTACCAGACCATCCTGGATGCCTCTCTGCTTTCTCAAGGTTTCTGGGAGGAGCAGCAAAGGGAATTCCCTTGAAAACATCCAGATAAGTGGAGGAAATGAGGCCAATTTTCTTATTGGTTCCTTCTACGAATCCTCCGTCGGTGTAGACCACCCCCAGCTGTAAGACAAGAGACCCCGATATTAGGAGCGGAGGAGACGGGGGTCTCACGCACACTGGGGCAGATCCTTCCTTCAGTGCACGCAATGGGCTGATAGGCAGTGCCGGATTGGGGGCAATGATTCGGGGTACCATGGGGCGGGGGACACTGCCCATTTTAGGCTCCATTCACACGTCCGCAAAATGGGTCCACGTCCGTTCCGCAATTTTGCGGAACGGGTGCGGACCCATTCATTCTCTAATGGGGACGAAATGGATGCGGACAGCACACAGTGTGCTGTCTGCATCCGCAATTGCGGAGCACGGCCCCGATCTTCAGGTCCGCAAAAGATAGAACATGTCCTATTCTTGTCCGCAGCTGCGGACAAGAATAGGTATTTCTATAGGGGTGCCGGGCAGGTGTGTGGTGGATCTGCAATTTGCGGGTCCGCAACACACCACGGACGTGTGAATGGAGCCTAACAGGTAACATTTAGGGCAGTAAGGTCAGGTCTACAATCTTACCGTTGCAGCATGAGCGGCCGCCAGGAATCCGGCCAACGCCAAGGTGACGGCTATGCAGGGAGCCATCTCTGGACCCAATCCCAAACACTGGTCCCTTCCCACCTTACATACATATATATATACACACACACCTGTAATCGCTTCCCAGACGCTGATGGCCATCGCTGTGAGAGTGAGCAGCTGCTAACACGCCGCTTATCTCCCCCTGAGGGTCACCTCTGCTCATAAACATTTCCCATTAACTCCTTAACGGCTGGGTGAGACGCCAAAAGATTGCAGCGGAAAGGAAAACGTGAGCGACACCTTCCTGAATAAGGCGACCGAGCAAAGGTGGACACAGGGGTTGTAATACTTCCTGTCATCTGCCTCAGATGTTAAAGGGTTAAAAAAAATAAAAAATGCATCACAACTGTCCAAGGGTTGCACCTGCTCCATTGACGTAAATGAGGCTGAGCTGCAGTTCCGCGCACAACCTGTGGAAAGGTGGGGCGCTGTTTTTGGACACAAGCAGCCATGGTTTTCTAGCCCTGGATAACAATGTGATACACGGTATATACATGTGCCGAAGCACGAGGGATATTGTAAATACAGTATATATACACATACGCCCATCATAGAAACATGTGACTAAGCTGGCGGGCACTACAGAAGGTAGGTTATCATAGGACTTAGGGTCATTGCTATATACACAGATAAGTGTCCTGCAAAGTGCAGCTGCTTTCCTTCCACCCCGTGGGATATAACACATGCGACAGTCCCATAGATATTGTAAATCTATAAAACAAACAAAAAACATGTATATATGCACTATATTCATGGACATAAAGGGGGTCTCTGTTTTGGACAATCCCTTATTAGAAGGGCCCCCCGAATATAAACTGATCGCAATGTTACCCCCAGCGATCAGCCTAGATCTGAAAGGAAATCTTTCAAGATGTGTTCAGTTTTGCTGCAGTGCCACCACTGGGCAAATGAGGTATTGCACCGTGTTCATTCACATCAATGGGTTGTCTGTGTAATGCAGGAGAGGACGGGTCCTCCAGGGCCAGTGACACTCACTGTAACATGAAGACCCCCCCCCCCCACATAATTTGGAATTACCTGTCGGGGAGGATGACAATGGGTTTTCCTACTTGACAGCAAGTCAATACTGAATCCATGAACCCCATTTTTATAAACCTCTGCCTACTAGTAATACAGGACATTTATAATAGGATGAAACTTCACAGCACAGCTGAAAAGCGAGAGAGGGTCTGTGTCCTGTTCTGCTGACATCTAGTGGCCAGAAGAAACATTGCAATATATCAAAACTAATGGTTTTTTAATGACACTTTTTTCTATTCCTTTAAATAGACGTAAAAAAGATTTAAACAAAAACAGAAGGGTTTATTGAGATGTGCATTTTATTTCAGAATAGCAGCCATACAAAAATCAGGAGGTTTAAAGGAGCACTTGGGTGACAAGTAACCGCCCCATGATAGCGCCCCCTGCGGAGACTGTGTGTACAACGCCCAATCTCTGATCTTCGGTTATGGGTTGGGAAGATTGCGGAAGGTGGTGACCCAGAACCTGACGTAAGGGGAGCGCAGGTCCTGTTTCATGGATTTATTCGTGATCTTCTTGGTGATTTCCAGGTATTGTCCGTTCAGGGTGTTGTAGACTAACCAAGGAGTGGGCACCTTAGAGTTTCCATTGTTTGGATCTCTGTGCAAGAAAAAAACCAAAAAGTGTTTAGTTCTAAAGTGCCTCCTATATAGACTGCAGAGTGTTCCTTTACCTAAGGAGCCACTAACCCCAAAATGTGCAGGTCCTCCGCACTGGCAATAAGTGTACTGATAACAGGGGGCAATAGACTGTATTCTCCTGTCCTACAGTCATCCTCCCCCCTGAAATGGCTGATAACAGGGGGCAATAGACTGTATTCTCCTGTCCTACAGTCATCCTCCCCCTGAAATGGCTGATAACAGGGGGCAATAGACTGTATTCTCCTGTCCTACAGTCATCCTCCCCCCTGAAATGGCTGATAACAGGGGCAATAGACTGCATTCTCCTGTCCTACAGTCATCCTCTCCCCTGAAATGGCTGATAACATGGGGCAATAGACTGTATTCTCCTGTCCTACAGTCATCCTCTCCCCTGAAATGGCTGATAACAGGGAGCAATAGACTGTATTCTCCTGTCCTACAGTCATCCTCTCTCCTGAAATGGCTGATAACAGGGGGCAATAGACTGTATTCTCCTGTCCTACAGTCATCCTCCCCCCTGATATGGCTGATAACAGGGGGCAATAGACTGTATTCTCCTGTCCTACAGTCATCCTCCCCTGAAATGGCTGATAACAGGGAGCAATAGACTGTATTCTCCTGTCCTACAGTCATCCTCTCCCCTGAAATGGCTGATAACAGGAGGGCAATAGACTGTATTCTCCTGTCCTACAGTCATCCTCTCCCCTGAAATGGCTGATAACAGGGGGCAATAGACTGTATTCTCCTGTCCTACAGTCATCCTCCTCCCCTGAAATGGCTGATAACAGGGGGCAATAGACTGTATTCTCCTGTCCTACAGTCATCCTCTCCCCTGAAATGGCTGATAACAGGGGGCAATAGACTGTATTCTCCTGTCCTACAGTCATCCTCTCCCCCTGAAATGGCTGATAACAGGGGGCTATAGACTGTATTCTCCTGTCCTACAGTCATCCTCTCTCCTGAAATGGCTGATAACAGGGGGCAATAGACTGTATTCTCCTGTCCTACAGTCATCCTCTCCCCTGAAATGGCTGATAACAGGGGGCAATAGACTGTATTCTCCTGTCCTACAGTCATCCCTCCCCCCTGAAATGGCTGATAACAGGGGGCAATAGACTGTATTCCTCCTGTCCTACAGTCATCCTCCCCCCTGAAATGGCTGATAACAGGGGGCAATAGACTGTATTCTCCTGTCCTACAGTCATCCTCTCCCCTGAAATGGCTGATAACAGGGGGCAATAGACTGTATTCTCCTGTCCTACAGTCATCCTCTCCCCTGAAATGGCTGATAACAGGGGGCAATAGACTGTATTCTCCTGTCCTACAGTCATCCTCTCTCCTGAAATGGCTGATAACAGGGAGCAATAGACTGTATTCTCCTGTCCTACAGTCATCCTCTCCCCTGAAATGGCTGATAACAGGGGGCAATAGACTGTATTCTCCTGTCCTACAGTCATCCTCTCCCTGAAATGGCTGATAACAGGGAGCAATAGACTGTATTCTCCTGTCCTACAGTCATCCTCTCCCCTGAAATGGCTGATAACAGGGGCAATAGACTGTATTCTCCTGTCCTACAGTCATCCTCTCCCCTGAAATGGCTGATAACAGGGGGCAATAGACTGTATTCTCCTGTCCTACAGTCATCCTCTCCCCTGAAATGGCTGATAACAGGGAGCAATAGACTGTATTCTCCTGTCCTACAGTCATCCTCTCCCCTGAAATGGCTGATAACAGGGGGCAATAGACTGTATTCTCCTGTCCTACAGTCATCCTCTCCCCTGAAATGGCTGATAACAGGGAGCAATAGACTGTATTCTCCTGTCCTACAGTCATCCTCTCCCCTGAAATGGCTGATAACAGGGAGCAATAGACTGTATTCTCCTGTCCTACAGTCATCCTCTCCCCTGAAATGGCTGATAACAGGGAGCAATAGACTGTATTCTCCTGTCCTACAGTCATCCTCTCCCCTGAAATGGCTGATAACAGGGAGCAATAGACTGTATTCTCCTGTCCTACAGTCATCCTCTCCCCTGAAATGGCTGATAACAGGGAGCAATAGACTGTATTCTCCTGTCCTACAGTCATCCTCTCCCCTGAAATGGCTGATAACAGGGGCAATAGACTGTATTCTCCTGTCCTACAGTCATCCTCTCCCCTGAAATGGCTGATAACAGGGGAGCAATAGACTGTATTCTCCTGTCCTACAGTCATCCTCTCCCCTGAAATGGCTGATAACAGGGAGCAATAGACTGTATTCTCCTGTCCTACAGTCATCCTCTCCCCTGAATGGCTGATAACAGGGGAGCAATAGACTGTATTCTCCTGTCCTACAGTCATCCTCTCCCCTGAAATGGCTGATAACAGGGAGCAATAGACTGTATTCTCCTGTCCTACAGTCATCCTCTCCCCTGAAATGGCTGATAACAGGGGGCAATAGACTGTATTCTCCTGTCCTACAGTCATCCTCTCCCCCTGAAATGGCTGATAACAGGGGGCAATAGACTGTATTCTCCTGTCCTACAGTCATCCTCTCCCCTGAAATGGCTGATAACAGGGAGCAATAGACTGTATTCTCCTGTCCTACAGTCATCCTCTCCCCCTGAAATGGCTGATAACAGGAGGCAATAGACTGTATTCTCCTGTCCTACAGTCATCCTCCCCCCTGAAATGGCTGATAACAGGGGGCAATAGACTGTATTCTCCTGTCCTACAGTCATCCTCCCCCCTGAAATGGCTGATAACAGGGGGCAATAGACTGTATTCTCCTGTCCTACAGTCATCCTCCCCCCTGAAATGGCTGATAACAGGAGGCAATAGACTGTATTCTCCTGTCCTACAGTCATCCTCCCCCTGAAATGGCTGATAACAGGGGGCAATAGACTGTATTCTCCTGTCCTACAGTCATCCTCTCCCCCTGAAATGGCTGATAACAGGGGCAATAGACTGTAATTCTCCTGTCCTACAGTCATCCTCTCCCCTGAAATGGCTGATAACAGGGGGCAATAGACTGTATTCTCCTGTCCTACAGTCATCCTCTCCCCTGAAATGGCTGATAACAGGCGGCAATAGACTGTATTCTCCTGTCCTACAGTCATCCTCTCCCCTGAAATGGCTGATAACAGGGGCAATAGACTGTATTCTCCTGTCCTACAGTCATCCTCTCCCCTGAAAATGGCTGATAACAGGGGCAATAGACTGTATTCTCTGTCCTACAGTCATCCTCTCCCCTGAAATAGGCTGATAACAGGGGCAATAGACTGTATTCTCCTGTCCTACAGTCATCCTCTCCCCTGAAATGGCTGATAACAGGGGGCAATAGACTGTATTCTCCTGTCCTACAGTCATCCTCTCCCCCCCTGAAATGTCTTATAACAGGGGGGCAATAGACTGTATTCTCCTGTCCTACAGTCATCCTCTCCCCTGAAATGGCTGATAACAGGGGGCAATAGACTGTATTCTCCTGTCCTACAGTCATCCTCTCCCCTGAAATGGCTGATAACAGGCGGCAATGCTCATTGATGAACACTTCTCTTACCCAGTTGCAGCAAAGTTGGTCCAGTAAGCCATCATGGCCTCAGAGACGTCCCTGTCTTGGGGTCTGTAGGCCAATGGATTTCTGAATGGTTTGCCAAACATGTACTGGAGGTCATCTGCGTGATCAGCTCCAACCCAGCTCGGGTATATGGGCATACGTGTGGGATGAGAGAACAGATAGCTGTACGTCTTGGCGTTCCTAAAATCAGAAACAATATTCACTAAAAACAAGCCGCACATGTAACATATTATATGTACAGCTGGTATAACCTGGGCATCTCCTGTATATAATTATATATGTACAGTTGGTATAACCTGGGCATCTCCTGTATATAATTATATATGTACAGCTGGTAGAACCTGGGCATCTCCTGTATATAATTATATATGTACAGCTGGTATAACCTGGGCATCTCCGGTATATAATTATATATGTACAGCTGGTATAACCTGGGCATCTCCTGTATATTATTATATATGTACAGCTGGTATAAGTTATACATCTTCCTGTATATAGTGATATGGAGCATGCTGGTATAACCTGGGTATCTCCTGTATATAATTATATATGTACAGCTGGTATAACCTGGGCATCTCCTGTATATAATTATATATGTACAGCTGGTATAACCTGGGCATCGCCTGTATATAATTATATATGTACAGCTGGTATAACCTGGGCATCTCCTGTATATTATTATATATGTACAGCTGGTATAAGTTATACATCTTCCTGTATATAGTGATATGGAGCATGCTGGTATAACCTGGGCATCTCCTGTATATAATTATATCTGTACAGCTGGTATGACCTGGGCATCTCCTGTATATATTTATATATGTACAGCTGGTATAACCTGGGTATCTACTTTATATAATTATATATGTACAGCTGGTATAAGTTATACATCTTCCTGTATATAGTGATATGGAGCATGCTGGTATAACCTGGGTATCTCCTGTATATAATTATATATGTACAGCTGGTATAACCTGGGCATCTCCTGTATATAACTATAGACCTAGTAGGGACACTTACTGGGCATGCTGGTAGTGAAGTGCTAGAGCTTCTTGAGTTGGGACCAGAAAGATGTAGTCAGTCTCCATGTCGACCACGGTCTTCTTTATGATCTCCTGATCGGGGTTGGGTCCCCAGGCCTGTGTATACAGGTTATAGGCCACGTCTATGGCAGCAGTGTCGTTAGTGAGGGTCAGCGATTGCACCAGCTTCTGCACCTCCTCCCTGTTGGAGAACCTCCATTAGATCACCAGCTGCGATGTGACCAGACAACAAACTGAACATTAATAACCATGTACAGGGGACATCAGACACTCACGCTGTCACCCTTTGGAGGGGTCTGTTAATGTTTGGCACATCAATGCCGGCAAAAAGATGTCCATCCATGTTGTTGACTCCAGCGAGATAGTCCACATTGGCAGCATTGCCGAAGAGATTTCTGGGCTCGTCTGGAATGAAGTCTCCATCGATGACAGGGGTGAAGGGCAGATAGTGCACCAAGGGGTCTGGAGGGAGAAGCGCATGGAGAAGTAAAATCCATTCAGTCTGGAATCCTAATGCATGTATATTATCCTGTACCCTGAGTGTCAGCGTGTCATTATCCTGTACCCCGAGTATCAGTGTCATTATCCTGTACCCCGAGTGTCAGTGTCATTATCCTGTACCCCGAGTGTCAGGGTGTCATTATCCTGTACCCCGAGTGTCAGTGTCATTATCCTGTACCCCGAGTGTCAGTGTCATTATCCTGTACCCCGAGTGTCAGTGTCATTATCCTGTACCCCGAGTGTCAGCGTGTCATTGTCCTGTACCCCGAGTGTCAGTGTCATTATCCTGTACCCCGAGTGTCAGTGTCATTATCCTGTACCCCGAGTGTCAGTGTCATTATCCTGTACCCCGAGTGTCAGCGTGTCATTATCCTGTACCCCGAGTGTCAGCGCGTCATTATCCTGTACCCCGAGTGTCAGCGCGTCATTATCCTGTACCCCGAGTGTCAGCGTGTCATTGTCCTGTACCCCGAGTGTCAGCGTGTCATTGTCCTGTACCCCGAGTGTCAGCGTGTCATTGTCCTGTACCCCGAGTGTCAGCGTGTCATTATCCTGTACCCCGAGTATCAGTGTCATTATCCTGTACCCCGAGTGTCAGTGTCATTATCCTGTACCCCGAGTGTCAGTGTCATTATCCTGTACCCCGAGTGTCAGCGTGTCATTGTCCTGTACCCCGAGTGTCAGTGTCATTATCCTGTACCCCGAGTGTCAGTGTCATTATCCTGTACCCCGAGTGTCAGTGTCATTATCCTGTACCCCGAGTGTCAGCGTGTCATTGTCCTGTACCCCGAGTGTCAGTGTCATTATCCTGTACCCCGAGTGTCAGTGTCATTATCCTGTACCCCGAGTGTCAGTGTCATTATCCTGTACCCCGAGTGTCAGCGTGTCATTATCCTGTACCCCGAGTGTCAGCGTGTCATTATCCTGTACCCCGAGTGTCAGCGCGTCATTATCCTGTACCCCGAGTGTCAGCGCGTCATTATCCTGTACCCCGAGTGTCAGCGTGTCATTGTCCTGTACCCCGAGTGTCAGCGTGTCATTGTCCTGTACCCCGAGTGTCAGCGTGTCATTGTCCTGCACCCCGAGTGTCAGCGTGTCATTGTCCTGCACCCCGAGTGTCAGCGTGTCATTATCCTGTACCCCGAGTGTCAGTGTCATTATCCTGTACCCCGAGTGTCAGCGTCATTGTCCTGTACCCCGAGTGTCAGCGTGTCATTGTCCTGTACCCCGAGTGTCAGCGTGTCATTGTCCTGTACCCCGAGTGTCAGCGTGTCATTGTCCTGTACCCCGAGTGTCAGCGTGTCATTGTCCTGTACCCCGAGTGTCAGCGTCATTGTCCTGTACCCCGAGTGTCAGCGTCATTATCCTGTACCCCGAGTGTCAGCGTCATTATCCTGCACCCCGAGTGTCAGCGTCATTATCCTGCACCCCGAGTGTCAGCGTCATTATCCTGCACCCCGAGTGTCAGTGTCATTATCCTGTACCCCGAGTGTCAGCGTCATTGTTCTGTACCCCGAGTGTCAGCGTCATTGTCCTGTACCCCGAGTGTCAGCGTCATTGTCCTGTACCCCGAGTGTCAGCGTCATTGTTCTGTACCCCGAGTGTCAGCGTCATTGTCCTGTACCCCGAGTGTCAGCGTCATTGTTCTGTACCCCGAGTGTCAGCGTGTCATTGTCCTGTACCCCGAGTGTCAGCGTCATTATCCTGCACCCCGAGTGTCAGTGTCATTATCCTGCACCCCGAGTGTCAGCGTCATTATCCTGCACCCCGAGTGTCAGTGTCATTATCCTGTACCCCGAGTGTCAGCGTCATTGTTCTGTACCCCGAGTGTCAGCGTCATTGTCCTGTACCCCGAGTGTCAGCGTCATTGTCCTGTACCCCGAGTGTCAGCGTCATTGTCCTGTACCCCGAGTGTCAGCGTCATTGTCCTGTACCCCGAGTGTCAGCGTGTCATTGTCCTGTACCCCGAGTGTCAGCGTCATTATCCTGTACCCCGAGTGTCAGCGTCATTATCCTGTACCCCGAGTGTCAGCGTCATTATCCTGTACCCCGAGTGTCAGCGTCATTATCCTGTACCCCGAGTGTCAGCGTCATTATCCTGTACCCCGAGTGTCAGCGTCATTATCCTGTACCCCGAGTGTCAGCGTCATTGTCCTGTACCCCGAGTGTCAGCGTCATTGTCCTGTACCCAGAGTGTCAGCGTCATTGTCCTGTACCCCGAGTGTCAGCGTCATTGTCCTGTACCCCGAGTGTCAGCGTCATTGTCCTGTACCCCGAGTGTCAGTGTCATTATCCTGTACCCCGAGTGTCAGTGTCATTATCCTGTACCCCGAGTGTCAGCGTCATTATCCTGTACCCCGAGTGTCAGTGTCATTGTCCTGTACCCCGAGTGTCAGCGTCATTATCCTGTACCCCGAGTGTCAGTGTCATTATCCTGTACCCCGAGTGTCAGTGTCATTGTCCTGTACCCCGAGTGTCAGTGTCATTGTCCTGTACCCCGAGTGTCAGCGTCATTATCCTGTACCCCGAGTGTCAGCGTCATTGTTCTGTACCCCGAGTGTCAGCGTCATTGTTCTGTACCCCGAGTGTCAGCGTCATTGTCCTGTACCCCGAGTGTCAGCGTCATTGTTCTGTACCCCGAGTGTCAGCGTCATTATCCTGTACCCCGAGTGTCAGCGTCATTATCCTGTACCCCGAGTGTCAGTGTCATTATCCTGTACCCCGAGTGTCAGTGTGTCTGGGTCTTTTGGCTGCCTGCGCAGTGTACAGGTGTAAGGTGCACTGTATTCTCACAGTCTAGGTTGGTCAGTTGCAGTTGAAGAGCCAGGGTGACAGCTTTTGGGTCAGTCTGTTTCAAGCATTTCGCCATGGCCGCAGTGTCATTCACAGGGCATCCGAGTTTTGAAGCCACCTGCAACGAATAGATCAATCACAAACCAAAAATGATTTGGTCCAGCTACATGAAAAAAGTACTGAAAGTTGCCAGCAATTGGATTATTCGGTAGGATATGCACTCACTTGTTTGGACCACACGAGAGGATTTCGCTGTATAGCCCATGGGCACAGTCCTACCCCGCTCTGACTGATCGCCCGCTTGATCAATCCCACATTGTAAGGCGTCAGAGTCTGGTTCAAGGACAGGAAAGACACGGTTAGATATGAGATACCAGTACATGGGCCTTTAATAAAGGATAGACATGTCAGCCATGAAGCCCGGACCACCATGACAAAGGCCATCTGGGGGCTTGGACTGGAGGATGAAGCACATGTTCAGCTTCTGCACTAGTTTTTGCATTCACTTTTTGTTCCCATGCAACATCAATCACCTGCAGCATTTCCCTTATATTCTTGATGGCAGACAGCATTAAAGGGGTTGCCCAAGTGTTATATCAGTGGGGGTCCGACTCCCGGCACCCCCGCCGATTAGTTGTTTTAAGAAATGGAGCACCACTGACATTTCCTAGGTCGGTAACTTCACATTCATCGCTCACGTGGCCTACAAGCAGCTCAGTCCCATTCAAGTGAATGCGGTTGAGCTGCAATACTAAGAACAGCCTCTATACAACGGATGGCGCTGTGTTTGGTACACTGCGAGGAAGCCTCAGCACTCACGCCGCAGCCTCTTTAAACGGCTGATATCAGTATTACACACTCGTACAGCCCCTTTAATCTTCTAGTCTCCACACACAAACATGTAAAAACTGTTGGGTCCTGTTGCCACCGATAGGGGCGACCTATATTCGGTGCTCAATGATCTGGCTGGTATACAGATCACCCCCCCTAGTGGTGACGACATGCAGCTAACAGGGGCGCGCTGCTCTGTACTAAGTAATGGTTTCTACACACAGAAAGCAACCAAACCCATGATTTTACCCTGCGGCTAATACCGCCCCTGCCACTATATTACTGGAATAATTCAATGTAAGTATTTTCTTCCAAAAACAGCACAACACCTGTCCATGGGTTGTGTTTGGTATTGCAGCTTGGCACCAATTATCTGAATGGGGTTGAGCTGCAGTACCGCACCCAACCTGTGGATTCCTGGATAATCCCTTTAAGTTCTTGCTTAACCTGTTACCTGTAGGGACACACTGGCGGACCCAGCTGACTCCCCAAAGAGGGTGATGTTATCGGGGTCTCCTCCGAAGGCAATGATGTTCCTCTTCACCCATGCAATGGCGAAATGCTGATCCCACAGAGCATAGTTTCCTGAAGAAGGATAAACATAGGACTTCAATACAGTTAAAGTGATTGTCCAAGATTTAAAAAAGAATTGGCAGTTTATTTTTCCAAAAACAGCGCCACACCTGTCCAGCGGGTTGTGTCCGGTACTGCACGCAGCTCAGCTCCACTAAAGTAAATGGAAGTGGGCTGCAATACCACACGTCACCTATGGACAGGTGTGGCGCTGCTTTAAGAAGCGCTGACAACCCACAGTGGGTCCTAATTAAACATCCCACCATGAAATGCAGCAACCAGTCCGTGCATTAGGATCTTAAGACATAATCGTAATGAAGCAGAAGTCTCACCAGGTAAGTTGGCGTCTCCGGTGCTGAGGAATCCCAGGGCCCCCACACGGTAGTTGAAGGTCACCACAATGACTTTTCCTCGCAGGGCTAGCTCCTCCCCGTCATACAGGTAATTGTCCAAGAAGTTGGCCCCTTGACCGCCTCCAAGTAGAAACGCTCCCCCGTAAATCCAGATCATGACGGGTAATTTGGTCGACACTAAACGTAAGAGGATAGAAAATGATTGGTGCTCCAGAGCTGCATTCATAATGCTGGCGGTTGTCTGATAACTAACACCTGACCCTGCTGGTTCAGTGCCTAAGAGGGAAGCTGCGGTCCGCAGTGCAGCGAAGAGTCAAAGGGTTCTCCTTATATCAGAAAGCTGCACAACTGATTGCACTGGAACTGCTGCCCAATAATCCGGCATGGGGATCGGATAAGGGATTCAGTTTAAAGAGGTTCTCCGCTTTGGACAATCCCTACTGGTTTTACACACACACAATGACCACCTGCAGGGACCCCCAGCGATCAGCTGTAATCAGGGAATGCAGGGAAACCTGGCAGTAAGGGCTCATGCACCCGACCTAGACACACAGTCCGTGAGCGGGCCATATGTCCCGGAGCGGCATACATCGTGTGCACGGGAGCGCGTAGCATCACAGGTTACTATGACACTGTGCGCATCGGGCCGCCCGCGGGGCTATTGTCCTGCACTCATAATGATATGATGCTGTGCGCTCCCATGCGCACAATGTATGCCACTCCGGGACATATGGCCCGCTCACAGACCGTATGTCTCGGAGGGCATACGGTCGTGTGCAAGAGCCCTAAGTGTTCAGTATTCCTGCAGCGCCACCACTGGGGAAATGCGGTATTAGGCTACTTTCACACTAGTGTTTTTTCTGGATCGAGCAGGGTTCAGCATAAACGCTTCCGTTACCGATAATACAACCGTCTGCGTCCGTTATGAATGGATCCGGTTGTATTATCTGTAACATTGCCAAGACGGATCCGTCATGAACTCCGTTGCAAGTTAATGGGGGATGGATCAGTTTTCTATTGTGTCAGAGAAAACGGATCCGTCCCCATTGACTTACATTGTGGGTGATGACGGATCCGTTTTGCTCTGCATCCCATGATGGAAAGCAAACTGCAGCATGCTGCTGCTCTCTGGTATGAGAATGGAACGGAACGCATTTTGGAGCGCTCTGTTCTGTTCAGTTACGTTTTGTCCCCACTGACAATGAATGGGGACAAAACTGACGTGTTTTTTTTTCCAGTATTGAGACCCTATGACGGATCTCAATACCGGAAAATATTTACGCTAGTGTCAAAGTAGCCTTACACAACCCAACAATGGCTGGTCCTCCAGAGTAAAAGCCGCTCTGTAACCGCTGTCCAGTCTAGACAAAAGATGGAGGATCCTTAAGGCTCCTTTCAGACGAGCGAGTGTCACGCTCCGAACTCGCAGCGCAGCTCCCGTCCTGAACTTCCAGCACTGCGGTGGTCGCGTAGCATTATATTGATTTATGATGCTATGTAACCCTTACAGTTCTGGAATGTATGGGATAACACTGACATGATGCTGTCAGAATACATTCCAGAACTGTAAGGGTTACATAGCATCATAAATCAATATAATGCTATGTGACCCCGGCAGTGCTGGAAGTTAAGCTGCGAGTCCGGAGCGTGACACTCGCTCGTCTGAAAGGGGCCTAATAGTGTCCCCCCTCTGTTACCTTAGAATTACCTAATGGGTTGTATGTAGGGGGTTTCTAAACTGAACAGCCCCTTTAAGATGTGAACTGCAGCTGTACAGATGAGTGCTATATACAGTGGATGACCATCTCATAGCACTGACCTGACGAGCGGGACTGAGGGACCCAAATATTCAGGTACAGACAGTCCATTTCTCCGCGTACGTCATTCCCGAGGAGGTTGTACTGCATGCAGCGAGGTTTGTAGTCGGTGGTTTTCAGAGTTCCTAAAGAGAGGAAAAGAAGCAAATTCAATCAGTTTGTGAATATCTATCTGTTCATATCCTACATAGAGCACTAGATAACCTTGCAGACATTGTCATTTCTTTACTCCAGTCCCATCCAGAGCTGCATTCACAACGCCGACAACCCCTGACTGTTCAGCGTCTGCAATGCACACGCTCTGCTGAGTTACATTCTGCAAAATGCAGCCAAGACAATATATCCAAATAGCAGAATTCAGAATGTGTCAGCCAGCAGAAATTCGACTGCAGCTCTGGCTGTGACCAGAGTAGAAGGCATGATGTGACGAATATACTCACCAAATATAGGTCTGAACTGAGGCTGCACAGGTGATACCTACTATAAGACGGCCAATAAACTAAATCATTCGTACCTGACCAGCCGGGATGCTTTTCAGGTTTTTCCAGAATTTTAGTCGGAGCGGCAAAAGGAATCCCCTTGAAAATATCAATATAATCTGCGGAGATTATGCCAATTTTCTTACTGGTTCCTTCAACAAATCCTCCTTCTGTGTGCACCACGCCCAGCTGCAAATAGAGGGTCGATACGCATCAGTCACTTGTGAGCACTATGAATACTCACGAGGATCTGTGGCGCCACCCTTGCTCATGGCCATGTCTGGTATTGCAGCTCAGTCCAGACACACGGACAAGGGTGGTGGGGGTCCTCAAATAAAAAAACCAAAAAAACAAAAACACTAAGGCACAGTCCTTTGTAAACATATTAAGATCTCTGCTTGCCGTCAGCCTATAGAAATATTCTTATTTGCATGCAGAGGCTGATCATGTCCAAGTGACACAGAAAACTTATGATACACTGTGACGAGTCCTGCAGCTGTGTCGGTCAGACATGGTCGGTTTTCAGGAAAAGATGTTTCCGTTCACCGACAGGAAACAGAGATGTTGAAAATGGCGAGGAAACAAAATCTCAGAGTATATTAGGAAAATGGATGCTATATCTAGGTAGAGAGAGTGAAGGCTCTGACTTACCGTGGCAGCGTGGGCAGCCACCAAAAAGCTGGACAACACCAAGAAGTTGAGTAGTCGTGCCATCCTGCCCCCTGAACGACGTCTCAGCTCACATCCTGCCTCCGGAGAGCTTTTATAGGGCGGCGCACCTCACCTGACCCCACGGACCACACAACCCATTGACATTGGTACGATTGCCAAGTGGAGGCGATGCCAGCATGTGTGAGAGTCTGAGCAGCTGCGCCCCGTGTATCTGGATGGGCACACAGTGAACTCCTCTGAGGACCGGAACGTGGAAGAAAAAAAAAAACAAAAAAAAAAACAACATCTTAAAGAAAAATTAAAATCTCCCGTGGTAATTATTAAGGTTATTATGGCGATTAAAAAAACCTCAGATGGAAATACACACAGCACATGGGCACGACGCCCACATGAAATAACATTACAAATAACTTCTGGTGTATCTAAGGGCTCATGCACACGAACGTGCCAGGGTGCCTCCCGTGTGCGTTCCGCAAATTGAGAACGGGCGGCCCATTATAGAAATGCCTATTCTTGTCCGCAAAACAGACAAGAATAGGACATGTTCCTTTTTTTTTTTTTATGGGGACACTGAACAGAGCAACGGATGCGGACAGTACACAGAGTGCTGTCTTCATCTTTTGTGGCCCCATTGAAGTGAATGGATCCGAGCCGCGGAACCAAAGCACGTTCGTGTGCATGAGCCCTAATTCTGATGTGATATGGTACTCTAAGCTGCTGTATCTAAGCCTAACACGTGATACTGTCTGCTAAGCTGTGTATCTAATCCTATCATGTGGCTGCTGCGGACCGTCCTAGGATCTCTCACCCTCAGGACTATCATGGCTGCTGCGGACCGCTCTAGGATCTCTCACCCTCAGGACTATCGTGGCTGCTGCGGTCCGTCCTAGGATCTCTCACCCTCAGGACTATCATGGCTGCTGCGGTCCGTCCTAGGATCTCTCACCCTCAGGACTATCATGGCTGCAGCGGACCGTCCTAGGATCTCTCACCCTTAGGACTATCGTGGCTGCTGCGGTCCGTCCTAGGATCTCTCACCCTCAGGACTATCATGGCTGCTGCGGTCCGTCCTAGGATCTCTCACCCTCAGGACTATCATGGCTGCAGCGGACCGTCCTAGGATCTTTCACCCTTAGGACTATCATGGCTGCTGCGGACCGTCCTAGGATCTCTCACCCTCAGGACTATCATGGCTGCTGCGGACCGTCCTAGGATCTCTCACCCTCAGGACTATCATGGCTGCTGCGGACCGTCCTAGGATCTCTCACCCTCAGGACTATCGTGGCTGCTGCGGCCGGTCCTATGATCTCTCACCCTCAGGACTATCATGGCTGCTGCGGACTGTCCTAGGATCTTTCACGCTCAGGACTATCATGGCTGCTACGGACAGTCCTAGGATCTCTCACGTTCAGGACTATCGTGGCTGCTGAGGTCCATCCTAGGATCTCTCACCCTCAGGACTATCATGGCTGCTGAGGTCCATCCTAGGATCTTTCACGCTCAGGACTATCATGGCTGCTGTCAGTCCTAGGGTCTCTACACCCAGGACTATCATGGCTGCTGAGGTCCGTAATAGGATCTCTCAGGTTCAGGACTATCATGGCTGCTGCGGTCCGTCCTAGGATCTTTCACACTCAGGACTATCATGGCTACAGAGGGCCGTCCTAGGATCTCTCACGCTCAGGACTATCATGGCTGCTCAGGTCGGTCCTAGGGTCTCACAGACTCTGTACTGTCGTGCTCTTACCATCATACGCTCATTAGATGATGATTGATTGTTCTTCTATTTTAAGCCGTAACAATTCTTTTTTGGATTAACAAGCTGGAAAGAAGAGTAAAAATAGCCGCCTTCGCCCCCCGGACATTTCCCATCTTTGTTCCATGGCCACTTTAAGTTCCCAGTCCGCCCCTGCTGCTGAGGTTTGTCCTAGGAAATCTCACGTTCAGGACCATCATGGCTGCTACGGACTATCCTAGGGTCTCTCACACTCCGGACTATCATGGCCGCTGTGGTCAGTCCTAGGAACTCTCACGTTCAGGACTATCATGGCTTCTGCGGTCCGTCCTAGGCTCTCTCACGCTAAGGACTATCATAGTTGTTGCGGTCCGTCCTAGGATCTTTCACGTTCAGGACTATCATGGCTGCTGAGGTCAGTCCTAGGGTCTCTCACACTCCGGACTATCATGGCTGCTGAGGTCAGTCCTAGGGTCTCTCACACTCCGGACTATCATGGCTGCTGAGGTCAGTCCTAGGATCTTTCACGTTCAGGACTATCATGGCTGCTGTGGTCAGTCCTAGGATCTTTCACGTTCAGGACTATCATGGCCGCTGTGGTCAGTCCTAGGGTCTCTCACACTCCGGACTGTCATGGCCGCTGTGGTCAGTCCTAGGGTCTCTCACACTCCGGACTATCATGGCTGCTGTGGTCAGTCCTAGGATCTTTCACGTTCAGGACTATCATGGCCGCTGTGGTCAGTCCTAGGGTCTCTCACACTCCGGACTACCATGGCTGCTGCGGTCCGTCCTATGGTCTCTACACTCCGGACTATCATGGCCGCTGTGGTCAGTCCTAGGGTCTCTCACACTCGGGACTGTCGTGCTCTTGCTGTCATACGCTCATTAGATAATGATCGATTTTTCTATTTTAAGCCCTAACAATTCTTTTTTGGATTAACGAGCTGGAAAGAAGAGTAAAAATAGCCGCCTTCGCCCCCCGGACGTTTCCAATGTTTGTTCACACAGAGAAGCTGCCAGTAGAAGCAACAATAGACGCTGAATGGAGCAAAGATAGGGATTTATTTATAGAGATAGCCTGGAGCGATCAAAATCCATGGAGGAAACTAACGAGCGCCCTCTGCTGCCTGCACGGGAGAACTGCAGAACATACACAGCACAGCGATACTATGTGTACAGGTAATACACACGTGTAACTCTAATCCTTGGTGATACAACACGTGCCTAGTACTATGGACACGCTGCAATCATAGACGAGAACATACATGTGCCCCAATGATACAAACCAACCCGAAATCCTTCAGGAACTTCCTCCCGAAGATTGAAAATATAATTTGAGAAATGTCAGCACTGAGACAACCCTTTAACATGGGGGTCGAAGTGCGAGCAGGACTAATAAGGTGACATACAGATCCCATGGAGCGGGACACGACATTAGCAGCTCTACTGACTGAAATCAGACAGGTTCTTAGACAATTTATTAAGTTATTTTAATCAGAAGATTTAGAAATTATACAGAAAAAAAATACAGAAATGTGGACCCGGCCGGAGGGAGGTTTAACCGTAAGACCCCAGCAGTCTCCCCAAGAACGATCAATGCAAGGATTTCTCTGGGTTCTTAAATGTCAAGGTAATAAAGTGTTCACAGAATTAAAGGGGTTTTCTGAGAGTTCGATCCTGATACTAATCCTCTGGAGAGGTCATCGATATCCGATCGCGGGGTCCAACAACCAGCCACTTCCTAGACCTGTAAGATCACATCACAAGGTTAGCGGCAGCTGGAATACGACTGAGCTCCAATACCAGGTATAGCGCTGTGCCGGGTCTACTATGAAGTGGGCGCCGATCAGATACTGATGACCCATCCTGAGGAAACACCAGCAAACACTGCCACCCTAGAAAAAAGAAATCCCGATACTGTACTGATCCCGAGTTACATCCTGTATTATACTCCAGAGCTGCACTCACTATTCTGCTGGTGCAGTCACTGTGTACATACATTACTTATCCTGTACTGATCCTGAGTTACATCCTGTATTATACTCCAGAGCTGCACTCACTATTCTGCTGGTGCAGTCACTGTGTACATACATTACTTATCCTGTACTGATCCTGAGTTACATCCTGTATTATACTCCAGAGCTGCACTCACTATTCTGCTGGTGCAGTCACTGTGTACATACATTACTTATCCTGTACTGACCCTGAGTTACATCCTGTATTATACTCCAGAGCTGCACTCACTATTCTGCTGGTGGAGTCACTGTGCACATACATTACTAATCCTGTACAGATCCCGAGTAACATCCTATAATGTATGTACACAGTGACTGCACCAGCAGAATAGTGAGTGCAGCTCTGGAGTATAATACAGGATGTAACTCAGGATCAGTACAGGATAAGTAATGTAATGTACACAGTGACTGCACCAGCAGAATAGTGAGTGCAGCTCTGGAGTATAATACAGGATGTAACTCAGGATCAGTACAGGATAAGTCATGTATGTACACAGTGACTGCACCAGCAGAATAGTGAGTGCAGCTCTGGAGTATAATACAGGATGTAGGATCAGTACAGGATAAGTAATGTATGTACACAGTGACTGCACCAGCAGAATAGTGAGTGCAGCTCTGGAGTATAATACAGGATGTAGGATCAGTACAGGATAAGTAATGTATGTACACAGTGACTGCACCAGCAGAATAGTGTGTGCAGCTCTGGAGTATAATACAGGATAAGTAATGTATGTACACAGTGACTGCACCAGCAGAATAGTGAGTGCAGCTCTGGAGTATAATACAGGATGTAACTCAGGATCAGTACAGGATAAGTAATGTATGTACACAGTGACTGCACCAGCAGAATAGTGAGTGCAGCTCTGGAGTATAAGTAATGTATTTACATAGTCATTCAACGAGTTCTGTACATTAATTCTCCAAGACAAATATAAAAAGTTGATGAAATATGCATGAAGGTCATTACAAATAAAAAACCTACTAGAACAGCATGTTGGTATAGTATTGATCCAAATTGAACCAATACATTTTGCCACAGTAACATTTAACTAATGTTTGCCTATTATTTGTGCTTTATCTTCTTATCTAACACTTTCCGTCCATCCCCAGGGTCCGTCTTCAGCTCACACATGGAGTAGTTTGGAAAACTCTATTCTTGACCAAAATACCTGTAATATACACATTCACTGCCGGAGACTCCCTCAGTGCTGAAAGACATCTCAAACATAGTCCAGCAGTTCTGTTTCCATCTCATTCTCGCTTCCTTCAGAAGGATGAAATTCCTCCTCTTCATCTTCCTCCTCTTCCCCAGACTCGTATGCAAGTGGCTCCTTGTTGTCGCTGGGGACAGAGGGGCTGGTGAACAGAGCTAAGTGTGGAGGAAGAATATGAGGACAGTGTCACACATAATGTATAGGATTACTAGATATAAGTCACCTCTACAACTTCTCTTTATATAAGTCATCTACACAGGCTCTCACTTTGAACTGATCCTGAGTTACCTCCTGTATTATACTCCAGAGCTGCACTCACTATTCTGCTGGTGCAGTCACTGTGTACATACATTACTTATCCTGTACTGATCCTGAGTTACCTCCTGTATTATACTCCAGAGCTGCACTCACCATTCTGCCGGTGCAGTCACTGTGTACATACATTACTTATCCTGTACTGATCCTGAGTTACATCCTGTATTATACTCCAGAGCTGCACTCACCATTCTGCCGGTGCAGTCACTGTGTACATACATTACTTATCCTTTATTATACTCCAGAGCTGCCCTCACTATTCTGCTGGTGCAGTCACTGTGTACATGCGTTACATTACTTATCCTGTACTGTATTATACTCCAGAGCTGCACTCACCAGGAAGTGATCTGGTGAATTTCTGTCTGTAACTCAGGATTAGGACAAGATGGAAGTGTGATGTATGCAATGTATATAAAGTGACTTATTTTCTTATGTAAATTATATCTGAAAGATGAAACTGATGCTGAAAGGTGTAAATACCCCTGAAGTCCAATTGCACCTCACCTGGTCTCTTGGAGCGGATGGTCTGCTTGATCATAAGGGACATGGAGTCTCTGAGGAGGTCGCTGGTCTTGGGGAGACACCAGCCATCCCGTTCAGAACATTCGCTCTCGGCGCCATCATTGCGCTTTATGATCTCCTGCAGGCTGCAGTAGAATATTCATGACGTTATATTCTGGTGAGGTACCCGTTACTGGCATGTTAACATCTGTGCTGCTGAGTACGTGTGGGCACCCCAAATAAACAGGGGCAACTATTCTACAAGTAGTCACACAATACCACAACTACGGCCACAAAAGTCTAAGTAAAAGTGCCTAAAGGGCTCGTCCAAGGATTGAAAAACTCAGATGCTTACTTGCAGGATCAGCGCCACACTTGCACAAAGGTTGTGTGCAGTATTGCAGCTTAGCCCCCCACCCCCATTTAAAAAAAAACGAGTTGCAATACCAGAAACATCTTGTGGACAGGTGTGACACTGTTCTGGGAAGACAGTAGCAATCCCAATTCTGGATCTGAGAAGGCAGAGTTTATATCTTGAACTATTCTCAGTTGTGGTCAGGACCGGACGAGTGGAAGATGCCCAACCACCACCCCCCTACCTGATTGGCCTGAGGTGTGCCTTGGCCTCACTAGGTCGGTATGCCTGAAAAAGGGGGCATACCCTGAATGTGATGGTTGAAATGACTGAATGAAGAATGGGAATGGGTGGGCAGGGGACGTCCGAATGCAGACGTGCTGCCTGGGAGAGCCGGACTGCTTAAGACAGGTACTGGCCCCTCCCACAAATCCAGGCTAGCCTGCGGCCAGCCTTAACACTTGTGGTCAGGACCTGACGAGTGGAAGATGCCCAACCACCACCCCCCTACCTGATTGGCCTGAGGTGTGCCTTGGCCTCACTAGGTCGGTATGCCTGAAAAAGGGGGCAAAACCCACCAGTGAGGGAAGGATTGGCCTGACGTGCTACTCTGCCAACTTACTGAATGCTTGGACCAGCTCTGCTTGTGGCTCCGGGATATACCGCACAAAGCACCCCGAGCGCCAGCGCCCCAAGTGTTTGATGATATGCGCAGGAACTCCATGCTTGGACGCTGCGGATGCCGCACCGATGCGGAAAGAATGCCCCGAGAATTGAGCCGGATTCAAACCTACACTGGTCAACAGGATGCGAATATGTTTGATGAACTGGCTGGACGTCAGTGGACCAACCGGAAATGGAAGTAATGGGTCGGTGGGGCTGTGAAGACTAAGGGCCAGCAAGAGGTTGTCCAAGACTGTCACTGGACACCATGCGTTTGTGGTCTGAAAGAACTTAACTACATGGCCGGGACCTACCTGCCTTGTTTTGTTGTGAGGCAACTGCAAATGAAAATTACTGCCCATCCTTACTAAGTCTCCCTTGTGGAGAGCCACCGCCCCTTGTCTGGCCTGTGTCACTTCACCTGGTCTTAAAAACCCGTAAAACGCCAAGTACATAGCTGCCTTGATCACCAGGCTGGGAAGGACTCCGAATGGTGACAGTGTGAGGACTTCCGACAGGCTACGAAACGTGTCCCCCGAAATCGGTTGACGGACCGACTTGACCGTGACCTGGCTTTTCTGAATGCCTCTGAGGATGGCCTTGATCGGGTGAGCAGAAAATATAGAGGGTCTGTCTGGCTCTTGAAGTGCCAAAAAATGCTGCACCCCAGCCAAATATAGCCTAATGGTGTTGTAGGATAAAGCCAATACCGAGTGACAATAAGACACGAAAGCCACCATATGCTTGACCTGACCAGTGTCACCCCTAGGATATAGCAACTGGAAGTCTAAGAAAACCACCCACGCTCGGCGGTATGACCTCAATGTACTGATCGACAAAGACTTTGTAATGAGTGAACTGGCGACCACCATCAGCGGGTTTAGTCCAAGACCAGCAGCCGCCAGTCCGGAACCGGGGTGCCCACTGAGTCTGCTTCTGGGTTCTGTAAGAAAAAGCGTGAAAAATCAAAGCGAGATAAAGCATCAGCTGCAATATTGCTCACCCCGTCCAAAAACAGGGCATGAAAATGAAACCCCTGTTCCAGGGCTATCCAGGTCAACCTACGCATGAAAGACATGATGAGTAACGATTTAGATCTACCCTTGTTAATGATCTCTGCAGTCGCCATGTTGTCAGTGTGGAAAACCACCGTGTGACCCGACCACCTATGCCCCCAAACTATAGCAGCTGCTACAATAGGATAGATCTCGAACAATGCCGACGTCTGAGAAAACCCCGGCATCTGTAGTACATGCGTGGGCCATGAGCCGGCGAACCAATGTGAGCCAAATATGGCCGCAAAACCTATCGAGGCAGCTGCGTCTGAAAATACGTGTGGAGAATCAGACGTGGCCCTTGGAATGAACATGGAAATGCCATTCCACCCGCTGAGAAATCTGTCCCACATGAACAGATCTGCTCGGGCGTTGGCATTAAGATGCACTGATGCGTCCAAATCACTGGTCTGTTGGAGTAGGACTAGCAATCTAGAAATAAATGATCTACCCTGAGGAATGATCCTCATGGCGAAGTTTAACATACCCAACAGAGACTGCAATTCTCTCTTGGTGCAAACCTGGGACGTGAGCAAGGAACGGACACCTAACTTGATCCTGTCGAGTTTGTCTTGTGGCAGACTGGCCGACATGTCGCGTGAATCCAGGGAGATCCCCAAGAATGTGACAACCTGCGCAGGCCCTTCTGTTTTGTGGGCAGCAACCGGAATGTTTAACTCCTTGAAAACTTGCAAGAGAATCTGCAAGTCAACAGGCGCCCGTGAGGGTTCTTCTATCAACAGAAAATCATCCAGGTAGTGAATGACATTCTGGCAAGCCCGTACTTCCAACAAAATCCATTCCAGAGCCTGCGCTAACTTATCAAACAGACTGGGGCTGCTCTTGGAACCAAACGTCAACTTGGTGGCGAAATAGTAAGCATCTCTCCATTTGATGCCATGCCACTGCCAGAGAGATGGGCTAATGGGCAGCAGTTTGAACGCATCAGAGACATCTGCTTTGGACAGCCAAGCACCCCTGCCTGTCTGTAGAATGACCTGGATAGCCTGGTCCACGGAAGTGTACTTCAATGAAAATTCCTCAGACGGAATCAAATGAGTTGAGACTAGGAACGTGAGAAGAATGTGGAGCAGACAAGTCATAAATCAAACGAAATTTATTGGAGTATTTCCCCTGTACCACCCCCACCGGGCTCACCCTCCATGTGAAAAAAGGAGAGGACTGGAAAGGACCAGGCTGAGACATGACGACTGCAACCACACAACAACAACAGAGAAAGGGAGAGAGGAGGGGAAAAAGAAAACAAAAACAACCTGTTAACCCTACGACCTGCTGCCCATAAGCCGACAGACAAGGTGACAGAATCTAAACCCCCCCCCCCAGCAGCGTGGAACGTTTTAACGAGAAGCCGACGAGGCTGACAGGGAGTATGATAGTCGTTTCCACTGACGTATGAGACGAGCCCGAGTTTGTCTGAATCTGTGACGTGGCAGATTCATTAAAAACGAACACTGCGGGCTAACGAACCTACAGACGTGGTAGGTGATGTATGTAAGTATAGGATTTGTGGAAAACAGACCGTATGACGTATGACACTATTCTACGAGATGATGCGAGGTGTCTCTGTCTGTCGTGCGAGAGTGTGGCTGTACTAGCGAATGTACCTATGCTAGTGGTGTATGCACGAAGTTTGGTGGAAAAAGGTTCCCACCCCTTTTTTTTTTTTTTTTTTTTATTAAACAAACCACCTATTTTTTTTTTTTTTTTTCCTTCTTTATTTAACAACCCACTTTTTTTTTTTTTTTTTTTTTTTCGTCAAACTGGCTGATGTGCAAACTATGTGTCTAAGGTATGTATGTAGTGTATGTGAAGAGTGTCAAACATGTGCACCACCAGCAACCTTGTAAGTAATCAACCCAGTAATGGCACCAGGACCCAGCTACCAGAGTTTTAACCTGCTGAGCCCAGATGACTCGCAGCCCCTGTGTAAACTTAAATGCAGGTTATGTTGAAAAGGCAGTGAGCTCCAACCATGTGACAATGCTGCCCCCTGGTGCCAAAACTTGAATTGCATGTGCCTGAACGTAGTGAGGAGAAGCGATCCTCCGGCACACTTCCCCCTCTCTTCACACCCTCCTACCCTCCCCCACGTTGCCACACTGCCCAAACAAACCAGTTATCCTGGACAACGATCTTTAACAGCTGCAGACTGAAGGGAAAGGTACACCCGGCTTCTCTGAGGACCCACTCGTGCAGGACGCTTGCTGATGACGTCACACCCGGAAGTAGCAGACGTCCGAATGCAGACGTGCTGCCTGGGAGAGCCGGACTGCTTAAGACAGGTACTGGCCCCTCCCACAAATCCAGGCTAGCCTGCGGCCAGCCTTAACACTTGGCTATAACGCTGGGCTTGTCCATAGTTTAACACTGCCATCTAGTGGCTTCTAGCTGAATTACCGACACCGTCCACTTCAGCCTGAGGAACTTCTTCATGGAGAAGATATTCTTCCGCCTCATCTGTCTCCTTCTTCCAGTCCTCCAGCACCATCTAACCCAGGAAGAACCCAGGCTATTGAAGTGGTCCAAGACGTTTCAGAGATGTTACTCCTTCCCTTCCCTACACCCTTGGAAATGATTCAAACTTCTATTAATACTGGGTTATCACAATACAAGACGGCGCTTGTACTACTTGGGGTCTTTCCGAAGAACTAGATGAACTGGAGAACCGTTAAAGACGGAACAATTTACTCTTCATCATGGTCCCTGAGAGACTTCCTCAAGGTCTCCTTATAAGCTATCCTACCAAAGACCTCTCAACGCACATATTGCTGCAGGTCCCAGAGGTGGGGTTCCCAAAATGGAGAAGAGTGCACTATGCATGCAAGGCGTTGTTCTCCATGAAAGTAGAGCGCACACCGCCAATGCTCCGTTCACTTCTATTGGGACTGCTGGAATTAGCCAAGCTCCAGAACGGGCCCCCAAAGTGAAGGACAGTGCAGTATGCTTGTTGTGCAGTGTGCTCTCCATTCACTTTCATGGGAGCTCGGAAAATAGCTGAGCGCGTTAGCTCCCATCGAAATGAACAGAGAGCACACTGCGCAAGTGCAGCAACCGCAGCAACCGCTCTAATCACTTCTATGGGACTGCGGGAAATGGCAGAGCAAACGCTCTCAGCTATTTTTGGAACTCCCATGAAAGTGAATGGACAGTACACCGTGCATGTGTGGTGCTCTCTCGTCACTTTGGGAGCCCCATTTCACAAATAGGTGCGAGGTGCCAGAGGTAAGACCTACACCTACCAGACACTGGAGGAATATCCTTGCGATATGTCACCAATGTGTGAGGTGACACAACCCACTTGAAACTCTCATGTTCCCCACGTGCAATCAGTCCCCCAGTGCCATCAGCTCCCCCCAATGCAAACAATCCTCTGTGCCATCAGTCAGGACACTATGTCCTGACGATGTGTCAGGAGGACAGTGCAGAGCGGACCGGCTGGTGACCTCGGAGCGGTGAGTAATAGCAAGAGCTTCACTCCCGCTCCATGGTCACATGACACAAACGAATCCTCGATGCAAAAAATTTTCATCAAGGATTTTTGCGTGTCGAATTACTCGTTTCAATCAAGTATTCGTTTCAGCCCTAACCCCAATATCTACCATTCTTACTTTATGGAAAAGTTAAAGGGGTTGTCTCATCACAGACGATAGGGTCATATCGCTAGGAAACGCCACCATTGCCTGATAGGGACCGCTGGGACCCGCACCTTTAATTGAGAACGGAGCCCCCAAAGTGGTGGAGGGCACACTGAGCATGCGCAGCCACCCTCCATTAATATTCTATGGGGCCGCCGAAAACAGCCGAGCAATGGCTCAGCTTTTTCCGTTGGGCCCATAGAATTGAATGGGAGCGGTGGCCGGTCATGCGCGTTGTGCTCCCGTTCACTTCTATGGGGAAAGTGAGTCCTCCAGCCAGCATCTTGCAGGGCTCTGTTCCCGATATAGGTGTGGGTTCCAGCGGTGGGACCCACACCTATAAGACAATGGGGGTATTGTCTGAGATGAGACAACCCCTTTAACGTTACGTGACCCATGAAGACTATCTGATCCCACAGCTGGAGATACACTTACCATCAACCCCCACTCGACTCCTTGTGGACAGACTTGACTCCTCTGTCCGATGCCCTATATCATAACGTATTAGACATGACTAACCATCCAAGCGTTTTCTGGCATCACGCGCCAGTCTCTGAACATAGGTGACATTACATCTTGTACGGTCACAAAAACGTGAAAATTCCTCTCATACCGTTCAGGGTCAGAGGATTCCAAAAGCATTTCTAAATCTACACTGGGCTATGGAAGATAATATGACTATTATGGGCGACCTCCAAAAGAGTGCTGAAAGGCCACGTAATAAATGATATGGCCCAAATTACCAAACCAAATTAAGAAACATTTCAATCCCTTCACACAGCGGTTCGAAAAAGCTCAACACCAGGCACGAAAGTCAAACACATGGCAGCTCAATCCCTCCGGGACACCTTCCTAGGAGGCAAGGCAAAAACTCAAGGCAGATTTTCTCTAAATAAATATTGCAATTGGGGTAATCAAGTGGGATCTCGCCTTGCTCATCGCATGCATCCTCTCACAGACCTAGGGGCTGTCTCATCTGAGACAATGGTGGCACATCAGTAGGATATGCCACCAAAGTCAGATAGGTGTGGGTTCCAGAGGAAGGACCCTCACCTATCATCAGAATGGGCCCCCAAAAGGAGAGCACATCACACATATGCGGCGTGCAAGTGCTGCCACCGATCCATTCACTTCTATGGGACTGCTGGAGATAGCCAAACCTCAGCAGTCCCACAGAAATTAAATGAGAACTGCTCTCCACTCTCTTCAGGGGTCCTGTTCTGGAGATAGGTGTGGGCCTCAGAGGCGAAACCAGCACCTATCTGACATGGGTGGCATCTCCTGGTGATATGCCACCAATGTCTCAGATGAGATAACCCCTTTAACCACATCCAGTGTCCCAACATACCTGTCCACATTTAAATCACACAACTGGTAAAACATCTGACGGTACGGCGGCAAGTTGCTCTCCCGGAAAATGTAAACTGACTCCTGCGGTAAGACGGGAAGGGAAAAATAAGATATAGAATTAAATATTTCAAAGAGATAAAAGATGGCTGCACAACATGACTGGACAGACTATTCTTTTTAGAAAACTGTGTGTAGCTACCAAACGTCCAGCAGGATAAATCAATATTACATCAGTGGGGCCCCTGACACTCCCACCGATCCGCTGTTCACAGACGTGGACGGAGCCTGCCGCAGAAAAGCTCCGTCCATTGTGTAGTGGACATGTCGGATGGCTGCCGGCTGTGGGATCCCCATTAATTTCATCATCAATCCTGTAGATATGTTATCAATGCCTAGAATCCCCTGAAAAATCTCTTAAAGCAGTAGTCTAGGAGTTGGATGTTGATGGTGTATCCACAGAAAAGGCCATCAATATAAGATTGGGGGGGTCTGAACACCGCTCCCCTCTTAATCAGCTATGCAAGAGCAACAAGGTAACAGATGATTGGTTGGGGTGCAGGTTGTCAGACCCCTGCAATCTGATATTGATGACCTACCCTGAGGCCAGGCATTCAATAGCAAAATCCTGGACATCCCCTTTCTATACATGATGACCCACAGATGCATGGATTATGAATTAAAGGGATATTCTGGTTGGTTAAAGTAATCCCCTATCCACAAAATAAGGGATAACTATAAGATCAGTGGAGGTTCTACTCCAGGGACCCCCACCGTTCACGAGAACGGGGGCCCTGTACAATCCTGCAGCTCCCCTAAAAAAAGGGGCGGCCGTTCACACATGCGGGTGGCTGCTCCATTCATTTCTATGGCTGCTCCGGAGATAGCCGAGCGCTAAAGTTAACAATTATTAAAATTTCCTGTAATGCAGATATTATTTCCCTTGCAAAAATCTTTAGCATGCCTGTCAGGTTAGAGGAGAATCTTTACATCGGCAGTAGGCTGTGCATTACCCAGGGCGCGCGGTGCTCACCTTCAGCCGGTACTTATTGGACGGAAGGTTTTTATTGTCTTTGGAGCCCATTGATCCCAGCCCATGGGTCAGGTCCTGCATGCTGACTGCTTGTGGCACTGAGAGAAAAAGAAAAAAAAGGTGTTTACATGTTCAATTCAAGAAGTATGACAGATATAAGGTATCGCTATACACAGGGCATCTGTGCTCCATGTTTTTCATTGTCAAGTTACAACCCCTTCCTCAAGATGGGAGTGGATGGACCACTATGGTTTTATCCACAAGTGACATTCTAGGTTTCTAAGAGAACATCCACATGGGGCAAGTCTGTTGTAGATTTTCCTCCAGAGTAAAGTTCGCCGGGCATCTGCCAGAATTCCACAGCAGCAAAATGTGAATGTGGAGTAAATACTGTGGGTTTGACACAGATTTCACCCCCTGCATGAATCATAGGTGTAATCCACAGTAAAAAGTGACAGGCAGCAGTGTGTGGACTGGATTGTGGATTTTCTTTTCTTGCAGCGTGTGGATGAGCAATAACCATGCAGTTCATGACTATGCACTGGGACAGATTGGTCATAGACCCTACAGGTAAACTTTAAGGTGGGCCGATGCCCTGCAGGGGGAGGGGGGGGGGGGGCTGCCTGAGCCCTCCTTAAAGCTGCCAACCAGGTAAGTAATGATCTGACGCTCCCAGAGTTCATTAACGCTTGGAGCATCAAGTCCTTATATGCCTGGCCCTGTGGTTTGTACTGGTGGGACATTATTTGGCGCTGCACTATGATATTTGGTTCTGCCGGGAGCGGTATTTTGTGCCACAATATTGTATTGCTGGCCCTGCCTACTTGTGTTGGCCCTGCCTTCTATCAGCTTGGACCTGCGTACAACATGGGGCCACTTTTATTCATTGTTTCTCGCAGCACCCCTTTAAGTTTCCAGTCGGCCCCTGCTATACACTAATTGGTTTCTTGCGGAAATTGTGTTTATACACAACAGATACTGTAATGCATGGTAAAGAAACAGAGCAGCACCCTTGGGTGTCTTACTAAACAGGAGATGGATTTCAGACTACCTCCAGACTTGGTTAACAGCTACTCAATGAGATGGACTGAGAAATATAACATTTGCAGCACCATAAGCAACTCACCGGGCTTCTTTAAAGTGATGGGCAAGCTGTAATTGTAAGTGCTGCGCTTGGCTTTGACTGGCATTTCGTTTGGGTTGTACCCTGTTTGAGGGAGAACAAGAGGTTAGATACGTCACCAGCTGTCACCTCTATCGTGCGTCTAAAGCTATGTCTACCCTTAAGTGCAAGACTGATGTAAAAGTCTGCTACGTGCCAATATACTTGGTAAGAAAGCAGGCTCAACCCCAACCACTTACCGCACTTCATTCCACAGCGTATCCGGAAATCAAGCACTTGGTAGATTTTAGCTTCTGGATTTTTCCTGGGGTCATAGCCAAACCGCACCCAAAGACTTCTCCACGGCCCAGTCAACTACAGTGAGGAGCAAACACAAAATGAAGGCACGGTGCACGAGACGTGAAAAATGTATTCTGCATAACTAAGAATCTAAACTAAACGAGCGGACAAATATAAGAGAATATGGATCAATAAAATAAACGTAATTACGTCGAACAATCCACATATCACATTGAGTATATGATCTTCAGTTACATCATGTCATCCTCCAGTCACATCCAGAGCTGCAGTCAGCTTTCTATCTAAACCTTCCAGGTTAAAGAATCATGCAGGAAACTCAATAGGAAAACCCAAATATATTGCCGATACTGACCATGTAATAGGCAAAATACGGCAGCAACAACTTGAGCTTGTCCGGATGGAGGCTGACATTGGCTTTAATTGCGTTCCGGGACCAAATGGGGCGACAGTTAAAGAGCTGAAGAAAGAACATAAGGATATTTTAAGAGTCTAGATCAAGAGTCTGCAAACTGCGGCACTCCAGCTGTTGTGAAACTACATTGACTCCTATGGGTCGTTCCGAGAATAGCCAAGACAGTGTGCATGCTGGGAGTTATAGTGTCACAACAGTTGGAGTTCCAGAGTTTGCTGAACCCAGCTCTAGATACACATAGATGTTTAAGTGGTGTATATATGCACAACATACAACAGATAACTACCCTCCTCATCTCCTGCTCTACTTTCTTGTCCACAGAATTGGTACACAGCTTTTTCCAGTTCTTGACGGCAGCTGGGTGAGGCTCGGAGGGCACCTCTGCGTCTTCAAAGTTAACAAATATGGCATTGTGGGGCCTGCGGGCTCTGCTTAACCCAATCAGATTATCACTGGACAGATGCGGAGGCTGATAACCGTCCCTGAAGAAAAAAAAATATATAAAATAAGAATTGTGCAGTACTGAACATGACCAACAGATGGCGCTGTGCAGCTGCAAGATCTCATACGGGGAAAATGCCCCATACAGCAGGTGACGTGTAATCACACCATGGGGGTCAGGGTTGGTATTATAGGGAAGGCCGTGATCACGCAGCAAGGAGGCCGGGCAGAATGGATGAGAACGGCCCAGCTGCAGCGACCGATAAGTTCCTTTAGAATCCATCAGGTTGCTGGAACGAAGGCAGGATTTTATCAGACGGCCTTGACCGTATTATCAGGATCAGGAAGCGCATACGTCACCTTCTCCCACAGATATCCTCGTGAATAGTTCCTATGTGCTGATACTAGCCAATCACCTACAGTCGTTTATGGGGCCACAGCACTGATTCAGCACCTTCACTGAAAATGGGGTGCTGCAGGAAAGAACATGAAGAGGCAGCAGAGCCGAAGCAGCGCTGCAGCTCCTTCAGCGTACGACTACACGCTACATAAGTAGTGCAACATTTCATGTAATGTATTTCAATGGTGTCACAATTCTTTTTTTTTGTGTGACTGTCACATCACAGCATCTCGCATTGCTACACCACTGAAATCCATTATATGAAATGTCACCATGTAGCCACACTCTAATTCTCAGGATCGGTGGAGGTCCAGGAGGATGAAGCCCCACCCATCAGAAAGTAAGGACATACCCTAGCTATAAGAGGGAAATATCCCTTTAATCTCCTAGGGATCGGACCCAATTTTCATTTTTTGGGTTTTCATTTTTCCACCAAACCTTCCAACGGCCATAGATTTAAAAAACTTCAGGTTCACATAACCATACGAGGACTTATATTGTGCAGGACAAGTATTTTACGGAGCCATTTAATTTACCACAGCTGGTATAAGGGAAAAAAATCTAAGGTAAAATAAAAAAATAATAATAATAATAAATGATATTCCACTTTTTGGGGGGTTTTGTGTTTACGGCATTCACTGTGCGCAAAAAAAATTACAAGTCACCCTTATTCTGCTAATGTAAAATTAGGGGGCATTTCAAATTTTTTTTAATCACTGTATTTTTTGTGATCTTCTAATATCTTGTCCCATAGACTGCGATAGAATATTACTGCAGTCTATGGGATTCTGACAGGCTGCCTGTCTAGCCGTGCCTCAGGATCGGCTTCACAGGCAGCTCAGTATGACAGGCCTGGGAGCCTTCACAAGGCATGATGGGAGCTGTAGTTTTGCCTCAGCCTGAGATGCCACTGTCAGCAACGACTGCGGCTGCCTCTGTTTAACTCCAAAGATCCAGACAGCGGCATCTCAGGGGCTAAATGACCAGGATTGGAGCTCACTCTGTTCCCAATCACTGCCAGTTGGTGCCTATAGTGCATTATACAGCGAATCAGCTTAGCACATGTGCGACTCCATACTTCCGTTTAACACTCTGACATATGTCATGATGGGTTAAAGGGGTTGTCCTGCCATATATATCGATGATCTATCGTCAGGATGGGTCATCGATATCTGATCGGCAGAGGTTCGACACCTGGCCCCCCGGCTGATCAGCTAAGGAGGTGGCACTGCTTCCTGTTCATTTAGGGGTGCCGGGTGTCAGACCCCCGCCAATCAGATATTGATGACCTATCCCAACGATAGGTCATCAATATATATGGCAGGACAACCCCTTTAAGGGTTTATATGTGATAACCTTACATAGTGATACTGGGGAGTGAAACTGCATTCACCAGACGCCTCCTACCAAGTGCCACACAGGGGTAGAGGTGAAAACAAGGCACCCACAGGCACTGTGGCATCACATGGTATTTCCCATGACCCCTTTCAACCAATCGGCAGCTGAGAAAAGGATCATGTGACATACAGACACTGACTGCATGACGTGACTTTTCACAGCAGCGGATTGGTTGAGACAGATCACGTGACATATGACAGGCCTCCTGGACTGCTCAGTAGGTGCCATGGCTTTAGGGCACCACCCTGATGTACTAGAGACAGGTTAGTAAAATGAGTAGTCTGCAACCTGCAACTCTCTGGCCACGGCAAAACTACTATTCCCATCATGCCTCTGGCTCTCAAGGGATTTTGGGAGTGATTTTGGGAGTTGCAGTTTTGCAGCAGCTGGGGAGGAATAAATTGCAGCACCCCGACCTTATGTATGAGTGACCCCAAAATTGCTTTATATCTGATCCTAAATACTCTGGACCAAGACATCTTGGAACAGAGACTCAGGATTTCTGGACTACTGGATGGCGAATGAAAGGACATGGCCTGACCGTATTCTACCCGATTGGTCACAGGTCTCGCCCCGTACCTGTGATTGACGTTAGGTCGATAGTAATAGTCCACGGGGTTGTCTAGGCGAGAGAAGATGGGAGGAGGGATGTGAAGGGGGATGTCCTGGTGGAAGTATTCATCCTTCTCCGGTTTCTTCAGTAAAACTTTGTCATAGAGGGAAGTCTGAGACCCGTCCGAGCCGCTGGTGAAAGTCAAATACTGGAAATCTGACATTCCTGAAAGGAAGCAAAGAATTCATGAGCTTGTGACTTTTCACATTTCGGCATTCACAATACTACAGGCTTCAGAGTGGAAATCTCCCAGCATTACCTGCTTATTCAGTGTCTGCACAGAGTTTGCATTTTGTGCAGGAGGCACAAGAAAAAACTGCTCCTCATCCTGACCCCTAAATTGTGGAGGCCCCTCTAAGCTGTTACATGGTGTGTCTGCCAACAAGTTTGTAGATTGTTTCCATTAACACGAGTGCAGCTCTGGAGTATAATACAGGATGCAACTCAGGATCAGTACAGGATAAGTAATGTATGTACACAGTGACTGCACCGGCAGAATAGTGAGTGCAGCTCTGGGGTATAATACAGGATGTAACTCGGGATCAGTACAGGATAAGTAATGTATGTACACAGTGACTACACCAACAGAATAGTGAGTGCAGCTCTGGGGTATAATACAGGATGTAACTCAGGATCAGTACAGGATAAGTAATTTATGTACACAGTGACTGCACCAGCAGAATAGTGAGTGCAGCTCTGGAGTATAATACAGGATGTAACTCAGGATCAGTACAGGATAAGTAATGTATGTACACAGTGACTGCACCAGCAGAATAGTGAGTGCTGCTCTGGAGTATAATACAGGATGTAACTCAGGGTCAGTACAGGATAAGTAATGTATGTACACAGTGACTGCCCCAGCAGAATAGTGAGTGCAGCTCTGGAGTATAATACAGGATGTAACTCAGGATCAGTACAGGATAAGTAATGTATGTACACAGTGACTGCACCAGCAGAATAGTGAGTGCAGCTCTGGAGTATAATGCAGGATGTAATTAGGAACTCCACAAACCGTGAAACTTATAGACTGTGCCCACTACACCCAGGATTTCCATGCTGATAGTTCCCTCTGGAGCCGGCTCTCCCGTATTGGGGTCACTCAGCTTTTTCTTGCGGCTTTTCTTCTTCACCCGCAGGATCATGGTTGTGGTGGGGAAGCGGTTGGCACACACTGGGTGGCAGTAAGGGTCCTTAGGCCTGAAATACAGCTCCAGCCTCTTTGCCGGGTCAGCATACACCTGCCAAAATACCACATGAACTATTTTAAGCGTGGAACTACAAGTGACAGCATGCCCTGCCTACATCACACGAGGCATTCTGGGAGTTGTAGTCCCTTATCTAAAGACAATCACACTAATAACACTCGATACCAGCATGGGGGTGGGGGGCTGTTATTAGAGTAACACCCCCCACCAGGGCATGTGAATAGCCGGGGGCCTCACCCTGGACACCCCCTCCTCCCCGCCCAGGGTCCGCAGCATCCTGCCCACGTCCTGCACCAGTCCCGGGTACTCCACGCACACCATGGGCTTCTTCTGCTGAGGGAGTGACACTACACCCGAGCCCTCCATGTCTATGGTGTCGGGTCCGTCACTCTCTACTCGCCCGGCAAATAATGTTCCGCGGCAGAAAGGTTCCTCCCTGATCAGGGCGCCGCTGGCCCGCTCATTACTGTGTCCAACCTTCTTGCTCCCATTAATATGACATTTCCAGTCGTCGGGAGACAACAGTCTGTGTAACCGAGGAGAGAAGCTTCCCTGTACAGATATATACGGCTGAGCTATAATACTCTGTAAGGGGAAGAAAGCCTCGGCCATGGCAACCAATCAGATGGCTTGTTTCATTTTCTGACCCTCACTGAAAAAATGTAAGCTGCAATCTGATTGGTTGCTACAGACAGGCTTGTGTTGCTAAGTGAGGCCTGGTTAAATGAAAAATACATACACTAAAGGGCATCTGTCAGCAGTTTTGTACATATGACCTGTTACATGTGCGCTTGGCAGCTGAAGACATCTGTGTTGCTCCCATGTTGATATGTGCCCGCATTGCTGAGAAAAATTAAGTTTTAATATATGCAAATGAGCCTCTAGGAGCAACAGGGGCGTTGCCGTTACACCTAGAGGCTCAGCTCTCTCTGCAACTGCTGAGCCCTCTGCACTTTGATTGACAGGGCTGGAAAGACATCATCACATCTGGCCCTGTCAAGCTAAGTGCAGAGGGCACAGAAGTTGCAGAGAGAGCTGAGCCTCTAGGTGTAACGGCAACGCCCCTGTTGCTCCTAGGGGCTCATTTGCATATATTAAAACTTATTTTTTTCTCAGCAATGCGGGCACATATGAACACGGGACCAACATGTCTTCAGCTGCCAAGCGCACATGTAACAGGTCAGCCGGTGCCATAGGGACAGATCTGCTGACAGATGCCGTTTAACCAGTTATTAGTCTGAGAACTGGAGTTATTGGCCACCAGAACTACACGTAGCAGCTGCAATGTGGCTGACGGCCATGCGCCAATTAACAATAAGCAAGTAATGATAAACTGCACATTATTTAGCTACGTGGTTTACGACCGACCGACTGCCACGTGTACTTTTTGGGTGGCACCAATGCAGCCAAAAACCACAAAGTCACGTGGACACTGGCATTTGTAAACGGATTGATAAGAGGCCACATCATTACAATTGACCGTGCGGTTTTGCAGATGAAATAGTTAAATTGGATATTCTCATCTGGACATTTATATTAGGGCTCATGCACATGAACGTATTGTTTTTCCGTGTCCATTCCGTTGTTTTTTTTTTTTTTTTAGGGTTGTATACGGAACCATTCACTTCAAAGGTTCCACAAAAAACTAAAATGACTCCCTGTGCATTCCGTATGTCTTCATGACCGTTCCGCACAAAAGATAGAACATGTCCTATTCTTGTCTGTTGTGTGGACAAGAATAGGCATTGTTAAAATGCATCCGCCAAAAATACGTCATCTGTATTTTTTGCGGATACGTGTTTTGCGGACCACATAGGGATGTGTGCTTGAGCCCTTATATTGATAGGATATAAGGGCACGTCTACACGGCGATTTTGGCTGCGACAGACCAAAGATCACACTGTAGTGGGGCTGCCATAGGAATTAATTGTTTTCCAGCGGGACTTACATGTTTTCTGCGACAGACACAGCAGTGTTGGATTTTTTGCGATTGACCTGCCACATTCGTAGAAAACATGCGGGTTGTGCTGTGACCCCATTCATTCTTATGGCAGCCCCTCTACACCATGATCTTTGGTCGCGCGACAGCTGTCACAGCCAAAATCACTGTGTAGATAGACCCTAAATGTCTGATAGGTGTAGGTCCCATCTCTGGTACATTCTCCTATCTCAAGAACGTGGC
Source organism: Bufo gargarizans (assembly GCF_014858855.1). Classification (NCBI taxonomy): domain Eukaryota; kingdom Metazoa; phylum Chordata; class Amphibia; order Anura; family Bufonidae; genus Bufo; species Bufo gargarizans. The sequence continues at coordinate 193,248,851 of NC_058088.1, forward strand.
CCACCATGAATGAAGAAGATGCCACGCAAGCTTTCTTCATTCACTGCTCTGGTACTTCCAAAACCAGCGGAGCCATCTTCAGGGGTCCCGTAGCAGTAAATAGAGAAAGCTGCGCATGTGCGGCATCCTACATGTTCACGAAGGGGCCCAGTTTTTGAGACAGGAGCCTCTACCAGAGGTGGGACATTCCCTTTAACAAACGCTTTTCAGTTGCGTCATAGCTGCCTCTGTGTGGTCCTACTCTAAAGGCATTTTCGCACAAGCAAAACGTGTGCCACTTATATCGAATTAGGCGAGACCCCACTATTACTATGGACTGGGGTACCCTGCTTCCTATTCCTCTCTTCATTAAAGTGGCTCTCTCCAGGATTAGATCACTGACGACCTATCCTTAGTATAGTCTTTCACTGACCATAGGGGGTCTGGCTTCTGAGACCCCAATGATGCGGGCCACCCAACATGCAGAATTTTATCGGTTCAGTAGTTTGTCTCCAGCCATTGCTCATTTCTGCACAGTGCCAGAGGGTGGCGTCACAGCCTAAGAAAACAGCCAGTAGGTACGCTGCAAGAACTGCCTAATATTTAGGAGCCTGACTTTGTAAATTACAGATTTTTGCTGGGATTAGGAGAACTGCAGTACACCAGCAGACTACAGATGTCATTTACAGCAGCCTATATTCTGCAGACGACAGCTGTGATAACGCTTTCATAGGCTTTGCGTGGGTGTCTGTTTGATATTGTCTGCAGGGGCAAATGTGTATGTACCACAGAAGCAACCAACGTGGCCTCTGTGGGGTCTAGGTTGATCTTCTCTTTTCTTTAGGGCTCATGCACACGACCGTATGTATTTTGTGGTCTGCAAAACACGGATCCGCAAAAAATACGGATGTGTCTGCATGAATTTAGTGTGTTTGTGGAACAGAACAGCTGGCCCCTAATAGAACAGTTCTATCCTTGTCCATAAGGGCTCATGCACACGACCGCATGTACTTTGCAGTTCGCAAAACACGGATCCGCAAAAAATACGGATGACGTCCGTGTGCATTCCGTATTTTGCGGAACAGAACAGCTGGCCCCTAATAGAACAGTCCTATGCGGACAATAATAGGACATGTTTTATTTTTATGCAGAACAGACATACGGAAACGTAATGCACATGGAGTAGCTTCCGTGTTTTTTTTGCGGACCCATTGAAATGAATTGTTCCACATACAGTCCGCAAAAAAAACAAAAACGGAAAGGACAAGGAAAGAAAATACATTTGTGTGCATGAGCCCTAAAAATGAGGCCCCTTTCAGGAGTTATCTGACACCACCACCACGCCCCATCCTAATATTGCAGCACCCATGGGGGTCACAGGTTCTCACCTCACTAAGGGCTCATGCAAACGAATGTATTTTCTTTCCGTGTCCGTTCGTTGTTTTTTTTTACAGACCGTATGGTTTTGAAACCATTCATTTCAAAGGGTACGTTAAAAAAACGGAAGTTACTCCGTGTGCATTCCGTTTCCATATGTCCGTTCCGCAAAAAAATTGAACTTGTCCTATTATTGTCCGCATTACGGAGAAGGATAGGACTGTTCTATTAGGGCCCAGCTGTACCGTTCTGCAGAATATGGAATGCACATAGACATCCGTATTTTTTGCGGATCCGTTTTTTGCAGACCGCAAAATACACACGGTTGTTTGCATGAGCCCTTATCCTTCCTTTATGTAAGTGACCGTGCAGACTGGCGACCGGGTAAAACTGCGACCAGTAGTAGCAGACGGAGAGCCAGCGGTTTTGTTTTCTCAGTAGTGTCTATACTGTACGTATTATATCTTGTGCTTTGACGCCTCGCTCTTTATCAGTGCCTCCCAGTGCCTCACAAGGAGGTTACACCCCATCCTCACCCAGTTACTCAGCATATCTCGCCTCCGGCCTCCATGCAAAAACAAGGCTGAACAAATCTCACAGTTTGAAACGATCTTTGCAAAATCTATGGACGTAAGTGATTAGTATCTGAACCCCCAAAAAATGTATATCCCCTTTGGGGAAAGTGGGGTCATTTCTTAAGACTTGCACCCAAACGTTTTATCAGAGGTACTTCTCAGACTGAGAAGTAGAGGATGGGGTTAAACTGCTCGGCCATGAGAGTTTGGGCATCGGTTCCCCTGCTTGGGACCCCCATTTATGGACCCAGCCCGTCCATGCATCATATGATCAACCATTCACTTCTTCATGGTTGTATCTGTTACATGGAAAGCTGGGTGACAGCCAATATGGCTGCCACAGGGTTTGTCCTTATACCCGTCCATAGCAAATCTGCCCAGTGAGTGGCGCCTCCATGCCCCCTTACCACTGCATGCATAGACAGATTTGTCATTCGGGAGTCTGAGAAAGCTGGGTACAAACCCCTCTGATGGCGGCCATGATGGATATCACTCAGCCTTCCAGCCTACCTGTAGGAGGGGGGTGCAGCTATTTGGGCCTCCATATGAGCTACCATCCTTAGGACGGGCAATATAAAATGAATTTAGGAAGGTGAAGTGTGCCAAATGCCGTCACATTCCTTTATTCTGGAAACCACCATAGGGATCCTTAATAATGTTCTATGCGGCGGGCGTCCTATAGTGCGTCCTGCAGCTCCCGCCCTCACCCAGTCCGCCAAGTGATTGACTACTTATTACCACAGCTCTTTGTGGCTTTATATTTTAAGCTTTCTTATTTTTACAGTCAGGAAATGGTTAATATCTCCAGCGTCCACGGATCCTTCATTTCCCCCTCTTGCCATTTACTCCCGGCTTCTCGGAGGCCCCTCAGATGTCACCGACAGATAAATTCTGAAAAGCACAAGCCGACCACAGCTTCAAATCCTTACTGCCACATGGGGCCGGGAGATAAACCATGTGTGCATATACATATATAATCATATACAGGAGATGCCCGGGTTATACCAGCTGTACATATATAATCATATACAGGAGATGCCCAGGTTATACCAGCTGTACAGTTATAACTATATACAGGAGATGCCCGGGGTATACCAGCTGTACATATATAATCATATACAGGAGATGCCCGGGTTATACCAGCTGTACATATATAATTATATACAGGAGATGCCCAGGTTATACCAGCTGTACATATATAATCATATACAGGAGATGCCCAGGTTATACCAGCTGCACATATATAATCATATACAGGAGATGCCCAGGTTATACCAGCTGTACATATATAATTATATACAGGAGATGCCCAGGTTATACCAGCTGTACATATATAATTATATACAGGAGATGCCCAGGTTATACCAGCTGTACATATATAATTATATACAGGAGATACCCAGGTTATACCAGCTGTACATATATAATTATATACAGGAGATGCCCAGGTTATACCAGCTGTACATATATAATCATATACAGGAGATGCCCAGGTTATACCAGCTGTACATATATAATTATATACAGGAGATGCCCGGGTTATACCAGCTGTACATATATAATTATATACAGGAGATGCCCAGGTTATACCAGCTGCACATATATAATCATATACAGGAGATGCCCAGGTTATACCAGCTGTACATATATAATTATATACAGGAGACGCCCAGGTTATACCAGCTGTACATATATAATTATATACAGGAGACGCCCAGGTTATACCAGCTGTACATATATAATTATATACAGGAGATGCCCAGGTTATACCAGCTGTACATATATAATCATATACAGGAGATGCCCAGGTTATACCAGCTGCACATATATAATCATATACAGGAGATGCCCAGGTTATACCAGCTGTACATATATAATTATATACAGGAGATGTCCAGGTTATACCAGCTGTACATATATAATTATATACAGGAGATGCCCAGGTTATACCAGCTGTACATATATAATTATATACAGGAGATACCCAGGTTATACCAGCTGTACATATATAATTATATACAGGAGATGCCCAGGTTATACCAGCTGTACATATATAATCATATACAGGAGATGCCCAGGTTATACCAGCTGTACATATATAATTATATACAGGAGATGCCCAGGTTATACCAGCTGTACATATATAATCATATACAGGAGATGCCCAGGTTATACCAGCTGTACATATATAACTATATACAGGAGATGCCCAGGTTATACCAGCTGTACATATATAATTATATACAGGAGATGCCCAGGTTATACCAGCTGTACATATATAATTATATACAGGAGATGCCCAGGTTATACCAGCATGGTCCATATCACTATATACAAGAAGATGTATCTCCTGTATATAATTATATATGTACAGCTGGTATAACCTGGGCATCTCCTGTATATGATTATATATGTACAGCTGGTATAACCTGGGCATCTCCTGTATATGATTATATATGTACAGCTGGTATAACCTGGGCATCTCCTGTATATAGTTATATATGTACAGCTGGTATAACCTGGGCATCTCCTGTATATAATTATATATGTACAGCTGGTATAACCTGGGCATCTCCTGTATATAATTATATATGTACAGCTGGTATAACCCGGGCATCTCCTGTATATAATTATATATGTACAGCTGGTATACCCCGGGCATCTCCTGTATATAATTATATATGTACAGCTGGTATAACCTGGGCATCTCCTGTATATAATTATATATGTACAGCTGGTATACCCCGGGCATCTCCTGTATATAATGATATATGTACAGCTGGTATAACCTGGGCATCCCCTGTATATAATTATATATGTACAGCTGGTATAACCTGGGCGTCTCCTGTATATAATTATATATGTACAGCTGGTATAACCTGGGCGTCTCCTGTATATAATTATATATGTACAGCTGGTATAACCTGGGCGTCTCCTGTATATAATTATATATGTACAGCTGGTATAACCTGGGCATCTCCTGTATATAATTATATATGTACAGCTGGTATAACCTGGGCATCTCCTGTTTCCCTTATCGTCCTCGGCAGCACAGAATGGGTTAACGTTGACCTCTTTAGTTTCCTAGGACCGCCCACCTAGATTTAAACAATCAAACAATTAGTCAATCACATAATCAGTACTCCTATAAAGGTCTGGTGAATGCAACTGCCCCTTGTATTTTTTTTATGTCCTCATTTCTGAGGAATCTGCCCACCTGTCTGGTGTGTGAAGATCGGCCACCTATGCCGTGGGGTGTGTCCCAGGCTCCAGGCCAAGTGTCCAGCAGTGCCACGGGTGTGTCCTTGGCGCTGACACTATGCCGCATCCACGATGCGCGCTCCGGCAGGAGGTCCTCCATTGCGGTCTGCTAAGCCGCTTCCCTGCCGTGGATTCGCGCGTGGCGCCCGACGCTGTCATCCCCAGCATGCCGCTCCTTCCATCAGGAGGCCGCCCCATGCCGCACTTCCGGGTTCGGGCAGCGTCTGACGTCATCAGTCAGCGCGCCCTCTGGGGCCAATGGGGAGCCGCGGGAGCGGCTGACGTCACCATGCGGCGTCCAGGGCGCCGGATTCAAATATTTAAGGTGGATGCAGGCTGGAGCAAGCTGCCATAAGTGCCTGGCAGCCGAGCTCCTGTGAATTTAAGGTATTGTGTCAGCTGGGGTCCCTTCTGACTAGTTTGCCTTGCTGGTTTTTGCTCATGATATGTCTGTTTGTCTGTTCCAGATGTCTGGGCTTCCTGGTTCAGGGAGAGAGAAGGCTAAGAAGCACAGACACAGATATTGCCTGTCATGTGAGCAGCCCCTACCTGATGAGCAGCGAGAGGACTACTGTGACAACTGTGCTGCGGCTGATTCTGTCCATTCTCATAGATCGTCTGGATCCAAGAGGTCTAGGAGGAAGCAGTCCCGCTGCATCTCTTGTATTCAGCCCTTACCTGAGGATTCGCGGTCCAATATCTGCGCTTCCTGTACTCAGCCGGAGGTCGAGTCTGACGCAGATTCCAGAAGGCTAATAAGCCTCTTTAAGTCCTTTCTGACAAAGCAGAAACAGAAGGCCAAAAAGAGAAAGCGCGATCCTGTCTCCTCATCCTCTGACGAGTCTCTGACGGCTGAGAGCGAATATTCAGACTCCGATTGGGAAGTCTCTAAAATGGAGGAAAATTTCCTTTTTGATAGTAAGAATGCGAATCGCTTAATTAAAGAAGTAAAAGGAATAATGGAGACTAAGGAAGACCCTGTCGCTGCACAGGACAAGGAGAGTCTCTTCTATTTTCCAAAGAAAAAAGCTTCAGTCCTCCCAAGCCATCCAGTGCTGGACTCCATAGTCCAGAAGGAATGTAAAGGTCCCCTGAAAAAGATGGATCCTGGCTCAAGGTTCCGCTCGGTCTATAAAATCGACTCCTCTGAGTCCTCAAGCTGGGAGGCTCCCTCCAGAGTTGATCCTGCGGTAACAAGGCTGGCTAAAAGGTCCTTTTTTCCTGCAGATGACTCCGCATTGCTGAGGGATCCGATGGACAGAAAAGCGGATAACTTGTTAAAGAGACTGCATTCTTACTTGGCCACGTTAAGTAAGGCAGCCATGGCCGCAGTACCAGTGGCTCGGGCCCTCAGAATCTGGCTAAGTCACCTAGGAAGGGACATTGAGGACGGAGTCTCCAGAGAAGACCTGCTTCTTCAACTGCCGTCCCTTAAAATGGCCGCTGAATTTTTGTGCGACTTTCCAGTGGATTCGCTGAGATTCCTGGCTAAGGATATGGCTCTCTCAAATTCAATAAGAAGAACCTTGTGGCTCAAGCTATGGGCAGGAGATGTTGCCTCTAAGACCAACCTCTGCGCTTTACCCTTTGAGCCTGGGAGATTGTTCGGCTCTCAGCTAGACAAGCTGTTAGAGTCCAATTCGGATGAGAAATCCCTGAAGTTCCCTCAGTTTAAGACCAAGAATCGTCCAAGGAATTTTCGTCCCTTTGGCAGGCAGCCTTACCGCAGAACAGGCTATCGCGGGCGATCTAGCAGAGGCCGGTCAGACAGAAGAATCCTTCCCAGTTCTGCTGAAAAAGCGAGAGGAAAGGAAGACATCAGTAAAAACTCCAAGACTGATTTCTGATGTCGAAAGCCAGTCTGTAGGAGGGCGCTTATCCTACTTCTACAACAACTGGGAGAGAATCACTACAGACAAATGGGTTCTGGATCTAGTAAGAGACGGATACTCGCTAGAGTTTCTTCATCAGCCAAGAAGCAGATTTCTGTATCAAAGAGAAGACCCTCGTATAGATCACCTGGTGGACCAATTTCTAAAGAAAGGAGCTTTAGAACGGGTTCCAAGAGGTCAAGAAAAAAAGGGAGTCTACTCCAGGTTGTTTTTAGTCCCGAAAGCAAGCGGGGATTGGCGTCTCGTTATAGACCTCAGATACCTGAATCATTTTCTGAGAAAAATCCATTTCAAGATGGAAACATTAAGATCGGTGGTGTCCACTCTTCAGCGAGATCAGTTCATGGCCTCCCTGGACCTGGAGGACGCCTACCTGCACGTACCCATAAGAGCTTCCTCAAGGAAATTCCTAAGAGTAGCCGTCAGGAGAGCAGGGAAAATCCTGCACTTTCAATTCAGAGCATTGCCCTTCGGGCTGACATCCGCCCCCAGAATCTTTACCAAGATATCAGTGGTGGCAGCAGTACATCTACGCTTACAGGCCATTCAAGTCTACCCTTACTTGGACGACTGGCTAGTGGCAGCAGCAACGGAGGAACAGCTACAACTTCATCTCCGTACAGTCATCTCTCTTCTCCAGTCCCTCGGTTTCATAATGAGTTGGAAGAAATCTCAGCTCTCCCCTACGACGTCAAAAAGATTCTTGGGGATGGTGATAGACACCCGCTGCATGAAAGTTTTCCTTCCTTCAGACAAGAGTCAGAAGATCAGAGAGGAAGTGAGAACCTTAAGATCCATTCACAAGCCATCTGTACGCAGAGTGATGAAGACCTTGGGTCATCTGACTTCTACCATAGATGCAGTCCCCTGGGCAAAGATCCATATGCGAGACCTTCAATGGAATATGATACAGGCAAGACGCACCAGTCAGTGCGACTTGGAGAGAAGAGTCAGCCTGAGACCATCCGTTATTCAGAGTCTGGACTGGTGGTTGCAGACGGAGAAGCTCACAGTGGGGAATTCATTTCAGTATCTGTCACCGATTGTAATCACCACGGATGCGTCAGCCAGAGGCTGGGGAGCTCATGTACAGAACAGATGGATCCAAGGGAAGTGGTCTCCCCAGGATCTGCAACAGTCCTCAAACTTCAAGGAGATGAAGGCTGTTCTGGAATCGCTGGTCCATTTTCAGACTCTCCTGGAAGGAAAATCGGTGCTGGTTCGCTCAGACAACCTCTCCACTGTGTTCTACCTGAACAAACAGGGAGGAACGAGGAGCCCGTCCTTAATGAAGTTATGCAAACGGATTTTCACCTGGGCAGAATCACATCTTTTGCAATTAAGAGCGATTCATATAAGAGGCTGTTACAATATACAAGCGGATCGTCTGAGTCGGATGACAGTCAGTCCGAGCGAGTGGGGTTTGAATCCGATTTACTTCAAGCAAATCATAGCCAGATGGGGTTGTCCAACCTGGGATCTGATGGCCTCCAGACAGAATCAGAAACTCCAGAAGTTCTGTTCCCTGAGCAAGCACGACGGGCCGACAGTGGTAGACGCCTTCTCGATGTCTTGGAGTCACCTATTCGTCTACCTATTTCCGCCAGTACCCCTCATACCGAGGGTTCTACAGAAGATTGCGGTAGAAAGACCCAAAGTAATATTGATAGCACCATTTTGGCCCCGGAGGTCATGGTTTCCTCTTCTTCTCCAGCTGTCCGAAGGGAACTATTGGAAGCTTCCATGTGCTCCCGACCTTCTCCTCCAGCAGGGTCTATTCCATCAGAACCTAGACCGGTTACACCTCACGGCCTGGATGTTGAGAGAAGCAGATTAGAAGAAGAGGGCCTACCAGCTTCGGTCATTGACACACTAATGAATTCCCGCAAGCGTTCTACCAACGTGAAATATGCCAAAGTATTGGGAAAATTCCGGTCTTGGTTGTCTGGGAAAGGATATGCGGAAGTAACCATCTCCAGTATTCTTCAGTTCCTTCAAGAAGGATTTGATATGGGCTTGAAGCCGAATACCTTAAAATCCCAGATGACTGCCATTAATATCTTAACAGAGAATAAATATCTATTCCATCCTTTGATAGTCAGATTCTTCAAGGCCTTGAAGAAGCTAAGACCGGTGATTCACGAACCCTTTCCTGTGTGGGACTTATCCCTAGTACTAAGGGGACTCACAAAACCACCTTTTAAACCGATGGAACAGGTGGACATCAGATATCTCTCCTGCAAAGTTCTGTTTCTTGTAGCCATTACTTCGGCGAAAAGATTGGGGGAACTACGAGCGTTATCTTCCAGACATCCATATATACGAATCCTTCCCGATGGGATATTGATTAGAACCATACCTTCCTTTCAACCAAAGGTTCCTTCCACTATGAATATTAATAGGGAAACCTTCTTGCCTACATTTTTTCCAAATCCGGCTGATGAAGAACAGGAGCAGTTACATATGCTGGATGTAAAGAGAGCAGTGGAAACATATTTGCGAAGAACGGAAGAGTTCCGGTTAGACGAAAGTCTTTTTTTGCTTTATTCTGGACCGAGAAGGGGGCGAACGCCATCCAAAGATTCTCTCGCCCGGTGGATAAAGAACACCATCACAGAAACCTACTTGTTAGAGGGGGAAACTCCACCACTTTCCATCAAGGCTCATTCCACAAGATCGACAGCAGCCTCTTGGGCGGAATATGGGCAGGTGTCTATACAAGAGATCTGCAGCGCAGCCTCCTGGGCGGAATACGGGCAGGTGTCTATACAGGAAATCTGCAGCGCAGCCTCCTGGTCCACTCCTTCCACCTTCGCAAAGCATTATCGCCTCGACATCGAGTCCAGGAGCTCAGCCTTTGGCACAGGCATTCTAAGTTCAGCTTCAGTATAATCCCCCCCTTTGGAATCTATAAAAATCCCATTCTGTGCTGCCGAGGACGATAAGGGAAAGTAGAAAATTGGTACCTGGAATTTTACTTTCCTTGAGTCCGAAGGCAGCACAGGCGTACCCTCCCTAATAAATTGTATTTTTTGTTCTGCAACTGTGTGGATCTATTTTTTAATACAAGGGGCAGTTGCATTCACCAGACCTTTATAGGTGTACTGATTATGTGATTGACTAATTGTTTGATTGTTTAAATCTAGGTGGGCGGTCCTAGGAAACTAAAGAGGTCAACGTTAACCCATTCTGTGCTGCCTTCGGACTCAAGGAAAGTAAAATTCCAGGTACCAATTTTCTACTATATAATTATATATGTACAGCTGGTATAACCTGGGCATCTCCTGTATATAATTATATATGTACAGCTGGTATAACCTGGGTATCTCCTGTATATAATTATATATGTACAGCTGGTATAACCTGGGCATCTCCTGTATATAATTATATATGTACAGCTGGTATAACCTGGGTATCTCCTGTATATAATTATATATGTACAGCTGGTATAACCTGGGTATCTCCTGTATATAATTATATATGTACAGCTGGTATAACCTGGGTATCTCCTGTATATAATTATATATGTACAGCTGGTATAACCTGGGTATCTCCTGTATATAATTATATATGTACAGCTGGTATAACCTGGGTATCTCCTGTATATAATTATATATGTACAGCTGGTATAACCTGGGTATCTCCTGTATATAGTTATATATGTACAGCTGGTATAACCTGGGCATCTCCTGTATATAATTATATATGTACAGCTGGTATATCCTGGGAATCTCCTGTGTATAATTATATATGTACAGCTGGTATAACCTGGGTATCTCCTGTATATAATTATATATGTACAGCTGGTATAACCTGGGTATCTCCTGTATATAATTATATATGTACAGCTGGTATAACCTGGGTATCTCCTGTATAATTATATATGTACAGCTGGTATAACCTGGGCATCTCCTGTATATAATTATATATGTACAGCTGGTATAAGTTATAAATTTTCTGTATATAGTGATATGGACCAGGCTGGTATAACCTGGGTATCTCCTGTATATAATTATATAAAATTATATAAGTACAGCTGGTATAACCTGGGCATCTCCTGTATATAATTATATATGTACAGCTGGTATAACCTGGGCATCTCCTGTATATAATTATATATGTACAGCTGGTATAAGTTATACATCTTTTTGTATATAGTGATATGGACCACGCTGGTATAACCTGGGCACTATATAACAATACTATTATCATTCAGGAGTCCAGAAAAGCTGGGTGACTTTGCTGGATGTTTCTTTCTCTTTGTCCTCTTTGAGGGGTCGGTTATGACACTATTTTGATGCCTGCCCCGGTCGCAGCCTCTCCCCCCTCACGGTTTTGCCCGCTGACACTACCCGCTGGCAGTTGGCAGGCGGTGAGAACAGATAAGGATATCACAGAACAGCAATGAGTGGAGTCATCACTTCTCCTCCCAAACCTTCAGATTTCTGAGACAACTCACCAGACGTCCAGTGGATCCTCACAATAAGGCCTCATGCACACGGCCATTGCCCGGCCGTGGCCATATGGCGGTCCGCAACCAGCGGGTCCCCAATACACGGACACAGGCCATGTGCACCCCGCATCACGGATGTGGACCCATTCACTTGAATGGGTCTGCAATCTGGGAGATGCGGTGCGGAACGGAAGCACTATGGCGTTTCTGTCCTTGCCTCCGCACCGCCAAAAAATGTAACATGTTCTATTTTTTTACGGTGCGGACGGATCACGGACCCATTTAAGTTGAATGGGTGTCAATCCGTCCCGGTCGCCGCACGGATGTTTCCTGTGCATTGCGGACCGCAAATTGCAGTCCCCAATGCACGGAACGGCCGCACAACGGACGCGTGCATGAGCTCTAAAAGACAATTCATCCGTTTCTCTGTTCTGTCTCTTCCTGGGAAAGCTGGGTGACAACCAATATGGCCGCCATTACAGCGCCAAGAACTTACCAGGAAATGCCTGAAATTGATGTTTAACCATGTAAGCTGGATTCCAGGATAACATGCTGTATGGACACATGGTAGTTACTAATCATGTGATATTTCTTACCATCACAAAATACAAAAAAGGTGGCGTGAACGCGGGGAAGGACGTGGCTACACACACAGTTAATATCTCCTGGGGTCTAGAGTAAAAAAATGGGTTAATACCAACATCCCAGGAGGTCTACTGTATTGAAAAGGTCAGGGCCAAAATCCCCGGTGGCCTGGGAAAAAAGGGGTTACTGTCAACATCCTTGGTGGTGTAGGGCAATTAGGGGTTACTGGTAACATACCTAGTGGTCTAGGATAATAAGCGGTTATTGTCAACATCCCTGGTGGTCTAGAGCGAAAAAGGAGCTATTATTAACCTACCCGGTGGTACAGAATAATAAGAGGTTATTGTCAACATCCTTGGTGGTGTAGGGCAATTAGGGGTTACTGGTAACATTCCTAGTGGTCTAGGATAATAAGTGGTTATTGTCAACATCCCTGGTGGTCTAGAGCGAAAAAGGAGCTAATATTAACCTACCCGGTGGTACAGAATAATAAGAGGTTATTGTCAACATTCTTGGTGGTCTAGGGCAATAAGGGGTTATTATCAATATACCTGGTGGTTCAGGGCAATAAGAGGTTATTGTCAAACCCCTGTTGGTATAGGGTAGTTAGGGGCTATTGTCAACATTCCTGGTGGTCTAAGGAAATAATGGGTTATTATCCCCCCCCAGGACCAATATAGCGATATTGATTTAATGTCAATATCCTCAATAAGGAGTTATTTTCAACAAATCTGGGGATTTAGAGCAATACAGGCTTATTGTCAACATTCCTGGAGGTCTAGGGCAATAAGGAGTTATAGTCAACATCCCTGGTGGTCTAGGACAATAATGGGCTATTGTGAATATACCTGGTGGTCTAGGGCAATAAGAAGTTATTGTCAAACCCCTGGTAAACTATGGCAATAAAGGGTTATTGTAAACATCCCTGCTGGCATAGGGTAGTAAGGAGCTATTGTCAACATTCCTGGTGGTCTAGGGAATTAATGGGTTATTATCCCCCCCAGGACCAATATGGCGATATGGATTTAGTGTCAATATCCTTAAAAATCTAATGTAATAAGGAGTTATTTTCAACAAATCTGGTGATTTAGAGCAATAAAGGCTTATTGTCAACATCCCTGGTGGTCTAGTGCAGTAAGGGGTTATTGTCAACATCCCTGGTGGTCTAGGGCAGTAAGGGGTTATTGTCAACATCCCTGGGGGTGTAGGGCAGGAAGGGGTTATTGTCAACATCCCTGGGGGTGTAGGGCAGGAAGGGGTTATTGTCAACATCCCTGGTGGTCTAGGGCATAAAGGGGTTATTGTAAACATCCCTACTGGCATAAGGTAGTAAGCGGCTATTGTCAACATTCCTGATGGTCTAGGGCAACAAAGGGTTATTATCCCCCCCGAGCAATATAGCAATATGGATTTAATGTCAATATCCTTGAAAATCTAAAGCAATAAGGAGTTATTTTCAACAAATCTGGTGATTTATAACAAAAAAAAAGGCTTATTGTCAACATCCCTGGTGGTCTTGGGCAGTAAGGGGTTATTGTCAACATCCCTGGTGGTCTAGGGCAGTAACGGGCTATTGTCAACATCTCTGGTGGTCTAGGGCAGTAAGGTTTTTTTTGTCAACACCCCTGGTGGTGTAGGGCAGGAAGGGGTTATTGTCAACATCCCTGGTGGTCTAGGGCATAAAGGGGTTATTGTAAATATCCGTGCTTTCATAAGGTAGTAAGGGACTATTGTCAACATTCCTGATGGTCTAGGGCAATAAAGGGTTATTATTCCCCCCGGAGAAATATAGCAATATGGATTTAATGTCAATATCCTTGAAAATCTAAAGCAATAAGGAGTTATTTTCAACAAATCTGGTGATTTAGGGCAATAAAGGCTTATTGTCAACATCCCCGATGGCCTAGGGCAGTAAGAGGTTATTGTCAACATCCTTGGTGATCTAGGGCAGTAAGGGGTTATTGTCAACATCTCTGGTGGTCTAGGGCAGTAAGGGGTTATTGTCAACATCCCTGGTGGTCTAGGGCAGTAAGGGATAATTATCTGCATCCCTGGTGGTCTAGGGCAGTAAGGGGTTATTATCAATACACCTGTTGGTCTAGGGCAGTAAGGGGTTATTATCAATATACCTAGTGGTCTAGGGCAGTTAGGGGTTATTATCAATATTCCTAGTGGTCTAGGGCAGTTAGGGGTTATTGTCAATATAACTGGTAGTCTAGGGCAGTAAGGGCTTATTGTCAGCATCTCTGGTGGTCTAGGGCAGTAAGGGGTTATTATCAATACACCTGGTGGTCTAGGGCAGTAAGGGGTTATTATCAATATTCCTAGTGGTCTAGGGCAGTTAGGGGTTATTGTCAGCATCTCTGGTGGTCTAGAGCAGTAAGGGGTTATATTGTCAATATACCTAGTGGTCTAGGGCAGTAAGGGATTGTCTGTGTACATGGTGGTCTAGGCAGGAAAAGAATTAATAACAGCTTTAATTCGGGTTTTTTCCAGTTTGCGTTTAGCGTATACACCAGGAAAGTTCCCAGCGTGCACTATAATGTATCCCCCCCATAGGGCTGTACACATCTGTATATATCTATGTTTTTCCTTCTACAATAGCGTATTATATTCTATGGGCCACGGATGCTTCTGCACACACTCTAGGCCGGTTGGTCGCTTAGCAGTGAAATGGCAACCCTTAGCTATGCCCTAGTATTACGGCATCCGCTATCCTGGTAGGAGATTTAAGTTGCCATATGCTCAATGTGGATGCTGTATTAGGAAGGTAAAGGAAGGACGTCCCTGTATTGCGGTGCCACATAGGCAGTATATGGCATCATATGGAGCCTGCCCTGTAATTTATAACAATACGTTAAGGGTGGACTCCGACCTTCCTCAGATGGACCCCCTCCCCCTAAGTCTCCGCCGCTCACTATGACAATATCCTATGAGACGGCAGCTGTAGCCCAACAGGTCGCGCCTGGCGCTCAGCCTCCATCCATCAAGGGTTAACAGGAACCAGGGATTTTAATGACCCGTCTTGTAAGAGGAAGAATCCGATCTGTAAGCAAATGTAAGAGAGGCCGGAGCGCGGGATAAAATGCCTCCATTCACCCGCCAGCCCCGAACAATGCAAATCTGAGAGACGGAAAACGAATCTAATGCTCAGGCAGACGCTTCCAGTGACAGAAGCGAAGGCCGAATCCGTGACCCCAGATGGACCATAGTAATAATAGTGTGAAATGACGAAAGTAGCGCAGTCACCTATGGCAACCAATAAGGCCCTTGGTTTCATTTTCCAACCTGCCATATAAGTTAGAGCTTTCACCTGATTGGTTGCTATGAGACTTAATTTAGTGCAGCAAAAGTCCATTAGCAACCAGTGGGATTAGTTGCAGTCCATAGCAACCAGTGGGATTAGTTGCGGTCCATAGCAACCAGTGGGATTAGTTGCGGTCCATAGCAACCAGTGGGATTAGTTGTGGCCTGCATTACCTTCCGCTCCTATGAGTGGAGGAGAGCCCATAGCAACCAGACTCCTAGCAGTAATGTGATTGGATGGCTCTCCTCTACCTCTTCATGTATGTGAGGCCCATAGTAACCAAGCTCACTCTTTATTCATTTTTTATGGGCAGTGATTTAATTGGATGGCTCTCCTCTACCTCCTCCTCCTTTTTGTGACAGAGAGACCTTAGCAACCAATGATATTTCCCCTTTCATTCTGCTACCAGTGATCTGATTGGATGTCTCTCCTCTAACTCCTCCTCATTGGTGTGAGTGCCCATAGCAACCAATCAGATTCCTCCTTTTCTTTGGCTAGCAGTGTTCTGATTGGGTGACGCTGCTCTTCCTTCTCTACCTCTTCTTTGTGTGAGAGCCCATAGTAACCAATCTCACCCTTTTTTTCATTTTTTAACTGGCGGGGCTTTGATTGGATGGCTCTCCTCTACCTCCTCCCCCTTTTTGTTAGCAACCAATTATACTTCCCCTTCCATTCCGCTACCAGTGATCTGATTGGATGTCCCTCCTCTACCTCCTCCTCATTGGTGTGCGAGCTCATAGGAACCAGTCAGAATCCTAAATTTCTTTGGCTAGCAGTGATCTGATTGGGTGGCTCCCCTCTTCCTTGTGTGAGAGCCCATAGCAACCAGTTATACATCTCTTCTGTGTGAGTGAGGGCACATTACAGCAACCAATCATATTTCTTCTTTCATTTTCCTTCCCTGTTGGATTGGTTGTTCTACCTCACAGTACTGCCTATTATGTTTGTGAGAGAGACTACAGCAACCAATCACACTTCATGGAATAGTCCTCCTCTACCTAGACAATGCCTACTGTAGCAACCAATCAGATTCCTCATTTTTCTAGCAGGGATTTGATTGGATGGTCCTCCACTAGCCTCTTCTCCTTTTTGTGAAAGAGAGACCATGGCAACCAATCAGATTCCAGCTCTCATTTTCCGCACCATCTTCTACTATTTCCTCTGGTAAATTGAATACTACATAGCAACCAATCAGATTCCATCTTTCTGGCAGGTTGATTGTTCTAGCTGCACCGATAGTAACCAATCAGATTCTCATTTTATTTTGAGAGCAGTGATCTGATTGGTTGTTCCTCCTTCACACATTTTCCCCTCATCCATGGTTGCCATGGGTAACAATGCCATTTTTCGTGGCCTAATGAGAAGACAAGCAACGTATGACAAAATGTATTCCAAGTAATAACACATTTCTTAAAATTTATTAAACGTAGCTGCGCCAAACATGTGGCTGTGAAATATTCAACGCGGCCGATATATCGCCATTTTTTACTGCCCTCGAGACACCATTTTTTTTTAAAAACTGCCTGAAATAAATAACAGTAAAGAACTGAATAAAAACTCTTCCAACATGGCGACTCCTACAACGGCGGCCATCTTCCCTCAGGGAAAGACGGGTTTGCATAAGCCAACTGGTGACACACACTGGTGGAAGCTCCTGTTGCTAGGCAACTTCCTAAGCTCCGTCATTTACCGCTCCCGCAGATAACTGTAAAGATGTCAGCTATACGCCGTCTCCACGTGATCATCACCCAGGGCTGTGGAATAATAATGGAGTCCCGCCATCAGACGCCCATGGCTCATTTCAGCCCGTGTTGGTTTTCTCGGTGTCTCCTTAGGTCTACTTTTCGCTGGAAGCCTTTACCGCATAAGTCACATGTGAACGGCCTAAAGCCCGTGTGCTTCCGGCTGTGCGTGATCAGGTTGGAGCTCTGACTGAAAGCTTTCCCACAAACCTGACACTTGTGCGGCTTCTCTCCTGAACACGGGGAGGGAAATGTACATTATTATTACAGTCATCACATTCCTGCACACCGGGGGCGGTAATATAGCAGTTATATCCATGAACACAGGGGGCGGTAATATAGCAGTTATATCCATGAACACAGGGGGCGGTAATATAGTAATTATATCCATGAACACAGGGGGCGGTAATATAGTAATTATATCCATGAACACAGGGGGCGGTAATATAGCAGCTATATCCATGAACACAGGGGGCGGTAATATAGTAATTATATTCCTGTACATAGGAGACAGTATTATAGTAGTTATATTCTTGTACATAGGAGGCAGTATTATAGTAGCTATATTCTTGTACATAGGAGCAGTATTATAGTAGTTATATTCTTGTACATAGGAGGCAGTATTATAGTTGTTATATTCCTGTACATAGGAGGCAGTATTATAGTAGTTATATTCTTGTACATAGGAGGCAGTATTATAGTCGTTATATTCTTGTACATAGGAGGCAGTATTATAGTAGTTATATTCTTGTACATAGGAGGCAGTATTATAGTAGTTATATTCTTGTACATAGGAGGCAGTATTATAGTCGTTATATTCTTGTACACAGGGGGCAGTACAACTCACCGGTGTGGATATATGTATGTTTCTTCATGTCAGACTTTTGATGGAAACGCTTTCCGCAGAACTGGCAAGGATAGGGCCGAGTGTCTGAGTGGATGAGCAGGTGGGTGGACAATGTAGAAGATCTCTTAAATGTTTTGCCACACATCTTGCACTCGAAGCTCCTTTCCTGTAGAATACGAGAAGTTAGCTCCTGGAGTTTTGTAATGGAATTCAGTAAAATTACATGATGGGGGACGTAGTGATACGGTGTGGTTCTATGTGACTGTATCACACATGATGGGATTAGGTACGGGGGCTGAGCAGACTGCATCACATAGGATAGGCTTAGATACACAAGGTCAGCAGTCAGTATCACACAGGACAGGCTTAGATACGGCAGCTCAGAGTACCCTGTACAGTAAGGGCCTCACCTGTGAGTGAACATTCAGATGTTGCTCAAGACTGACGGCATGGCCAAAGGACTTTCCACAAATATTGCAGACAAATGGTCGGGTTCCACTATGAGATCTCCGGACGTGAACCTCCAATCCATGAGACGTAGAGAAAACCTGGAAGACATGGGAGTTAGTCCGTCTGTTCTATGACCCCCTGCAGCGTTCGCCCAGATGGACATCCTACCTTGCTGCACTTGACACAGTGGTAGCTGTCCATAGAAGAGGAGAACCCCAGACTGTAATTAATGGGGTGATCGTAGTCCGATTTGCTAGCTGGAGGGGGGCCGCTGTATAACCCTATAGGACTCGGCAGCATGGAGGGGTGCACGTTGGACGGGACCTGCTTGAAGCTGTAGGCAGAATGCAGGGGCTCCCAGGAAAGCCTCTGCTTGTAGTAGGCGGACAGGGAGAGGGAAGGGTATGACTTTAAGGGCAGCAAAGGCAGAGGGATCCCTGGAGGACGGAATTTCAAAATCAAGTTACTCAAGTCACTGACATATTTATGTCATAAGACGATGAGGATTGTAGTTCATTACCTGGAACTGAGGCCGCAGGGGACCCTCGGTTGATATAAATGGGTGTCTCCGGGTCGTCCTCTGAGCGGGTGGGGGTGCCCTTGGTCAGGTCCTCAGGGGAGTACTCTTTGAGGTCACTTCCGGACGATTCACTGTTTTGAGGATCTGATAAAAATGGTAATAATGGTGTAAAAGTGGGGCCACCTCTCCCACCCCAAACCATGGGCCTCCACGAGGTCCCCGTCTACAGGCACCAAGAACAGAGAGGCGGTAAATGATCAGGATCCCCCGAACTGCTGGGCGTATTATGTCACCTGCCATCTATTATGTTATCTATTTAAGGCCTCATGCACACGACCAATGTTTTGGTCCGCATCCGATCCGCTGTTTTTGCGGCTCGGATGCGGACCCATTCACTTCAATGGGGCCGCAAAAGATGCGTGTGCTGTCCGCATCCGTTGCATCGTTCCGTGGCCCCGCAAAAAAAATATAGCATGTCCTATTCTTGTCTGTTTTGCGGACAAGAATAGGCATGTCTACAACGGGCCGCCCGTTCCGTTCCGCAAATTGCGGAAGGCACATGGGCGGTGTCAGTTTTTTGCGGATCCGCGATAGGCTTTGTGCCGAAACGCTTCTTTATCATATGTTGAATGATTAAGAATGAAGCAATATACTTTGAAGTAAGATTACGGGGTTTGCCGGGATTCCTTCACAGATGGTGGATACAGACAGTAAGAGGGGCCCATTTCTGCTTTGGGGCCCCATATTTTTCTGTCCGCACCTGCTTCTGCTGTACAGGGTCCGGGTATATACCCGCCGGGTGCTGCAGACACCCAATGCTGATGCAACGTGTGTGACAGAAACCACAGTGTTTGTACAGACACCGAGCAGATTCATGTAGGTTGGAAAATCCGGCTCTGATTGAATTAAGAAAACATATCCTGGCGGGACATCCGTGTGAGGAGCATAACGAATCTCATACCACAGCCGGCGGGCAACTCCCAGGCACGCAGCGCTCCTCGGCGGGTGTATCTAAGCCTTACATGTGTGATACTGCCTGCTGAGCTGTGTATCTAATCCTATCCTGTGTGATACTGTCTGCTGAGCTGTGTATCTAATCCTACCCTGTGTGATACTGCCTGCTGAGCTGTGTATCTAATCCTATCCTGTGTGATACTGTCTGCTGAGCTGTGTATCTAATCCTATCCTGTGTGATACCGTCTGCTGAGCTGTGTATCTAATCCTATCCTGTGTGATACTGTCTGCTGAGCTGTGTATCTAATCCTATCCTGTGTGAGACTGTCTGCTGAGCTGTGTATCTAATCCTATCCTGTGTGATACAGTCTGCTGAGCTGTGTATCTAATCCTATCCTGTGTGATACTGTCTGCTGAGCTGTGTATCTAATCCTATCCTGTGTGATACTGTCTGCTGAGCTGTGTATCTAATCCTATCCTGTGTGATACAGTCTGCTGAGCTGTGTATCTAATCCTCTCCTGTGTGATACTGTCTGCTGAGCTGTGTATCTAATCCTATCCTGTGTGATACTGTCTGCTGAGCTGTGTATCTAATCCTCTCCTGTGTGATACTGTCTGCTGAGCTGTGTATCTAATCCTATCCTGTGTGATACCGTCTGCTGAGCTGTGTATCTAATCCTCTCCTGTGTGATACTGTCTGCTGAGCTGTGTATCTAATCCTATCCTGTGTGATACCGTCTGCTGAGCTGTGTATCTAATCCTCTCCTGTGTGATACTGTCTGCTGAGCTGTGTATCTAATCCTATCCTGTGTGATACTGTCTGCTGATCCCCTGTATCTAATCTTCTGTGTGATACAGTCTGCTGAGCTGTGTATCTAATCCTATCCTGTGTGATACCGTCTGCTGAGCTGTGTATCTAATCCTCTCCTGTGTGATACTGTCTGCTGAGCTGTGTATCTAATCCTATCCTGTGTGATACCGTCTGCTGAGCTGTGTATCTAATCCTCTCCTGTGTGATACTGTCTGCTGAGCTGTGTATCTAATCCTATCCTGTGTGATACTGTCTGCTGATCCCCTGTATCTAATCTTCTGTGTGATACAGTCTGCTGAGCTGTGTATCTAATCCTATCCTGTGTGATACTGTCTGCTGAGCTGTGTATCTAATCCTATCCTGTGTGATACTGTCTGCTGAGCTGTGTATCTAATCCTATCATGTGTGATACTGCCTGCTGAGCTGTGTATCTAATCCTATCCTGTGTGATACTGTCTGCTGAGCTGTGTATCTAATCCTACCCTGTGTGATACTGTCTGCTGAGCTGTGTATCTAATCCTATTCAGTGTGATACTGCCTGCTGAGCTGTGTATCTAAGCCTTACATGTGTGATACTGTCTGCTGAGCTGTGTATCTAATCATATCCTGTGTGATACTGTCTGCTGAGCTGTGTATCTAATCCTATCCTGTGTGATACTGTCTGCTGAGCTGTGTATCTAATCCTATCCTGTGTGATACTGTCTGCTGAGCTGTGTATCTAATCCTATCCTGTGTGATACTGCCTGCTGAGCTGTGTATCTAATCCTATCCTGTGTGATGCTGTCTGCTGAGCTGTGTATCTAATCCTATCCTGTGTGATACTGTCTGCTGAGCTGTGTATCTAATCCTATCCTGTGTGATACTGCCTGCTGAGCTGTGTATCTAATCCTATCCTGTGTGATACTGTCTGCTGAGCTGTGTATCTAATCCTATCCTGTGTGATACTGTCTGCTGAGCTGTGTATCTAATCCTATCCTGTGTGATTCTGTCTGCTGAGCTGTGTATCTAAGCCTTACATGTGTGATTCTGTCTGCTGAGCTGTGTATCTAAGCCTTACATGTGTGATACTGTCTGCTGAGCTGTGTATCTAATCCTATCCTGTGTGATACTGTCTGCTGAGCTGTGTATCTAATCCTATCCTGTGTGATACTGTCTGCTGAGCTGTGTATCTAATCCTATCCTGTGAGATACTGTATGCTGAGCTTTGTATCTAATCCTATCCTGTGTGATACTGTCTGCTGAGCTGTGTATCTAATCCTACCATGTGTGATACAGTCTGCTGAGCTGTGTATCTAATCCTATCCTGTGTGATACTGTCTGCTGAGCTGTGTATCTAATCCTCTCCTGTGTGATACTGTCTGCTGAGCAGTGTATCTAATCCTATCCTGTGTGATACTGTCTGCTGAGCTGTGTATCTAATCCTATCCTGTGTGATACTGTCTGCTGAGCTGTGTATCTAATCCTATCCTGTGTGATACTGCCTGCTGAGCTGTGTATCTAATCCCATCCTGTGTGATACTGTCTGCTGAGCTGTGTATCTAATCCTATCCTGTGTGATACTGTCTGCTGAGCTGTGTATCTAATCCTGTCCTGTGTGATACTGTCTGCTGAGCTGTGTATCTAATCCTGTCCTGTGTGATACTGTCTGCTGAGCTGTGTATCTAATCCTATCCTGTGTGATACTGTCTGCTGAGCTGTGTATCTAATCCTATCCTGTGTGATACTGTCTGCTGAGCTGTGTATCTAATCCTATCCTGTGTGATACTGCCTGCTGAGCTGTGTATCTGAACCTATCATTTGTGATACAATCAGCTAAGATGAGTATCTAAGCTTATCATGTGGGATACAGCCTACAGGGCTCAGGGTGAAGAGCTATTCCCTAATATCAGACTGGGGACATTTTAGGGGATTTGTGTAGAAATGCAGGACTCCCTCCAGCCAGTGCTGGCTGTGATAGCTTAGATACGCGATACACCTGCTCATTATGATGAGTGGTGGGCACAATGTTTCAGTGTTTCCTGTGAATCTCTCCTCCGGTTTCTGCAGAATTCCGCTCTGGACAGAAGGGACGCTTCCCGGGAATCAGTTCCACCCTCTCCACACATCAGACACAATGGGATTTGAATAGAGCTCTTTTGAATTTGACCGCGGCTGGCAACACCGGAGGGGAGGCCGCACCTTACACCCCCGGACTGTAATCTATGCCCTGTCCAGCAGAAGGTAGTAGGGGCCTCTGCACCGTCTAAACGTTACTGGTAATCCCCAAAATTACGCAATAGTTCAATTAATGACTCTCCTGAAATACTCTGTGCTGCATGGAAACTAGCTCATTAGATCAGAAAACTTAAATCCTCTGTGCTGCTGGGGACCCTGCTCCTTACACTATTTAACTCTCATCCTGTGATCCCCCACACGATCAGCACACTCCTCTCCTGAAATCCTCTGTGCTGCTGGGACCCTGCTCCTTCCACTATGTAACTCTCATCCTGTGATCTCCCACAGGACCAGCACACTCCTTTCCTGAAATCCTCTGTGCTGCTGGGGACCCTGTTCCTTCCACTATGTAACTTTCACTCTGTGATCTCCCACAAGATCAGCACGCTCCTATCCTGAAATCCTCTGTGCTGCTGGGGACCCTGTTCATTCCACTATGTAACTCTCAGCCTGTGATCTCCACGAGAGCAGCAAATTCCTCTCCTGAAATCATCTGTGCTGCTGTGAATATGTGTACACACAGGAAATACTATTTGCTAGAAATAAGGCTGATAACAGATACCCAAATAGTTGGCGTTAGTCCTACTCATGGGATCCCCCGAGTCTGCTGATCCCCGGGGGTCGCAGGGGTGGTAACGCGCGGATAGCGGTGCCCAGAGCTGATTACGTGTTCTATAAACCGGGAAGTAATTAATGCATGCTTATAAATCACATAATGGACAAACGTCTCCGAAAAGGAAACGGAAAATGATTTATTTCCCTGTTTATACAGAGCTCATTAATACACAATGTGGCGTTAAGACAACGATGTGTTCTAGAAGAGTCTCTTCTTACTGTCAGTGAATGAGAGCAACACTTTTCACAGCTGAGGGGTTTGTTACAATTGTATCCAGCCTAAACAATCATCTGATACATTTTACCTGCACTGATACATTGCAACAAACTGTCAAGCTGTGCTGCTGGTGTGTTCAGCTCTCAGAGAACTGTGTAGAATGGATACAACTGTAACAAACCCTCAGCTGTGAGAAGTATTCGTTCTGTACATCACAAGAGCCAGAGCCGGGGCTCAGAGCAGTGTCAGTCCGCTTGGCTGGATCTTACCTACCGTGACATGGCGCTGTGATGGGCTCCTCCTTGGGCAAAACTTCATCTTCCGAGTAGCGATGTTGATGGTAACTGTGAGTTTTCTTGGTTTTTACCAAAAAGGAGCGTGGCATTTCCTGGAAGAAAACAAAAATATACCTATAAGGACATGATAATAATATCATGGGTGCAATACCATGGGAAACAGGGAGGGGGCAATGGGGCTGGTTGGCAAGCGAATGAGAGTGGAGCCAGCCTGGTGAGCAATGGAGGATTGAGCCAGCCTGGTGAGTAATGGAGAATGGAGCCGGCCTGGTGAGCAATGGAGAGTGGAGTCAGCCTGGTGAGTAATGGAATGTGGAGCCAGCCTGGTGAGCAATGGAGAATGGAGCCAGCCTGGTGAGTAATGGAATGTGGAGCCAGCCTGGTGAGTAATGGAATGTGGAGCCAGCCTGGTGAGTAATGGAGAATAGAGCCAGCCTGGTGAGCAATGGAGGATTGAGCCAGCCTGGTGAGTAATGGAGTGTGGAGCCAGCCTGGTGAGTAATGTAGAATACAACCAGCAAAGTGAGCAATGGAGTGTGGAGTCAGCCTGGTGAGCAATGGAGAATGAAGCCAGCCTGGTGAGCAATGGAGAATGGAGTCAGCCTGGTGAGCAATGGAATGTGGAGCCAGCCTGGTGAGCAATGGAGAGTGGAGCCAGCCTGGTGAGCAATGGAGACTACAACCAGCATAGTGAGCAATGGAGTGTGGAGCCAGCCTGGTGAGTAATGGAGTGTGGAGCCAGCCTGGTGAGTAATGGAATGTGGAGCCAGCCTGGTGAGTAATGTAGAATACAACCAGCAAAGTGAGCAATGGAGTGTGGAGTCAGCCTGGTGAGCAATGGAGAATGGAGCCAGCCTGGTAAGTAATGGAGAATGGAGCCAGCCTGGTGAGACAATGGAGACTACAACCAGCATAGTGAGCAATGGAGTGTGGAGCCAGCCTGGTGAGCAATGGAGACTACAACCAGCATAGTGAGCAATTGAGTGTGGAGTCAGCCTGGTAAGCAATGGAGGATTGAGGCAGCATGGTGAGCAATGGAACATCGAGCCAGCCTGGAGAGCAATGGAGAATGGAGCCAGTCTAGTGATCAATGTGGAGTGTGGAGCTAACATGGTGAGCAATGGAGAGTGGAGCCAGCCTGGTGAGCAATGGAGAGTGGAGCTAACATGGTGAGCAATGGAGAGTGGAGCCAGCCTGGTGAGCAATGGAGAGTAGAGCCAGCCTGGTGAGCAATGGAGAATGGCAAGTGCTTTTGGGTGCTAAGGTTACTGCTCCAGGACTCCATTTTTTCTTTAAAGCCGCCCTCTATTGTAGGGGAGAACGGAGAAATAGTGATATCCTCAAAACAATACAGACCCCTTTACTATGATGGAAAGAACGGCAACTCCTGAGAAGTTTGAGTCATTCCGATCGCATATGGCGCTAATCACAGCGCATAAATTATGACCGTATTCAGCTCTACATGAACGCTGCCCCCATGATACAAAATCAATACCATGTGACGTGTAAGCAGAGGTGATTATCACAGCAGAGGGACGACCATGCTCCCAATGCCAGTCTGCAGCCGGTGTAATGAAGCCACCTATATAAAAGTAATTCACTATGAAAAACTAAACAAAAACAAAAAAGCTAATAAAAGGAAAGTTTCTAAAATAAATTAAATGGATTTATATTTTTTGGGTTTCTGTGAGAGTCAAATCTGAACTCTTCACGGTAACAGATTCCAAAGTCTATAATAAATCACAAGAGCACAAGTCACAAACACACAGACTCGAGGCGTCGCTTCAGGGAAGTGTCTGCAGATTTGCATGGGCCTGTCACTGAGCTCGATTTGCATGGGGACAAGAAAGCCGATCCTCCAGAGGCCATAATACAGCTTAGTATTTCCAACCTGTAGGGTGTAGTTATGTCTACGCTCTCTCCTATAAGACCCGAAAGAACATAAACACGATGCAGGACTCGTATATGGTCGCTGACAACCGGCTGACAACCACAAAGAATGGAATTTACCAGTTCATAGCGCCCAATGAAAGTCGTCTGTGGGGCCCTACATTCCAAACATGTCCCTTTAAATATAAAAAGGGAATAGGGTTTCCTTACATGACCGTGTCCATGGACCTGTATGGGTAGGACATGGTCATAGCTGTCAGTGTGATTGCCTGGCATTATAGAATTCACTGCACTGGAGCGAGAGGAGAGCTGCTGCAGCTGTCCCTGGCACTGTCAGTATAGCGCGGTATATATGGTGGAGTGGTCCTGGAATAGGGGAGATCTTATACCCTGCAGCAGCTCTCTAATAAAGTTATCTGCAACCAGCTTTTGGGAAACTACAACTCCCAGCATGCCCTTGCAGTCTGCTGCTTGACAGAAATTGGGGAGAGCAGCTGCAGGGAATCTGATATCTCTGCAGCAGCTCTCCGCTTTACCATTAACCCCTCCCTGCTGATAAGGCAACTCTCTAATAAAGTTATCTGCAACCAGCTTTTGGGAAACTACAACTCCCAGCATGCCCTTGCAGTCTGCTGCTTGACAGAAATTGGGGAGAGCAGCTGCAGGGAATCTGATATCTCTGCAGCAGCTCTCCACTTGCATACAAATCCCTCCCTGCTGAAAAGGCAAAGTTCTAATATAGTGGTTTCCAACCAGTTGGGAACTATAAGTGCCAGCATGCCCTGACAGCCTGCCCTTGATATCCCTGCAGCAGCTCTCCACTTTCTGCTTATTCTCTAATATGGTGATCTTCAACCAGCGGCTCTGCCGCTGTCGGGAAACTACAGCTCCCAGCATGCCCTGAGAGACAGAGGCTGGGGGTTGTAGTTTCTCGGGCTAAGATACGGTTTCTCTTTGCTAGTCCTCATCAGCATACAACTGTTTTTCACTGGCATCTGATCTGATTCAGGTGACGAGTCATTTGCTTGACATTTGCATTTGTCCTGCAAGGATTTAGTCGCGTCCTAATCAGACACAGTCCGCCATTGATCTGGAAGAACAGAGCTGGCAGGACGCCCACGTAACCTGTTATTTGTCTCCGCTCATTAAACACCCTTTGTCCCAATGTTTGGGCACAAGGAAACAGCGCCACCCTCTAGTCCACGGACTGTGTCTGGTATTGCAGCTCCACTGAAGAGAGTTGAGCTAAGCTACAATACAACAAATGACCTGTGGACAAGTGGGGCATTACTTTTTAAAATCCCGGACAACCCCTTTAAATTGGCATCTCCACCACAGACATCTAATATCCAACTGGGCTTAGACTTCAGGACTCGTTGCAGATGTAACCTGTTGCATTGAAAATGGCCTGTCAGGTTATGATGGGAGTTGTAGTTATAAAACCACTGCTGTAAAGTGCGGCAGATTTAGGACCAGAACATTTCTGGGGCAGATTTCCACTTCTTCCATGTGGCTGGGGTTATTTTTTTACAGTTGTGCATGGATTTTTATGAACCCCATTTAGATGTATGGAATGTATTTTCTATCCTAAATACTTCATTTTGTAAAAAAAAATGACAGGACATTTTTTACATAAATGCAGAAAAAATACCCACAGCAGGAGGTCTGCTAGAAATGCACATGTGAACATAGCCCAATATTCAGTATGTGATAAAAGCAAATAAGATGAAAATAACATAATAATAATAATAATAATAATAAAATACCTAACAAACTGTCAAATGTAATTACCGTATCCATTCCTGATTTTTTTTTCTTAAATAAATTAAATTTTTATTGTATTTTATCCTAGCATGTTTTACTTAAAAAAGTGTTTGTTAGTTCCAAAATGAATAATTTCTCTTAGGGTCCATTCACACGTCCGTAAGTGTTTTGCGGATCCGCAAATTTGCGGATCTGCAAAACACGGACACCTGCAATGTGCGATCCACAATTTGCGGACCGCACATCACAGACACTATAATAGAAAATGCCTTTTCTGGTCCGCAATTGCGGACAAGGATAGGACATGTTCTATTTTTTTCAGGAATGGAATAGCGGATCCCGAAAAAACAGATGCTGATCCCGAAAATGCGGATGCGGATCCCAGAAATGTGGATTCGCATCCATTCCAGCCCTATTGAAAGTGAATGGGTCCGCAAATTGCGGAACGAATGCGGACCCAAATTACGGACGTGTGAATGGACCCTTAGGTTCGGTTCACACATCAGTTATTTGGTCAGTTTTTTCCATCAGTTAGGGCTCATCCACACGACCATTGTTGTTTTGCGGTCCGTTTTTCACGGATCCGTTGTTCAGTATCTGAGGGGTTTTTTTTCTCTGATTTAGGGCTCGTTCTCACGAACGTATTTTGCGTTCTGTATACGGGCCGTATACGGAACCATTCATTTCAATGGGTCCGCAAAAGATGCGGACAGCACTCTGTGTGCTGTCCACATCCGTTGCTCCATTCCGCGGCCCCGCAAAACTATGAGTCCTGTCCTATTCTTGTCAGTTTTGCGTACAAGAATAGGCATTTCTATAATGGGCCTCCTGTTCCCTTCCGCAAATTGCAGACCGCAAAAAAAACGGCACGATCGTGTGAACAAGCCCTCTTCCGTTCCGTTAGTTCAAAAAACATATCCATATGCGATCCGTTTTTTGCGGATCGGAAAAGGAAACAGTAACTTATTAATCACCAAACACATAAGCAATCTGGGCTGGGCGTAGCATTTCTACAATACGGATCCACAAAATACGGATGACATACGGATGTGTTCCGTGTGCGTTCTGTATTTTTTGCGGACCCACTGACTTGAATGGGGCCTCGGACTGTGATTTGCGGACAATAATAGGACATGTGCGGAACGGAAATACGGAAACAGAATGCACACGGAGTACCTTCTTTAAAAAAAAAAACGGAATGGAAGCGGAAAGAAAATACGTTCGCGTGCATGAGCCCTTATTGTGAGCCAATACCAGGAGTGCAGGCTACTCAGAGATAAGGTATAAAGACCCGCACCTGGTTTGGGCTCTCAATACCTGATGGAAATAACTGATCAAATAACTGACGTGTGAACAAGGCCTTAAGGGAATTAAATATAAAAAAAATATATATAAAAAAAATCTATAAAGTGCTAAACTGCATTCAACACGTGATACATTCTCTCTCTCTCTCTATGTATATATAAAGACTGCAACATAATTAAAAAAGATTTATTGCGTATGAAACTGTGCTGATCATGTGATGTATGCCGTGCATTCATTATACATTCCTGTGCAAATACAAAATACAGAATTAAATCAAATTACATCTAAAATTTGAATTAACTACTATATTTATATATATATAAAAAAAAGAGAGAGAAAAAAATAAATAATGAAAACAAAAATATACTAAAAATAAATGCAAAAGATATACTAAATTAATTTAAAAGTTACTAGAATTAAATAAAAAAATATATACTAAAATACAAACATACAAATAATAAACTAAAATATAATAAAAAAAATATATTAAAATTCTGAAAAAAAAATTACAAAAAATAAATATAAGATATACAAATAAAAAATGAAAATCTACTATAAACAAAACAAATATATAAAAAATAAAGAATATGTATAAAAAAATAAAAATTAAGGGATCTTGTGACTTTCCTGGCTGGTGCATTACCTGGCTGTTGTTGTAGTCAGGATGATGAGTGTAATCCCTCGTCGTACACGCGGCTGGTGTCACACTGACTGTCTTCACACTTGTGTTTGGCCTCTTCCCCCTCCCTGATTTTTCAATCTGATTACTTGTGTCAAAATCTGGAGTCGCTGCAGCCAATGGGGAAGAGGAACAATATTTGCTTATCAGGACTGGAGCAGACCTTCGAGAGTCGCCCGGAGCTCCAGCAACTCCGCAAACCGACAGAACACTTTCTCTGAATTCTGTTTGCAGTTGGGACTTATCCCCGGAAGGCAAACGTACCGCGCGTTTCACACCAAAAGTGGGGTTTTCATATTTGGCAATTGCCTAAGCAGCAATTCCCTAATAGTTTATTCCTATGATATCCCCCTCTTTATGGCAGCCTGTATTCTGCGTACAGTGCACCAGGCACAGGCGCACTACTACAACCAGGCTGGCTTCAGTGGCTCCTTAAAATTTTCTTTAAAGGGATTCCGAGCCTCACCTTTAACAAAAGTTTCCCTAAAAATCCTCTGTGCTGCTGGGGACCCTGCTTCTTCCATTATTGTAACTCTTAGAGCTCATGCACACGGACATGTGCCGGCCGGGCCCGTGTTGCAATGCACGGGCACCAACCGTTTGGGCCGCCATATGCGGACGCAGGGCCCATTTACTTGACTGGGGACCGCGATCCGCATCCGACAGTCCGCACCGCAATAAAGTAGTGCATGCACTACTTTTTTCAGTGTGGAGGCACTCCGTAGTGCTTCCGTGGGTTTCCATACCTCCGTTCTGCACCTTCCGGATTGCGGACCCAATACGGGCACTGGCCGACAACAGTTGTGTGCATGAGCCCTTAGCCTGCGACCTGCACAAGATCAGAACACTCCTCTCCTGAAATCCTCTGTGCTGCTGGGACACTGCTCCTTCCATTATGTCACTCTTAGGCCTCATGCACACGAACGTATTTTTTAACGTCCCGCAAAACGTGGTTCCGTTGTACCGTGATCCGTGCCCGTTTTTTCTTCCGTGGGTCTGCCGTGATTTTTGGAGGATCCACGGACATGAAAGATGAAAAAAAAATCTAAGTCAAGTTTGCCATTGAAATGATAGGAAAAAACGGACACGGATCACGGACACGGATCACGGACACGGATGACAATCTTGTGTGCATCCGTGATTTTCACGGACCCATTGACTTGAATGGGCCCGTGAACCGTTGGCCGTGAAAAAAATAGGACAGGTTATATTTTTTTCACGGCCTCGAAACACGGGTCACGGGCGCGGTGTAAAAACGGTGCACAAGCCGAGTTTTCTACGGCCCCATTGAAAGTCAATGGAGCCGCAGAAAAAAACGGAAAACGGCACAACGGCCACGGGTGCACACAACGGTCGTGTGCATGAGGCCTTAGGCCTCATGCACACGACCGTTTTTTTTTTACGGTCCGCAAAAACGGGGTCCGTAGGTCCGTGATCCATGACCGTTTTTTCGTCCGTGGGTCTTCCTTGTTTTTTGGAGGATCCACGGACATGAAAAATGAAAAAAAAAATCTAAGTCAAGTTTGCCATTGAAATGATAGGAAAAAACGGACACGGATCACGGACACGGATGACAATCTTGTGTGCATCCGTGATTTTTCACGGACCCATTGACTTGAATGGGTCCGTGAACCGTTGGCCGTGAAAAAAATAGGACAGGTCATATTTTTTTCACGGCCAGGAAACACGGATCACGGATGCGGCTGCCAAACGGTGCATTTTCCGATTTTTCCACGGACCCATTGAAAGTCAATGGGTCCGTGAAAAAAAACGGAAAACGGCACAACGGCCACGGATGCACACAACGGTCGTGTGCATGAGGCCTTACCCTGTGACCTCCACAAGATCAGCGCACTCCTCTCCTGAAATCCTCTGTGCTGCTGGGACCCTGCTCCTTCCACTATATAACTTTCAGCCTTTGACCTCCAGAGGATCAGCACACTCCTCTCCTGAAATCCTCTGTGCTGCTGGGGACCCTGCTCCTTTCACTATGTAACTCTCAGCCTGTGACCTCCACAAGATCAGCACACTCCTCTCCTGAAATCCTCTGTGCTGCTGGGGACCCTGCTCCTTCCACTATGTAACTCTCAGCCTGTGACCTCCACAAGGTCAGCACACTCATCTCCTGAAATACTCTGTGCTGCTGGAACCCTGCTCCTTCCACTATGTAACTCTCATCCTGTGATCTCCCACAAGATCAGCACACGCCTCTCCTGAAATCCTCTGTGCTGCTGGGGACCCTGCGCTTTTTTCACTATGTAATGCTCATCCTGTGACCTCCACAAGATTAGCACACCCCTCTCCTTAAATCCTCTGTGCTGCTGGGACCCTGCTCCTTCCACTATGTAACTTTCAGCCTGTGACCTCCACAAGATCAGCACACTCCTATCCTGAAATCCTCTGTGCTGCTGGGACACTGCTCCTTCCATTATGTCACTCTCACTCTGTGACCTCCACAAGGTCAGCACATTCCTCTCCTGAAATCCTCTGTGCTGCTGGTTGACTACAGGGTGTGTTACTGGCTGGTGTGCAGATAAGATCATTTCACATGTCAATCCGTGCTCAATCTGTGTGGAGATGGCTGCAGCCCGATAGCAGTCGTGTCACGGGTTCATGTGGAGACCACAACACTGCAGAGTCCTCCGCCCTGATACCAAGCTCGTCTTATCAGCAGCAGCAGGAAACATGGCAGAAGGACTGCGCCCCGGGGCACCGGGCATCAGAAGGGGCAGGTGTACACAGCAAATTCTTCCAATGTGCCTTGTAAGACATCTAGTGCCCCCATGACAGTCAAAGCAACGGTGCCCATCTAACAATGCCAGTCACAGTGCCCCATTACAATGGTAGGATGGGTGCCTCCTTAACAGTCAAAGCAACAGTGCCCGTATAACAATGCCAGTCACAGTGCCCCATTACAATGGTAGGATGGGTGCCTCCTTAACAGTCAAAGCAACAGTGCCCGTATAACAATGCCAGTCACAGTGCCCCATTACAATGGTAGGATGGGTGCCTCCTTAACAGTCAAAGCAAAGGTGCCCATCTAACAATGCCAGTCACAGTTCCCCATTACAATGGTAGGCAGGGTGCCGACATAACAGTCAAAGCAACGGTGCCCGTCTAACAATGCCAGTCACAGTGCCCCATTACAATGGTAGGCAGGGTGCCCACATAACAGTCAAAGCAACGGTGCCCGTATAACAATGCCAGTCACAGTGCCCCATTACAATGGTAGGCAGGGTGCCCACATAACAGTCAAAGCAACGGTGCCCATCTAACAATGCCAGTCACAGTTCCCCATTACAATGGTAGGCAGGGTGCCCACATAACAGTCAAAGCAACGGTGCCCGTATAACAATGCCAGTCACAGTGCCCCATTACAATGGTAGGCAGGGTGCCCACATAACAGTCAAAGCAACGGTGCCCGTATAACAATGCCAGTCACAGTGCCCCATTACAATGGTAGGCAGGGTGACCCCATAACAGTCAAAGCAACAGTGCCCGTATAACAATGCCATAGTGTCCCCATTACAATGGTAGGATGGGTGCCCACTTAACAGTCAAAGCAACAGAGCCTGTCTAACAATACCAGTCACAGTGCCCCGTTACAATGGTAGACAGGGTGCCCTCATAACAGTCAAAGCAATGGTGCCCGTCTAACAATGCCAGTCACAATTCCCCCCCATCCAGTGACAGCCACAGTGCCCATCTAACAATGCCAGTCACAGCCTCCATAACAGTGACAGTTAACCCCATAAGAATACCAGCTACATGACCCATATAACAGTGCCAGACACTTCCCCCATAACATTACCAGCTGCAGTGCCCATATAACAATGCCAGCCGCTGCCCTTCACAATGATGCCAGCCTCAGCCTCCACATTGACAGTTAACCCCATAACAATGACGCCCCCAGTGCCCCTATCACAATGCCAGCCATAGACCCCACAATGTATGCAGCTATAGTGCCCCCATAAGAGTGACAGTAAAATCACCCCCATAGAAGTACCAGTAAGAGTGCCTCCATAACAATGCCCGTCCAAGGTACTCCTAGAACTGTGCCAAAAACAGCCTTCTAACATGGCAGTTAGAGTGCCCCCATATCGTAGACAGCCCATAACTGTTACAGTGCCAGACACAGAACCTGCTCCCCTATAGCAATGCCAGCCTGGATGCCCACACACTGCCAT
Organism: Bufo gargarizans; assembly: GCF_014858855.1. Lineage (NCBI taxonomy): Eukaryota > Metazoa > Chordata > Amphibia > Anura > Bufonidae > Bufo > Bufo gargarizans. The sequence continues at coordinate 193,282,771 of NC_058088.1, forward strand.
CCTCCTGTCTCCAGTACACTGTGAGTCCAGCGCCCTCTGGTGGTCAATACAGGACAGTGCAGCAACCTACACGATGGGCAGAAGACATGTCCATACAAATGCCCAAACACATCCCCTGCAGCCCAGGCAAATAACTATCTCCTGAATACTCTGCATGAGCCCCAGAGCTGCATTCACAATTCCACTGGTCATCAGCAGGCCTGTCCATAGGGAAAAAGCGTTCCTAGAATAACGCAGAAGCTTAGTAAAGAGGATTGTGCAATGCCTGCTGTGTAGACTGCACCTCCATGCAAACCAGCAGACACTGAACAAGCAGGAGATCCTGGAAGACTTGTAAACTCTTACATTTAGGTTCAGTGGGAACCTTCAGATGGGTGCAGACCTTGTGACTGACAGGGACTAGCAACAAACTCCCTCTCTTCCCCACTAGGGGGCGCTCAGTGCAAAGAAATTACATCAAATGTATAAATTCCTATGCACTGTGCTCCCCCTGCTGGTGGCTGCAGGCAGAAAGTAGTGGGAAATTACACATATAATCTCCACACCGAGGAGGCCATGCAGCTTTCCAAGTGTGATATATGAACGGCCTCCAGCCTGGATACAAGATGAGATACGGCCTGTAGCTTGGATACAAGATGAGATACAGCCTGTAGCCTGGATACATGATGAGATACAGCCTGTAGCCTGGATACATGATGAGATACGGCCTGTAGCCTGGATACATGATGAGATACGGCCTCTAGCCTGGATACAAGATGAAATACGGCCTCTAGCCTGGATACAAGATGAGATACGGCCTCTAGCCTGGATACAAGATGAGATACGGCCTCTAGCCTGGATACAAGGTGAGATACGGCCTCTAGCCTGGATACAAGATGAGATACGGCCTCTAGCCTGGATACAAGATGAGATACGGCCTCTAGTCTGGATACAAGATGGGATACGGCCTCTAGCCTGGATACATGATGGGATACGGCCTGTAGCCCGGATACAAGATGAGATACGGCCTCTAGCCTGGATACAAGATGAGATACGGCCTCTAGCCTGGATACAAGATGGGATACGGCCTCTAGCCTGGATACATGATGGGATACGGCCTGTAGCCCGGATACAAGATGAGATACGGCCTCCAGCCCGGATACAAGATGAGATACGGCCTCGAGCCCGGATACAAGATGAGATACGGCCTCTAGCCCGGATACAAGATGAGATACGGCCTCTAGCCCGGATACAAGATGAGATACGGCCTCTAGCCCGGATACAAGATGAGATACGGCCTCTAGCCCGGATACAAGATGAGATACGGCCTGTAGCCTGGATACAAGATGAGATACGGCCTCTAGCCTGGATACATGATGAGATACGGCCTCTAGCCTGGATACAAGATGAGATACGGCCTCTAGCCTGGATACATGATGAGATACGGCCTCTAGCCTGGATACAAGATGAGATACAGCCTCTAGCCTGGATACAAGATGAGATACGGCCTCTAGCCTGGGTACATGATGAGATACGGCCTCTAGCCTGGATACAAGATGAGATACGGTCTCCAGCCTGGATACAACATGAGATACAGCCTCTAGCCTGGATACAAGATGGTATACGGCCTCTAGCCTTGATACAAAATGAGATACAGCCTCTAGCCTGGATACAAGATGAGATACGGTCGCAAGCCTGGATACAAGATGAGATTCAGCCTCTAGCCTGGATACAAGATGAGATACGGCCTCTAGCCTGGATACAAGATGAGATACGGCCTCTAGCCTGGATACAAGATGAGATACGGCCTCTAGCCTGGATACAAGATGAGATACGGCCTCTAGCCTGGATACAAGATGAGATACGGCCTCTAGCCTGGATACAAGATGAGATACGGCCTCCAGCCTGGATACAAGATGAGATACGGCCTCCAGCCTGGATACAAGATGAGATACGGCCTCCAGCCTGGATACAAGATGAGATACGGCCTCCAGCCTGGATACAAGATGAGATACGGCCTCCAGCCTGGATACAAGATGAGATACGGCCTCCAGCCTGGATACAAGATGAGATACGGCCTCTAGTCTGGATACAAGATGAGGTACAGCCTCTAGCCTGGATACAAGATGAGATACGGCCTCTAGTCTGGATACATGATGAGATACGGCCTCTAGTCTGGATACAAGATGAGATATGGCCTCTAGCCTGGATACAAGATGAGATACGGCCTCCAGCCTGGATACATGATGAGATACGGCCTCCAGCCTGGATACAAGATGAGATACGGCCTCTAGTCTGGATACAAGATGAGGTACAGCCTCTAGCCTGGATACATGATGAGATACGGCCTCCAGCCTGGATACAAGATGAGATACGGCCTCCAGCCTGGATACAAGATGAGATACGGCCTCTAGCCTGTAGAGCCTGCACACTTGTAGGTTGGCATAGCCGTTGTCCCAGCTGGTCCCACAAATGCTGGATTGGCGATAAATCTGATGACCGGCAGCCGAGGAAGTGTTATAATCTGGAGGAGACATTGCTGCTTTTCTCAGTCCAGCGACGTCCCATCTCTCAAAGTCTGACAACTGGGCAAAGTGTCTTCCAGTGCGTCGTAGAGGCGTCTAGCAGTCAGCGACCTCTCACCAAGAGGTACACTACACAAAAGTAGCCTCTGAGAGTTTTCTTATAGGGCAGCAGGGGAAGCTCTTTTACGTCCTCTTGTGGTAGGACCCAGTGTCTAATGAGACCACACCTGTAATCATTGACATAACTGCAGGAGGAGTCTTTCTGTCGGGGGGCGGTATTATTTTTGTCAGTGTGTGTGTATAATATGAGCGGATGCTTTATCAGTGTATTTGGTTTGCACATATGTGCCGCCATGGTGCAAGGGGGGCCAATACTAAATTCTATGATGAGCCCTCTGATTTGTGGTTTCCCATGTAGGTGCGGAGTATGAGACATTGAGGTGTATGATCCTGGACGATACCCCAGGTCCATCCGCAGAACCGTCCACAACGTCATTGCCATTGTCAGCCATGTGACCCCCCCACTGCCTACTTCTCGAGTGGTGATCTGTAAAGGGCGATCAGGTGCCGCCACTGCCAGCTGCCAGGACGCGCCCCCGCCCCGGGGTCCACCTCCCCAGAAACTGCTCACTTTGCACAGCGCACGCTGCTTTGCATGAAAGAAATGGAGAATCGTCAGCCACTTTGCATAAAATAAGAGTCTTCAGTTCCATCCTTGGACACAAAACCTCTATTGTTACCTCTGAGGGGAACGGCCACAAGGAAAGAAGCCCTTGTAGCCTGTACGGTAAACTACAACCCCCATCGTCCTGCTAGGAGCTATGGAGGCCTGGAAAAGGATGTGCTAATCCTATTTCCAGCTGGGATAGCTTTCCATGATTGTCAGTATAGTCATGTGGTCCAGTAATGGTTCATCCTGAACCTCCTGGTTCGTGAATAGAATGCCAGAACTTTAGTAACAACTGACACTTTCACAGTACTGGACTGTGAGCAAGTTTAGGGGGTGTATTATTGCATTACAATGCAGATTTAACTGTTAAAATCAGGCCCCAGTGCAAAATCTGTGAAAGGGCCCCACTTGCTTTAACCCCTCCAGGGCCTGGATGGCGGTGCTACCTCTGCACCCCGACAGCTACATCCTTGTTTTTCCTTTCAGGGTCTATGCAAACCTGGGTGACAACCCCCGGAGTTACCCTTAAACATAGCAATGTGACACAGTAATGGTTCATCCTGGTCTTCCTGGTTCGTGAATAGAATGCCAGCACTTCAGTAGCAACTGACACTTTCACAGTACTTGTGAGTTTGGGGGGGGGGGGGGCAGGGGGTATTAATGCATTACAGTCGGAACCAGGCCCAATGCAAAATCTCTCAAAGGTGCCCCTACAGTTACATTTCAGGGTTTATGTGAAGCTGGTTGACCACCCCCATAGCTCCGGAGTTACCCTTAAAGATGCACTGAGTCTTCCACCTACGTGTCCCCTGAAATGGGAAGCAGCGGCCATCTTGGTCCTCCTTAGAGAGAAGCTAAGCAGGGAACAAAACAAAGCGATATGGAGTTCCCCTTTAAGTTTCATTAGATGCCCACATTCCCTTCATTGCTGCTTTGCCTACACAATGGATACATCATGCATCGATTATCAACCGAGAAGGATGGTTTACTCCTTTGCATAAGTCTTAGCACCAGGTAGCGTGTGAATAGTCCCGCGGCCGCCGTGCTGGTGGTGTTTACGTTGGCAGTGTCACGTTTACTTTCTGTGGACACCTCTGGCTTTCTCATGCTGGACGCCCCATTGTTCTTGGCGCTGTAGTGATTGAATTTCAGCCCTAATTACCGTATTCTTAAGTCAGATTCAGCTTTTGCAAATAAAGGAACGTCAGCGGCCAAGATTGAGACTTCTTAAAGGGACAGCGTCTTAATTTATTAGGGCTCGAGATTAGGGGTTCCAATATATACACAACAATACTGCTAAAGCTTCATGTATCTGAGATATTTCCACAGTGTGGCCTCTAAAGTCTAATATGAATCTATAGCGAAGGTCTCTGAGGGTGGAGGACCTTTATTCTACAAAAATGCTTCCAATATGTGTAAGATGGTTTCCAGTAGAGGTTTCCAGTATCCAGCGTTGTCTTGTAACATGATGAGACTTTTGGTGTCTAAGATGGCCCTATGGTGAAGTTTCTAGTGTCTAAGATGGTCCAACGTTGAAGGCTTCAATGTCTAAGATGGTCATTTGGTGATGGTTTCACTTTCTAAGATGGTCCTATGGTGGAATTTTATTGACTACGATAGTCCTTTAGTGAGGGTTTCAGCATCTAAGACGGTAACCATGGTGAAGTTTATAGTGTCTAAGGTAGTCTTATGTTGAAGGCTCCAATGTCTAAGATGGTCCTATGAAGAGGGTTCAAGTGTCTATGATGGTCCTATGATAAACCTTTCAGTGTCTAAGATGAGGTTTCTGTAGACTATGGTGGTGCTGTGGTGAGGGGCCAAAATCTAGGATATCCTATGGTGAGGCTTCAACTATTTCCTTTGATGAAATTTCTAGTGAAAGTGTCCAATATTTAGGATGATCCTATAATGAGGTTTCCAGTATCTAGGATGGTCTTATGATGAGGCTTCTAGTATCTAGGATGGTCCTATGGTGAGGCTTCCAGTATCTAGGATGGTCCTATGATGAGGCTTCCAGTATCTATGATGGTCCTATGATGAGGCTTCCAGTATCTAGGATGGACCTATGATGAAATTTCCAGTATCTAGGATGGTCCTATAATGAGGCTTCCAGTATCTAGGACGGTCCTATGATGAGGCTTCCAGTATCTATGATGGACCTATGGGGAGGCTTCCAGTATCTAGGATGGTCCTATAATGAGGTTTCCAGTATCTAGGATGATCCTATGATCACGTTTCTAGTATCTAGGATGGTCTTATGATGAAACTTCCAGTATCTAGGATGGTCCTATAGTGAGGCTTTCAGTATCCAGGATAGTCCAATGATGAGACTTCCAGTATCTAGGATGGTTCTATGGTGAGGCTTCCAGTATCCAGGATAATCCAATGATGAGGCTTCCAGTATCTAGGATGGTTCTATGGTGAGGCTTCCAGTATCCAGGATAGTCCAATGATGAGGCTTTCAGTATCTAGGATGGAACTATGGTGGAGCTTCCAGTATCTAGGATGGTCCTATGATGAGAATTTCTTCAGACGACTTACTGGAGTGGAGGTGCCCTTTAAATTGCTAGCTGAGGCCTCCAGATTATTCCATGAAGTAATAATTAGGGGCAGGAAGGATTTTCTTCTGAAGTTCCCTCCAGTTGCTGCTGTGTTTACCTTGGTACGGTGGCCTGGCATGGCGCCCTCACAGGCTCTCGTGTCGCACCTGTTCCCATATGTTTCATTCTCTGGTCTGTTTGCCGTCCTGCTCCGCTGCTTCTATAAATATGTTTCAATCTTAAACTTATTTAAGGGGTGTGAGCGCCTCTGATTATTTCCCACGGAAAACGAGTGAAAGTTGCACAACGACGCAAGTGCGATGATGACGCCAGATCCATAATATTGACTAGATCAAAAATTTACTAATTATGAAAAATCCAAAGGACCGTCTGGGATGAGTTTTTAACTTTCTTATACACTTTTTTTTTTTAAACCATTTCCTCACCATTCTCAAGATCTCTTCTTGCTGTCAGGGAACAGAAAGAGTCTTATTTTCATTCTGAGGCTGACAATTACTCCTGCTCATAGATTTGTTACATTGTGTCAGTGTAGACAGAGGAGTAATCTGGTGCATCTGGCCCACAATGCAAAATTTGTAACACGCCACCCCCTACATACCCCGGATCATATAGAATATTGGGGTCTGCTTAAGTGGTACAGGGGGCTTTGACCCTCCTCTGCAACCTCTATACATTGTAACGACCCATCAGCTGTGTGCACCCCAGTTCTAGTCATATGACAAGATCAATGAGTGAATGGACTTAAAGGGGTACTCCAGTTAGAATAAATTGTCCCCTATTCCCTGAGCAATGGTGGGAATCCGACTGCTGGGACTCCCCCCGATCATGAGAAAGGGGTTCCCATGCCCCCATATGAATCAAGCTCCATTCATCTCTATGGGACTGGCAGAGATAGCCGAACACTGTAGTCAGAGATGAATGGTGCGGCAGTGCGTATACACATATGGGGACATGGGACCCCATCCTTACAGTTGGACCCCCACCAATCTAACAGCTATCCCTTATACAGTGGATAGGAGATAACATGTTCTAACTGAAATACACCAGTAGTTGTCAGTCCCTTCCCCCACTTCTCTTTGCAGCTCATACTTTGCCCAGTACGGGGCACTACAGAGCAAAACTAAATCTCCTCCCAGGGTAAGGGTACTGGATTCGTTCCGCAATTGAATGCGGACCCACTCATTTCAATGGGGCTGCACAAGATGTGCACAGCTCACCGTGTGGGGTTCACATCCATAGTTCTATTCCGCGGCGCCGCAAAAAAGATAGAGCAAGAGATAGAGCAATTGCGGGCCAGAATAGGAATTTCTATCATAGAGCTGGCCGGTGGCCGTGTGGCAGGCGCAGCACTATGAAGTGCCTTTTGCGCTGTGGCATTAGAAGAATTTTGATATCTCTGACTTCTAGGGTCCATTCACACATCCGTATGTGTTTTGCGGATCCACAAATCTGTGGATATGCAAAACACGGACACCAGCAATGTGTGTTCCGCATTTTGCAGACCGCACATCGCCGGCACTATAATCGAAAATGCCTAATCTTGTCCGCAATTGAGGACAAGAATAGGACATGTTCTATTTTTTTCGGGAACGGAATTGCGGATCCGGAAGTGCGGATCCACATTTCCTGCATCCGGACAACACATAGTGTGGCCCCATAGAAATGAATGGGTCCACAATTCCGTTCCGCGAAATGCGGAACAGAATTGCAGATGTGTGAATGGAGCCTAAGTAAACACACACAAAACTGGTTCCGTAAAACACACACAAAACTGGTTCCGTATACAGTTCTAAACACTATATTAACAGTAGGAACATTATATAACCGCTTTAAATACCTATTTTGGCCTCTCTGCTTCCATAAAACACAGCTCTTAGTGGAGTGAGTGTCTGTTCAGCTCCTCTCTCTGGTGAATAATGATTCTGGTGAATTCTAGGGAAATTTCCCACACAAGCTGTGTGTGAGGCTGGCAGTGATTGGTCAAAACTCTTGCTGTGTGTAAGGCTGGTTGTGATTGGTCAAGATTCCTGCCCAGCAACACCAGTTTAACTTTATGCTTTCAGTTGATTCTGCTGTGTCATCGAGCTTACCTTACATTATATAATGAATCTTAAAGGCATATTATCTTTTCTGCTTCTGTGAACACAATATAGTGAAAATTATTACCTGGAATTTTGCTTTCCATGAGTCCGAAGGCAGCACATGAAGGGTTAACAGAGTCCTATTCTCGCCCCAGGACCGCCCACCTAGATAAAAACAAGATAATTGATTAATTAGCAATCCTATAGGTCCCTATAAAACACCCCCTCTGGCAAACCTCCAATGTGTACAAAAAAATAGATTCAGGCAAAATGCAAAACAAAAGGATTTATTAGGGAGGGTATGTATGTGCTGCCTTCGGACTCATGGAAAGCAAAATTCCAGGTAATAATTTTCACTTTCCCCTGTCGTCCTCGGCAGCACATGAAGGGATATGCATAGATACTGAAGGGAGGGAACTACTGAACTGCTGCACTTAACACCGCGGTGCCAAAGGCTGAGCTCTTATTTTCTATGTCCAGCCGGTAGTGCTTCATGAAGGTAGATGGCGTAGACCACGATGCTGCTCTACAGATCTCTTCTAGGGAGACATGTGCTTGTTCAGCCCAAGATGTTGCTGTGGCCCTAGTTGAGTGGGCTCTAATCGGAGAAGGAGGAGAGATGCCCTCAATGGTATATGCCTCCAAGATGATAGACTTGATCCATCTTGCCAGGGAACTCTTAGATGCCTTGTGACCTTTATTAGGACCGGAGTATAGCAAAAACAGATTTTCATCTAGTCTAAAATCCTCTGTCCTTCGAAGGTAAATCTCAACCGCCCTCTTGACATCCAAGGTGTGCCAGCGAGCTTGTTCTTCATCTGAGGGGTCTGGGAAAAAGACTGGTAGAAACGCTTCTCGGTTGACGTTAGCAGAAGAAGGAACTTTTGGCAAAAAGGAAGGTAGAGTGCGCAGCAGAACTCCATTCGGCAAGATTCTTAAATACGGCGTCTTAACCGATAGTGCTTGTAATTCTCCCAGTCTCTTAGCCGAAGTGATGGCAATAAGAAAGAGAACTTTGCCGGAGAGCCAATTAAGTTCTGCGTCTACTAAAGGCTCAAAGGGGGGTTCAGTCAATTTTCTGAGGACTAATGACAGATCCCAAACAGGCATAGGGTGTCTCACCACGGTCTAAGCTTCTTAATGGCCTTGAAAAAACGATTAATTAAGGGATGATGTCCGAATCTGCTCTCTGTCATGGCATTAATGGCTGTCATGTGCACTTTCAAAGTGTTTGGAGTAAGACCCTTCTGGAATCCATCTTGCAGGAACTGGAGGATAACAGGGACTGTAATATCTGAACATTCATTCTCTGAGATCCAGGATAAAAATTTTCTCCATATTCTTTCATACTTGATATTTGTAGAAGTTTTCCGGGAGGAGAGTAGAGTATTAATGACAGGGACAGACAGCCCTTTTCCTTCTAGTCTGGACCTCTCAGTCTCCAAGCTGTGAGATGAAGTTTGTTCAGATGTTGATGAAACAGGCCGTTCTGAACTAGTAAGTCGGGATAAGATGGAAGCTTCCAGTAGACTCCTCTGGATAACTGGAGTAGAAGTGGGAACCATGGCCTGCGAGGCCAAAAAGGAGCAATCAATATCGCTTGAGGTTTCTCTAGTAGGATCTTCTGCAGGACTCTTAAGATCAGGGGCACCGGAGGAAAGATGTAAACATACTGGTCCTTCCAGGTTATAGAAAAAGCGTCCACTGCTGTTGGATTCTGGAATCTGTTCAGAGAACAGAACTTGGGAAGTTTGCTGTTTCCCTTGGAGGCCATCAGATCTATAGACGGAGTACCCCATCTGGCTGTAATCTGCAGGAAGTATTTCTGATTCAGCTCCCACTCGGTTTGTCTGATCTTCCTCCGACTCAGAAGATCCGCCTGAGTATTCAACGAGCCTTTGATGTGTACCGCTCTTAGATTCTGTAAGTGCCTCTCTGCCCATGCAAAGATCTTCCTGCATAATGCCAGGAGTAGAAGGCTCCGGGTGCCTCCCTGCTTGTTTATGTAAAAAACTGCAGGGAGATTGTCCGTCTGAATTAGGACTGATTGGTTCTCCAACCTTGTCCGAAAGTGCTGTAATGCCAGCTTGATTGCCTTCAACTCTCTGAAGTTCGAGGACAGCTGTCGTTCTGTGCAGGACCAAGAACCTTGAACCCAACTGTTTCCAAGATGGGCTCCCCAGCCCAGGGAGGAGGCATCCGTCGTAACCGTCACCGTAGGTGTTAGCTGGAAGGATCTGCCCCTGGACAAATTCCTTTCCCTTAACCACCATTTCAGCTCCGTGATTGTGGAAGGTCTTAACCTGACACGGGCCGAAAGATTGTGGTTGTACTTCCAGACCTGAAGCAAGTCCTGCTGTAATTCCCGTATATGGGCCTGAGCCCATGGAACTGCATCTATTACCGATGTCATGTGACCCAGGGTTTTCATCACCCTGTGGACTGTAGGTCTGTGGCCTGCAATTAAGATCTTTATTGCTGATGTGACAGAGCTTATCCTGGCGGTCGGGAGATACAGGGTCATGGTGCAAGTGTCTATCCTGAAGCCCAGAAACGTTTTGGATGTTGCTGGCTGGATGTCGGATTTGTCCCAATTGATCAAGAAGCCCAGAGACTGAAGCAACTTGATGACTTTCAGGAGATGAGAATTCAGCAAGTCCCTGGTGGGTGCCACTATAAGCCAGTCGTCCAGGTACGGAAACACCTGCAAGGCTTGTAGGCGTAAACTTGCGACAGCAATTACGGCTAATTTCGTAAAAATTCTGGGTGCTGACGAGAGGCCGAAGGGCAGGGCTTTGAATTGGAGGTGTTTTACCCTTCCTCCAATGGCGATTGCGATCCTCAGAAAGCGTCTGGACGCGTTTTCTATTGGGACATGCAGGTAAGCGTCTCTCAAGTCGATGGATGCTAAGAAGTGTCCTTCTTGAAGCAGAGACGTGATAGACCTTATATTTTCCATCTTGAAATGCACTTTTGTGATAAATTGATTCACGTAGCGGAGGTCTATGATTAGGCGCCACTTTCCCTCTGGCTTGGGGACTGGAAACACTCTGGAATACACTCCTGTTCCTTCTTGATGTTTTGGTACAGGTTCCAGAGCACCCTTTTGAATAAATTCTCTCACAAGGTCTATGACCCGAGGGTCTTCTCCCTGACTTAAGAGAAAACGGTCTCTTGGACGGCGGATAAACTCTAGCGAGTAGCCTTCTCTTACGATCCTCAAGGCCCAACTGTCTGAGGAAATTCCCTGCCACGCTGCGTAGAATCGCGTAAGCCGACCTCCTACCCTTTCGCTTCTGGCGTCAGAAGTCCTCTTTGGTGGGTTTATCCTCTGGCTTCTTCCTACCCTTGTCCGATGTTTTGGCAAAATACCTTCGGTCAGATCCTCTCCTGTCCGAACGTCCGCGAAAATCGGATCTTTGAAAGCGCTGTCTTCTAAAGGGCCGAAAGCTTCTAGGTTGAAATCTGCGCCTGGAAAGAGGAAATTCCAGTGCTTTATCTTCCTTATTGGTTTCCAGTAGAGTGTCTAACTGCGAGCCGAACAGGCGCCCTGGTTCAAATGGAAGAGAACAAAGGTTGTTCTTGGAGGGGACATCCCCCGACCACAATTTCAACCAGATTGCCCTCCTGATAGAGTTGGAGAGAGCCATATTTTTGGCTAAGCCTTTCAGGGTATCCACGGGAAAGTCACATAGGAACTCCGCCGCGATCTTCAAAGAAGGAAGTTGCCGAAGCAGATCTTCTCTATCAACGCCATCCTCGATATCCCTTCCTAGTTGACTCAACCACACTCTCAGGGCACGGGCTACAGGCACTGCGGCCATAGACGCCTTCTTGAGGGAGGCTATATAAGAATGAAGCCGCTTTAGGAGATTATCTGCCTTCTTATCCATGGGATCCTTTAACAACGTAGAGTCGTCAGACGGAAAAAAGGACCTCTTCGCTAGTCTGGCCACTGCAGGATCGACCTTGGAAGGTGCCCCCCATTTCTCACATTCAGCAGGGTCTATTCTGTACATAGCCCTAGCTCTTCTTCCTGAATCCATCTTCCTCAATGGATGTTTCCATTCCTTCTGGATGATGGATTCAAGCACCGGATGACTGGGAAAGACACGTGCTTTCTTTTTAGGAAAGTAAAACAGGCTCCCCTCATCTTGGTCGGTATGCGTCTCCGTCTTGGATTCGATTATATGCTTCACATCCTTGATGAGACGGTTAATATCCTCTTTTCTGAACAAAAAATTTTCTTCTGTGGCTGGTTCAAGATCTGAGCTAGAACCAGAGGACACCTCCCCTTCTGAGCGAGAAGACTTCTCGGCAGACGTAGAAGGGCTAGGATCAGCCCTTTTCCTCTTATGCGTCTTCTGTCTCTTAGATTGAGACAGAAAGGATTCGAGTAAGGAGATCAATTTTTTTGTATTATCTTCAGAGATAACCTCTGGCTGAGTACAGGCTGCGCAAATGTTAGACGTATACCCCTTAGGAAGCGGTTTAATACACGTAATACATAAGGGCTGCTTCTTCTTATGTCGCTTTGCACGTCTGGGAGAGGATTCCGGGGAATGGGAAAACACCTCTAATCCACAGCTTTCACAATAATCGTCCTGGTGGTCATCAGGGAGAGGCTGGTCGCAGGATTGGCACAGCCTGTGCCTGTGCTTCCTGGATCTTTTTCCTCCTTTACTGGACTGGCTGGACATCTGGAAAGAGGAACAGATTAAATATATATATAGATCTCTGATACCACATAATAAAGCCAGAACAACTGGCTGTAATCAGTCAAGACCAGAGCCTGGATCAGGGGTACCTTAGAGAAAAAAGAGCTCGACTGCCAAGGCACAAGGGCAGTAAGAGCATGGACTATACCACCTTAAATAATTTGAAATTGAATTTGCCGCCAGAAAGCCGGGGGGCGGGCGCCCGCTGATGACGTCAGACGCAGCCGACGCTGCGTTCCACGATGCGTTCCACTGAGACCTGCAGGCGCCGCCATTGCCGCCCAGTGAGAGGAAGCGCTGGTATGGCATATTGCAGGCCCTGCTGTACCTCCGAACCGGCACAGGAAAGGAAAAGATTCCACAGAGCAGCGCCAAGGCACCCCCATGGCTAGCTGGACTCTGAGCCTAAGCCTGGGACACCCCCCAGGCATGAGGGCTTCCAAGTGAGGTGGGCTATGAACCTGTCCAGAATAAGGACATGAAAAAAACACATTGGAGGTTTGCCAGAGGGGGTGTTTTATAGGAACCTATAGGATTGCTAATTAATCAATTATCTTGTTTTTATCTAGGTGGGCGGTCCTGGGGCGAGAATAGGACTCTGTTAACCCTTCATGTGCTGCCGAGGACGACAGGGGAAATAACAGTTATATGACATCCAAACATGAAGTCACTGTAAATAACTCTGCTTTTGTCTTTAACACATAAACATAGGAACTGTATTAAGGTTATTGGCAGGTCTAGCTGTATACACATATAAGCTATACTAGCAACCTAGGACAGGTCTTAGCTGGCCGGCTACACTCCCACCAAAATTACCTATAATTCTAAGTTCTCAATAGTAGGACTTAAACATGAATTTGAGGAATTTTACATCAGGTTCTCAACTTCCAAGTTTCTTTTATCACTCAAGTAGAACAACTAACTTCTGTATAGGACGTTCCAACTTGAGTGGAGTAGTGAGACGTTTTCCTTATTTGTCAAGTTTTGAGTCTCCTATTTGGACACTCAACACTCTTCTTACTAGTCTGTCTTCATCCTTTTGAACTTCTAGAACTTTGGCCAATTTCGATTGACTTCTAGGTAAATCTTCTTCTTTCACTAACACTATGTCACCAACTTGGACATTTCTTCTGGGTGTTTGCAATTTCCTCTTTCCTCCATCTATTCCAAAACTGTTCTGATAGATATTTAACTCTTTGCCATCTTCTTTTAGCATATAGATCCTCTTTGGTGAACTTACCAGGAGGTGGCTGTATGTAATCTGACTTAAGGTGAAGTAGATGGTTGGGAGTTAAAGAGTCCAAACTTGTTGGATCGTTGATGTTATCAAAGTGGACGACTGTTAACAATAGACATTACTTCATAGAATAGGGTCCTAAGTGAAGCATCATCTATTCTTCCAGTGTTCTTTTTCAACACTGAACTGAACACGTTTCTCACAGTTCTGATTTGTCTTTCCCAAACTCCTCCTGTATGGCTTGCATGTGGAGCATTCATGTGAAAATCACACTGTTTCTCTAACAAATACTAATTTCTTTATCGATCTCTTTTAGAGCTTTCTTCAATTCATTCTTTGCTCCGACAAAATTAGCTCCTTGGTCGGATCTAAGCTCTCTGACGGTACCTCGAATGGCTATGAAACATCTCAAGGCGTTGATGAATGCGTCAGTTGACATAACTTCTAGCATTTCCAGGTGAATTGCTCTGGAGCTTAGACATGTAAATATAAGTCCATATCTCTTGTACTCCTTGCGGTTTTGTTTGGTGATGAATGGGCCAAAACAATCCATTCCGCTATAAAGAAATGGTGCTGATGGGTTTACACGATCTGCGGGTAAATCTGCCATTCTTTGCTCTTCGGTAGGTCTACGTGTCTTTCTGCAGACTACACATTTACTTCTATACTTTGCTATAACTTTTCTTCCTTTCCCAATCCAGTAACCACCTTCTCTCAAACAGCTTTGGGTAAAGCTTCTTCCTTCATGCAAGGATATGTTGTGGTAGTGATTAATAATCAATCTTGTGAAGGTAGAGTTTTTAGGTAGAATTGCTGGATGCTTCACTCTGCTAGATAACGATGCATTTCTCCCTCCCACCTTCAGTAAACCGTCCTGCAGAACAAGATTAAGCTTGTACAATGGGTGGTTGTTTGGAAGCCTTTTAGGTTCTTGACTAGGTCTCTTCAACTCTTCACTGTAGAATCTCTGTTGAATGAGTCTTATGACTGTTTCTTCAGCTTTCATTCTTTCTTCTACATTCAACAATTCCTTCTTTCTGATTCCCTTTGCCAAACGTTGAATTCGAGCTACTATGTTTATGACTGTACTCTATTTTGAACATCCGGCTGGTCTTTCAAGTATTTTATCTTGACACTTGGCAGCAGTGCTTAGTGTTTGTACAACTTTTACTTCTGGATCTCCCATAGACAATTCTGTGTAACCTTTACTGGACGTGATTTCCTTTTCCCAAAGGAACTTTGGACCTGTGAACCAGTTTGAATTTTTCAATTCAGTTACATTCATGCCTCTTGAAGCACAATCTGCTGGGTTATGCTTTGTGTCAATGTGATGCCAATGTTCCGGATTTGTTATTTCCCTAATTTTCTCAACTTTGTTGGCGACAAAGGTATGGAATCTTCGAGCTTCGTTGTTTATGTATCCTAGGACAACTTGTGAGTCTGTCCAAAAATATTCTTCATCTACCTTCAATTCCAATTCTTCTCTCAGAAATTTGCTTACTGATGCTGAAACTACGGCTGCTGTCAGTTCAAGTCTTGTTATTGTCTGATAGGTAGGTGCAACTCTGGCCTTCACCATAACCAGGGCACAGTGTATCTTTTCTTCTATCTCTCTGATGTAAAAGCACTGACCATAACCATAACTACTGGCATCTGAAAAGTGATAAAGTTCTATTTTATTGTACTTTCTGAAATCATGAGGTACAAAACATCTGGGTATCTGAACTTCTCTCAAGTTTTGCAAGTCTCTTATCCAACTCTCCTACCTTGGCCTAAAATTTTCAGGTATGGGCTCGTCCCATCTCAACTTCTGTCTGCATAATTCTTGCAGTATTTCTTTTGCTCTGAGGATTACTGGGGCCAAGAATCCCAATGGATCATAAATAGAAGACACTGCGGAAAGAATGGTTTGTCTAGTTGCAACTTTCTCTTCAATAGATACTTTAAACAAGAACTTGTTGTTCTCTACATTCCTTCCCAATCCAAGTACTTTCTGAACTGGAAGATGATCATAATTGAGATCTACATTCTTCATTGTTGCTGCACGTTCAGAGTCACTGATGGATTCCAGTACCTCTCTGTTGTTTGAGATGAATTTATGAAGGCGCAGGTTTCCTCTTGCGCATAACTCTTGGCTGTCTTTCACTAGTTTGATTTCAGATTCTGTGGACTCTAGACTTATAAGACCATCATCTACATAACATTTTTTCTTCTGATGGGCAATCCTTTTCATTCTGATTAGCCAGGTACTTTATACCATAATTGGCGCAACCTGGAGACGATGCTGCTCCAAACAAGTGTACTTTTATTCAGTATTCTGCTGGCTCTGTATCTGTATCTCCGTCCTCCCACCATAGAAACCTCAGGAAGTCTCTATCTTCAGTCTTCACATGAAACTGGTGGAACATCTTTTCAACGTCACACATGACCGATACGGGATACTTTCTGAATCTACAGAGTACTCCTAAAGAGTACTCCAGACAGAGTGTTTGTAAGATCTGGTCCTTTTAATAGATGATTGTTCAATGCAACACCATCATACTTTGCTGAGCAATCAAATACTACTCTAATCTTCTCTGGTTTCTTTGAGTGGTAAACACCTTGATGTAGGATGTAATACACTTATCCTTCTTTAGGTTGGTTATTAACTTTCTCTGCATGTCCTTCTTCGAGGATGCCTTTCATGAATTTCAAATAATCCTGCTTGAATTTGGGATCTCTTTCGATCTTTTTTTTCAAACATTTCAATCTTGCTTGGGCAAGATTTCTGTTATTAGGTCGTTCTCTAAAAGGTAAGGGCATTTCAAGATGACCTTGTTGATTCTGCTGAATACTTTCTTCTAAAGTGTGTACGAACGTTATGTCTTCTTGGGATACACTCTTTTCTTTAGAACTTATGTCTGCAAAGTCGGATTCAAGGCTCTTGATTACTTTTGCTGGACTTACAGTTGGTAACTCTTGGACAGATATTCGATGACACAATCCTGTCACCTGTCTTGAGTTTGCGATCTGCTGTTTTCCTCCAACAACACCCCATCCTAGATCAGTTTGAACAGCATAGGGTTCACCCTTTCCTCCTGTGATCACCTTTCGTGGTACCAAGGCTTCGGAACAATCGTAACCTATCAACAGTCCATCACTAAACTCCTTCAGCTGGGACATTTCATGAGATATGACAGATAAGTGCTCCCATTTATTGTCTCACAGGTAGGTATGCGATCTCCATCTAGAGCTATATCATCCTTTGTATAAGCTGGAGGTAGATCTAATGTGAAGTTTGAATGAAGTCCTCTAACTCTCAGTCCTTTGACTGCTCACTAATGTGTCTCTCCCCGTCATTGTGGTGAGTTTGAGCGTCACTGGTTCTGTAGCCACTTGTAATTTATTGCAGATGTCTTGATCAATGAAGGTGACGTCACTCTGAGCATCCAGTAGCGCATAAGCGTATACCTTCTTGTTCCTCCTTTTAGGATTTGAAATGCACACTGGTACAACCATCGATGTGCCATTGCTTTATCCTTCCCTCACTCTGCAAGAGAATACCAATACTTTCTTTCCTTCCTCCGTATCTTTAGGTATTGAGGATTTATCTTTCTTTGGACATTCGTCATGTAGGGGTGTAGGATGGCGTCCTTTGCAAACGCTGCATGTGGCCTTTTTCTTACACTCCTTAGTAACATGGCCTTTTATTAGACAACCGAAACACAGTTGGTTCTCAAGTACAAACCTTTTCTTTTCATCTGGGGACTTCTCCTTCAATTGTTGGCACTTGTGTATGGAGTGGTTCTCTCCACAGAACATACACTTGAAGGTAGTCTGAAGATTTGTGGGTTCTATCTCTCTACTGATCCCAGTAGTGACTTTGAACTTATTCTCGTAAGTATCTGGACCTTTAGCTTCTGCGTTGGTTGCAAAGCTAGTTGCTCCTGCACATCTCATCTCTCTGCAGAACTTTCTTCTAAGGATATAAGATGATGTTACTGGATTACATGCTATCCGTGCTTCCTTATTGACAATCTCAGAGAACTCTTTAAAACTTGGGAAGTTCTTGCCTAGATCTAAATGTTCAGTCACATAGCGATTCCATCTAGAGGCCACTTCTTCAGGTAGCTTGGCTAGCATCCTGTGGTTTTCTAGATAGTTGTTCAGTACTTCTAGACCTTGAGCATGTGGGATGGCATTTCTGAAAGTCACCATACTCTTGGAGTCTGAAGTGTTCTTTAGGACCTATTTTCTCATTTAGTTCTGAATTAGGGGAGTCTTCTTAATTTTTTCCGTTAGAGATAGAAGGTAAGTTTACACACCTTTTTCCTAACACTAGACTAGGCCTCTCTTTGTCTTTTTGAGCAGGGATGGAAGGATAATGATTTATTTCCTCACTAAGTGCAGGAGATTTCCTTCTATTCTCCTGGGAGTATGTGTCACGGATGAATTTGCTGATAGCTGGAACTTATAAATAAACGACAGACTGGCTTGATCCCAAACTAAGGAGCATATAGGTGAGCCCTTTAAACCCCTAAGAGCTCTCCCTGACTGCTATGCACATGCAAGGGTCTCAATGGTAGACGATTGCATGCCCACGTACCTAAGACTGTGTGACACCTGAAAACCCTATAATAGTGAGGGGACACGACCACCGACTCCCTGCACTTAATACGGACGGAGTCAGGGTCACCTAGAATCAAGCCAGCAAGGAAACACAATAAAGGAAAATACTTATCTGAGCAAACAGCAGCAGCAGCCTCCAGCAGTGAACACTTCATCCAGGAAGTAGTATAAACAGCAAAGTGAGGCAGTATGGGAGGGAATATAAAGGAAGACGATTAGTCTAAATAAGTGACACCTGGCAGAAGGAAAGGAGATGACAAAGTGAAACCAAAACAAAGAACGTCATACAAGAGGTAGAGAAGAACGTCTGCCAGACCTTCTCACAGAACTGGCGATGACAGTATGTAGGAAAGTATGAGTCTGCTTCTTCACTTAGTACAGATTTGAACCTATGACTACTCTGATTCATATCCTCTTCGTGTACTCTGAGTCTGGCTTCTATGATCTTACCTTCTTTTTGCCTTTCCAGACTTTTCAATTCAGTTTACATTTGATGGCGCTGTGCCTCCATTTCAGCTTTCATCTGATGGCGTTGTGCATCCATTTCAGCTTCCATCTGATGGCGTTGTGCATCCATTTCAGCTTCCATCTGATGGCGTTGTGCATCCATTTCAGCTTCCATCTGATGGCGTTGTGCATCCTTTTCAGTGATCAGTTGGCGCTGCGCCTCGATGGCAGCTTCCATCTCAATTTCTGCTCTGTTGACAGCAAGTTGTTCAGCTAATTCCTTTCTTTGGCTGAAGTATTTGAGGACTCTGATATTTGGGTTGCACGTCTGCTAGCAAAGGAAGTCACACTTCAGATTGTGGCACCACCTAAGGACCTAGCATAGTCTCTCATAAAAAGCTCATTAATTCTACTTCTTGCTTTAACTTCATCATAGTTTTCTGCAGATGATGGTTCTCTCATGAGCTTTACCAAATCTTTAGTGACCTCAGTACATGTGTCCTTGTTCCTTACAATGTCCTGGGAAGGTGTTATAAACGACCGCAGGTTGACATATGCTGCCATAAGCTCTGATTCAGATTCTTCTACCGGCTCTAACATATCATTTAAGTTATTTTTTATACTTTTATTGCTTAAGCTTTCTACGAATGTCTTTAATGTATGATTTCCACCCATCATACATCCGGGAAAGCGTTTTATCTTTTAATGCTGCTTCTTGCTCCAAATTTTCAAGCATCTTTAAGGTTGGTTTTATGGCACGTGATGAACGTCTTAGTTTATCTGTTTGGGCTATATTTGTTTGAGGCAAGACTAGTGCTGCATCAGACTCTTCTACCTCAGACAGGTAAGAGAACCTTCCCCCTCTACTCCATCTATCTTTGCATCCTCTAACAGTGGCATGGTAATACTAGGCTCAGACATTTTACTTTAAATGCTATAGCAATCAATACGAATATTAAAAGACCATTTACTTTAAAGGGAACCTGTCACCTCTACTATGCTACCCTCACTGAGCGTTTCTAAATGTTCATTGTGTTACCCTAAACATATAAATTACACTTTTAATTTCATTTGCAGACGAATTTAATAAGTATTATGCAAATTAACATAAAAGAGTCATATCTTACTTGTGTGACCAGAGAAGAGTCATATTTTCAAGCTCTGATTTATCTCAGGTTAATTTGCATATGTACACACTAAAAGCACACAGAGCTATGGGGACTAGGTATTGCGGATGTGCTAGCGGCCATCTAGCAACCCATGTCCTCAGTTCTATACCCAAAATCCAGGTGACAGGTTCCCTTTAAATACAATACTGACAAATGCAGAAATAAATGACTTTCACTTTAAATGCAATACTGACAAAATGCAGAAATAAATGACTTTCACTTTAAATACTTTAGAGTCCATATACTACAAACTGTCCTTTGTTTTTACTTCAAAGTCTCTTATTTCTGAACACAAAAAGTCTCTTTATGTCAAAGCCTATTTGCAATGATAAGTAATAAAATGAAAGCTCTGACCTTATTCTGAAGAGCAGGAAAAAAATTCAGTCTTAAAGGAGATGTGTCTTTTCTTAATATGATGCGATGCTCTGCACTGACTTGCGATGCTCTGTGCAGACTTGCTATGCTCTCTGCAGACTTGCTATGAGCTGACTTGGATACGCTGCTTGCAATGTTCTTTGCTGACTTGCGATTCTTTGTGCTCTAGCGCCGTTCTATGGAAGCAGTAGGTTTACAGAGCACACCAAATGTTTGAAATAACTTCTTTATTAACTTCAACTTTTCTTCATATAACACTGCCGCCTCCGCAGCAGATAGTCCATGTACAAAACACGTGTTGAAAAGATATCACAAAATGGCGGTATGCATAGGATGGTGGTTCAACTGTTCAATCTTGTCATTCAACATAAAACGGTGGATATATTTCTCTCTTCAGTATCTATACTCTCACTTTAAGTTATTTCAGCACTTTATGATCTCTCTGAGAGGTATATCTGAGGTCTAACTAATAGTTCACAAGAAGTTATTTCAAGCATTTGGTGTGCTCTTTAAACCTGCTGTTTTCATATAACGGCGCTAGAGGAATTACAGAGTAACAGACAGTCTGGTTAGAGATATCAAATCAGAGATATCAAAATTCTTCTAATGCCACAGCGCAAAAGTCACTTGATAGTGCTGCGCCTGCCACAGGTCGGTATACGTGTTTTGCAGATCCATCTGAATGAGCCCTAAGGAAAATATGAAATTAGTGATCCACATTTGGTGCCACTACTGCTACCACCACCACCACTACTACTACTGCTACCACCACTACTACTACCACCATTACTACTACTGCTGCTACCACCACTACTACTACCACCACCACCACTACTACTACTGCTACCACCACCACTACTACCACCATTACTACTCCTGCTGCTACCACCACTACTACTACCACCACCACCACTACTACTACTGCTACCACCACCACCACTACCACTACTACCACCATCACTACTACTGCTACCACCACCACTACTACTACCACCACTACCACTACTACCACCATTACTACTACTGCTGCTACCACCACTACTACTACCACCACCACCACTACTACTACTGCTACCACCACCACCACTACTACTACTGCTACCACCACTACTACTACTACCACCATTACTACTACTGCTGCTACCACCACTACTACTGCCACCACTACTACTACTGCTACCACCACCACTACTACCACCATTACTACTCCTGCTGCTACCACCACTACTACTACCACCACCACTACTACTGCTACCACCACCACTACTACCACCACTACCACCATCACTACTACTGCTACCACCACCACTACTACTACTGCTACCACTACTACCACCATTACTACTACTGCTGCTACCACCACTACTACTACCACCACTACTGCTACCACCACCACTACTACCACCATTACTACTACTGCTGCTACCACCACTACTACTACCACCACTACTACTACTGCTACCACCACCACTACTACCACCATTACTACTCCTGCTGCTACCACCACTACTACTACCACCACCACCACTACTACTACTGCTACCACCACCACTACCACTACTACCACCATCACTACTACTGCTACCACCACCACCACTACTACTACTGCTACCACCACTACCACCATCACTACTACTGCTACCACCACCACTACTACTACAAGCACCACCAGCACTATAACTACCACCACCACTACTACTACCACCACCACTACAATTACTACCTCTACCAGCACCACCACCACTACTACCACCACCACCACCACTACAATTACTACCTCTACCACCACCACCACTACTACTACCACCACCACCACTACAATTACTACCTCTACCAGCACCACCACCACTACTACCACCCACCACCACCACTATAACTACTACCTCTACCAGCACCACCACCACTACTTCCACCATCACCACTAATACCACTACTAGCACCACCACTAACTCTACCAGCACCACCACCACGAATACCACTACCACCACTACTGCCACCACTACTACTACCTCTACCATCACTACCACCACAAATACCACTACTACCACCACCACTACTACTACCTATACTGACAGCACCAGTGCTAATACCACCACCACCACTATTACCACAACAAAATCGACCACCACTACTACTACTACTACCACCACTACTACTACTATTACTATTTCCACCAGCACCACCACCACCACTAATTCTACCACCACGACTACTACCTCTACCAGCACCACAAAAAAACTACAAAAAAGCTACCAGACTGCATGAAATTGCAATAATAATTTATTTAAACATGATTTGAAGGACAATACATTATAAAACAAACAAAACAGGTGCAGGGACAAGGCGACGTCACCAGAGGAGGGCACACTGGCAACAATTCATTCTGCTCCACATACAATATAGGATAAAGTGCAAGTGCAATTGAGTCAATGTAGTGAATCATCAAAGCAGAATATATTACCCATGCTGTGCCTCCTCCGGGATGGCACCAACCCCGATGCAAGTTTCAGCAAACCTTCGTCTACTTGTACCACCACCACGACTACTACTACCTCTACCAGCACCACCACCAACACCACTACTTCCACAACTACTACTACTTCTACCACCACCACCACATGGCCCATGGTTATCTGCCCCCCGGAGATTACCCTCATAGGCCTCAGGCTTAGTAGGCCTGAAGCCTATGAGGCAGTAATTACTACTACTACTACCTCTACTATCACCACCACCACTATTACTACTGCTACCCCCACTACTACTTCTACTATCATCACAACTACTACTAATATCTCAACCGGCACCACCACTAATACTACCACCACCATTACTACTAATTCTACCACCACCACTACTACCACTACTTCTACCACACCACCACTACTTCCACCAAGACTATTACTACTTCTACTACCATAACAAATGCTATTACTACCTCTACCAGTGCCACTACTACTACTACCACCACCACTACCACCACCACGACTACTACCAGCACCACCACTACTAATACTGCTACCACCACCACCACTACTACTATTTCTACCCCAACCACCACTACTACCACCACGTGGCCCATAGTTCCCTGCACCACCGCGCATCACCCTCATGGACCTCGGGATTAGTAGGCCAGAAGCCTGTAAGGTAGTAAATACCCATGCAGGCATGCGTGATGGAGTCATCACTGCCGGCACATGCGTGCTAGGACACATCGAAGGTATGTGCCTGCCTTTGCCGGCCTGTGTGCCACCATCCCAGGCCGTAGACCAGAAGAGGTTGTGGCCTTCATAGTGAACGCTGGTGCAGGGACACAGGTGAGTATTAGTTTTTTGGGCCTTGGAGGGGCACTGTGGAAGACATTACTACTGGATGGGAACTGTGGAGGACATTACTACTGGAGGAGATTGCTATTGGGTGAGCACTGTGGGGAACATTAATATTGTGGGGGACATTACTATCGAAGGTGCACTGTGGGGGACGTCACTAATGGAGGGGCACTGTGGGGGACATTAATACTTGGGGGGCACTGTGGGGGACATTAATACTTGGGGGGGGGCACTGTGGGGGACATATCTGGCAGTATTATTGGGACACTTTAAAGGACTTTTTTTAATACAGGGGGCACTATATAGGGCATCACTGGAGGCACTGGGGGTATTTTAATCCTGGGGAACTATAGCAAGATTGTTATTTTTTGTACTGGGGCATTACTACTGGGGCACTATAATGGCAACATAGGGGATATTAATGCTGGAGGCACTGTATGGGCATTTCTATTACAGGGGCATATTAGGGGGAGATTATTTTTGGGGACACTATACAATAATTATTACTGGGAGCACAATATGGGGTTTTATTATTATTACTGGGGGCATTTTAGAGGACATTAATATTACTGGGGGAGGGCACTCTAGGGGGCATTATGATTGCTGGAGGCACCATAGGGACAGTATTTCTACTGGGGTCACTATTTTCTTCAGCAGTATAGTATTTGGGGGCATTGGGGATCACAGTGGACACAGTATTGGGAGTGGCAGCAGGATGACACTGTTGGGGCACCAAGATGGGGAGAAATCTAAGATATCTGTAACAAACTCTGTAGAGACGAGATGTGGCTGAAATAATTTGTCATGGCGGTCTGGGTCAAAGAAAGGAGAAGAGGAAAGAGAAGGTCTACATCAGAGGAGACATCACTGGATGTAATAGGTAAGTGATGCTGTATCCTCCTGTATGCTGTAAGTAGGACGGGCTCGCTACTGTGACCTGCGTCTCACCTCCTGGCTCCTACATGTTTCCAAGGTATTTTTTTAGTCTGGGGCACTGCACCACCAAGACTACTACTACTACTTCTACCACCATCACCACTACTACCACAACCTCTACTGCTAATACTACTTCTACCACCGCCACTACTACCACAACTATTACTACTAGTACTACTTCTACCACCACAACCACTACTGCTAATACTACCTCTACCACCACCACTACTACCACAACCATTATTACTACTACTACTTCTACCACCATCACCACTACTACCACAACCACTACTGCTAATACTACCTCTACCACCACCACTACTACCACAACCATTATTACTACTACTACTTCTACCACCACCACTACTACCACAACCATTATTACTACTACTACTTCTACCACCACCACTACCACAACCATTATTACTACTACTACTTCTACCACCATCACCACTACTACCACAACCACTACTACTAGTACTACTTCTACCACCACCACCACCCCAACTACTACTAATACCACTACTACTAATACCACTACTACTAATACTATTTCTACCACCACCACCACAATTACTACTACTACCACCACCACCACTACTTCTACTACTACCAACACCATGACTACTACTACCTCTACCAGCACCATTTCTACAACCACCATCACTACTACTTCTACCACCACTACTACCACAGCCACTACTACCACTAGCACTACTACTACAACTACCACCACCACCACCACCATTACTAGCTCTATCACCACTCCCACCACCACCACTACTACGTCTACCACCGCTACTTCTTATCAGCACCATTACCACCACCACTACCACAACTACTTATGGAATTTCTCTTTAATTCTCTGCACATGCACAATCTAGTCTTTAGTTACTTTTTACTTCCGGCATGATATTAGCCGTGTGTTACCTGCAGAATATCTACATTTAACCTTTTATCTGCTTGGTTCAAGCAGAAGCAATTTGCCCCCTGTGATTTTTTGCTTGCAGTCACCTGGGATTTGGTAATACATAAAAACCAGCAATGTGCTGCAGAACAACAGATGAGACAATGCCGTGGCGCTCTGATCTGATCACAGCGGATTCGCTCACAGAATGCTCCCTCTGTGTTCTTTTTTTTTTTTGCAAAAAAACAAAGTGCAGTTTGCAGAAATTCCACTAGGGGGACACAGAGGATTCTGCTGCAGCAATGTAGATGTTTACTCCGGTCAGCATCCTTGGCTTTTCATCCACATGGATCCACACTGCAGAAATAGCCGTCCAGGTACCATAAGAATGATCGTAACCGAAAGGGAGAAATAATCTCACAGAATGGGGGTGAAATCCCAAACTCTATCAATAGGTCTAGAAGAAGTGCCATACATGTGTCCTGTAAGGGATTGGCCTGCCCCCCTCATACGTGGTCTGGGGTAAGGCTTACAGCCCTGATCCTACAGGGTTAATATCTAATATCCTTAATATCCCTGGAAGTTTACAGTGGGGTCATATTATTTCTAGTGGTTTAGGACGGTAAATGATAAAAAGTATGATCACTCACTTTTTCTGATACACAGCTCCAAACCCTCTGCTTTCCTTAAAACAGACGATGCTGTTTAGGCTACTTTCACACTAGTGGTTTTGCTGGATCCGGCGGGGTTCAGCATAAACGCTTCCGTTACTGATAATACAACCGTCTGCCTCCGTTATAAACTGATCCGGTTGTATCATCTGTAACATTGCCAACACGGATCCGTCATGAGCTCCACTGAAAGTCAATGGGGGACGGATCCGTTTTCTGTTGTGTCAGATTGTGTCAGAGAAAACGGATCCGTCTTGCTCCGCATCCCAGTTCTGATAGAGGTTGTGGGGTGTCCAGAGCGACCCTCACTCTATGATAGTAATGCTTTTGGTGTCAAAACATAGTTGAAGATACAGAGCTTACCATCCAACATACAGAGTAAAAGACGTGGTACTGTGCATAGAGCAGATATAGGAGACGTGGTACTGTGCATAGAGCAGATATAGGAGACGTGGTACTGTGCATAGAGCAGATATAGGAGATGTGGTACTGTGCATAGAGCATATAGTAGACGTGGTACTGTGCATAGAGCAGTTATAGGAGACGTACTGTGCATATAGCAGATATAGGAGACGTGGTACTGTGCATAGAGCAGATATAGGAGACGTGGTACTGTGCATAGAGCAGATATAAGAGATGTGGTACTGTGCATAGAGCAGATATAAGAGACATTGTACTGTGCATAGAGCAGATATAGGAGACGTGGTACTGTGCATAGAGCAGATATAGGAGACGTGGTACTTTGCATAGAGCAGATATAGGA
Source organism: Bufo gargarizans (assembly GCF_014858855.1). Classification (NCBI taxonomy): domain Eukaryota; kingdom Metazoa; phylum Chordata; class Amphibia; order Anura; family Bufonidae; genus Bufo; species Bufo gargarizans. The sequence goes on from NC_058088.1 coordinate 193,309,744, forward strand.
GACGTGGTACGGTGCATAGAGCAGATATAGGAGACGTGGTACTGTGCATAGAGCATATATAGGAGAAGTGGTACTGTGCATAGAGCAGATATAAGAGACGTGGTACTGTGCATAGAGCCGATATAAGAGACGTGGTACTGTACATAGAGCAGATATAAGAGACGTGGTACTGTGCATAGAGCCGATATAAGAGACGTGGTACTGTACATAGAGCAGATATAAGAGATGTGGTACTGTGCATAGAGCAGATATAAGAGATGTGGTACTGTGCATAGAGCAGATATAAGAGACATTGTACTGTGCATAGAGCAGATATAAAAGACGTGGTACTGTGCATAGAGCATATATAGGAGATGTGGTACTGTGCATAGAGCAGATATAGGAGACGTGGTACTGTGCATAGAGCAGATATAAGACGTTGTACTGTGCATAGAGAAGATATAAGATGTGGTACTGTGCATAGAGCCGATATAAGAGACGTGGTACTGTACATAGAGCAGATATAAGAGATGTGGTACTGTGCATAGAGCAGATATAAGAGATGTGGTACTGTGGATAGAGCAGATATGAGACGTTGTACTGTGCATAGAGCAGATATAAAAGACGTGGTACTGTGCATAGAGCATATATAGGAGATGTGGTACTGTGCATAGAGCAGATATAGGAGACGTGGTACTGTGCATAGAGCAGATATAGGAGACGTGGTACTGTGCATAGAGCAGATATAAGACGTTGTACTGTGCATAGAGAAGATATAAGACGTGGTACTGTGCATAGAGCAGATATAAGAAATGTGGTACTGTGCATAGAGCCGATATAAGAGATGTGGTACTGTACATAGAGCAGATATAAGAGACGTGGTACTGTGCATAGAGCATATATGGGAGATGTGGTACTGTGCATAGAACAGATATAGGAGACGTGGTACTGTGCATAGAGCAGATATAAGAGATGTGGTACTGTGCATAGAGCATATATAGGAGACGTGGTACTGTGCATAGAGCATATATAGGAGACGTGGTACTGTGCATAGAGCAGATATAGGAGACGTTGTACTGTGCATAGAGCAGATATAAGAGACGTTGTACTGTGCATAGAGCAGATATAAGAGACGTGGTACTGTGCATAGAGCAGATATAAGAGACGTGGTACTGTACATAGAGCAGATATAGAAGACGTGGTACTGTACATAGAGCAGATATAGGAGACGTGGTACTGTGCATAGAGCAGATATAGGAGACGTGGTACTGTGCATAGAGCAGATATAAGAGACGTAGCACTGTTGTATAGAGCAGATTTAGGAGAAGTGGTACTGTGCATAGAGCAGATATAAGAGATGTGGTACTGTGCATAGAGCAGATATAGGAGATGTGGTACTGTGCATAGAGCAGATATAAGATGTGGTACTGTGCATAGAGCAGATATAAGAGATGTGGTACTGTGCATAGAGCAGATATAGGAGACGTGGTACTGTGCATAGAGCAGATATGAGACGTTGTACTGTGCATAGAGCAGATATAAAAGACGTGGTACTGTGCATAGAGCATATATAGGAGACGTGGTACTGTGCATAGAGCAGATATAGGAGACGTGGTACTGTGCATAGAGCAGATATAGGAGACGTGGTACTGTGTATAGAGCAGATATAAGACGTTGTACTGTGCATAGAGAAGATATAAGAGACGTGGTACTGTACATAGAGCAGATATAAGATGTGGTACTGTGCATAGAGAAGATATAAGACGTGGTACTGTGCATAGAGCAGATATAAGATGTGGTACTGTGCATAGAGCAGATATAAGATGTGGTACTGTGCATAGAGCAGATATAAGACGTGGTACTGTGCATAGAGCAGATATAAGACGTGGTACTGTGCATAGAGCAGATATAAGAGATGTGGTACTGTGCATAGAGCAGATATAAGATGTGGTACTGTGCATAGAGCAGATATAAGATGTGGTACTGTGCATAGAGCAGATATAAGACGTGGTACTGTGCATAGAGCAGATATAAGACGTGGTACTGTGCATAGAGCAGATATAAGAGATGTGGTACTGTGCATAGAGCAGATATAAGAGATGTGGTACTGTGCATAGAGCAGATATAAGACGTGGTACTGTGCATACAGCAGATATAAGACGTGGTACTGTGCATAGAGCAGATATAAGATGTGGTACTGTGCATAGAGCAGATATAAGATGTGGTACTGTGCATAGAGCAGATATAAGGCGTGGTACTGTGCATCGAGCAGATATAAGACGTGGTACTGTGCATCGAGCAGATATAAGATGTGGTACTGTGCATAGAGCAGATATAAGGCGTGGTACTGTGCATAGAGCAGATATAAGACGTGGTACTGTGCATCGAGCAGATATAAGATGTGGTACTGTGCAGTTTTAGTACAAATATTTTAAAAAGTGTCTTTAGTTGCGTTTTATCCTTGGGGTTCACATTTGTTGCCGGGTGGAGTTCCCCTTTAAATCCCTCCCAGATGTAACAGGACCCCTGACAGCTCCTCACCCTCTTTGACACTCCACAAATCACGTGCTTCCCATCGCCCCGCCTCCGAGAAGACTTTTATAGCCTTCCAATGACGTCAGCGCAGCCATGTAGTCCCGGCGCTCAAAATCACGAGTTATACTTTGGCCTCTGCCGTATCCTTCCGCCCCACTGACCCCGGGATATCTGCACCCAGCGGTTGCTTAGAGCCAGGAACTAGGCACCGACGTGCTGGACACGAGCCCTTCGGTCGGGCAACGGAGCTTTTCGGCAGGACGAGGCGGACAGAGGTGCGGGGGAAGTGGGGCGGGACTATTTTTTCTCTGAGGCGGATGAAAACTGACGGAAGAGGGCGGCACTGCGACGCAAGATGGCGGCGCCCTGAGGAGCTTTAAGGTAAACAGGCTGACTGTGTGTGTGGGGACGAATACGGAGGCGTGAGGGTCGCTGTTCTGGCCGGAGATCCGTGGTGAGGACCGGGAGGGTGGCTGTGGAGGCCGGGGACTGGGGCAGCGCCTGAGGGGCTCCATCCATGGGGGGTGGGGGTGGTCCTGTCAGACTGGAGGGGGAGGGGTCCATTCTGTTACTAATCACCTGCAAAGTCAGACCCCCCTCCCTGTAACATAATGGTATGCTCCAGGGTTTCCTATAGTTTAGTACTAAGGTACCTACCTGCAGGAATTGGGTGGGATTTGCGCTTATTCTAGTGTTGCCATGGTGATTACAAACAGCGTCCGGAAAATGCGTCCTAAATTCTACCTAAAAACTGAGATCGCGACGCAGTTTTACAAAAGCGAAGCAAAGAGAATTATGTGGAGCGGCTCCTTTAAGAGGAGCCGCGCTGAGACCGCTTGTGGTTTTGAGACGGTCACTGCCGCGCGTCTCTTTCGCCGCTGTCCGTCCGGATTATGGCAGAATGTTACATTCATTTTATTTCGGCAGTGGTAGGGGATTTCCCAGAATTCTTCTTGCTGTCAGTGAATAGAGACAAAAACGTATCCTGACCTGAGGGCTTGTTCCTATTTTATGCCAGAATTTGCTTCAGTGCGAGTGGGAAATGCTCTGGGCGCGCGTTTGCTCACACCATAGGGAAAAAAATCGGTCATCGTTTTCGTGGATCCCCCCTTAAGTCACAGGTGAGGGATGGTCTTTGCGCGGATCCGCCAGCGCGTTCACCTGTGTCCGTCTCAGATTTCTGCCCCATAACCCGTCCCAAATATCAGTGGCTTGTGAATGCAATGCTCACAGCTGAGGGTTTGTTACAGCTGCATCCAGAGGGATACGTGTCACCTGCACTGATACATTGTAACAGACTCTCAGGAGGGAGGCCTGTCAGCGGATGGGGAGGGCTCTCCGAGTGTAGACTGCATGCTACTGTCACAAACCCTCAGCTGTGAGAAGCGCTGTACTAAATTCTAGGGATAGTTAACAGCAAGCAGAGATCTTGAAAAAATGTCAGCAGACAGTATCACACAGGATAGTATTAGATACACAGCTCAGCAGACAGTATCACACAGGATAGGATTAGATACACAGCTCAGCAGACAGTATCACACAGGATAGGATTAGATACACAGCTCAGCAGGCAGTATCACATAGGATTAGATACACGGCTCAGCAGACAGTATCACACAGGATAGTATTAGATACACAGCTCAGCAGACAGTATCACACAGGATAGTATTAGATACACAGCTCAGCAGACAGTATCACAGGATAGGATTAGATACACAGCTCAGCAGGCAGTATCACACAGGATAGGATTAGATACACAGCTCAGCAGACTGTATCACACAGGATAGGATTAGATACACAGCTCAGCAGACAGTATCACACAGGATAGGATTAGATACACAGCTCAGCAGTCAGTATCACACAGGATAGGATTAGATACACAGCTCAGCAGGCAGTATCACACAGGATAGGATTAGATACACAGCTCAGCAGGCAGTATCACACAGGATAGGATTAGATACACAGCTCCGCAGACAGTATCACACAGGATAAGATTAGATACACAGCTCAGCAGACAGTATCACACAGGATAGGATTAGATACACAGCTCAGCAGACAGTATCACACAGGATAGGATTAGATACACAGCTCAGCAGGCAGTATCACACAGGATAGGATTAGATACACAGCTCAGCAGGCAGTATCACACAGGATAGGATTAGATACACAGCTCAGCAGGCAGTATCACACAGGATAGGATTAGATACACAGCTCAGCAGGCAGTATCACACAGGATAGGATTAGATACACAGCTCAGCAGGCAGTATCACACAGGATAGGATTAGATACACAGCTCAGCAGACAGTATCACACAGGATAGGATTAGATACACAGCTCAGCAGACAGTATCACACAGGATAGGATTAGATACACAGCTCAGCAGACAGTATCACACAGGATAGGATTAGATACACAGCTCAGCAGACAGTATCACACAGGATAGGATTAGATACACAGCTCAGCAGACAGTATCACACAGGATAGGATTAGATACACAGCTCAGCAGACAGTATCACACAGGATAGGATTAGATACACAGCTCAGCAGACAGTATCACACAGGATAGGATTAGATACACAGCTCAGCAGACAGTATCACACAGGATAGGATTAGATACACAGCTCAGCAGCATCACACAGGATAGGATTAGATACACAGCTCAGCAGACAGTATCACACAGGATAGGATTAGATACACAGCTCAGCAGACAGTATCACACAGGATAGGATTAGATACACAGCTCAGCAGACAGTATCACACAGGATAGGATTAGATACACAGCTCAGCAGACAGTATCACACAGGATAGGATTAGATACACAGCTCAGCAGGCAGTATCACACAGGATAGGATTAGATACACAGCTCAGCAGGCAGTATCACACAGGATAGGATTAGATACACAGCTCAGCAGGCAGTATCACACAGGATAGGATTAGATACACAGCTCAGCAGGCAGTATCACACAGGATAGGATTAGATACACAGCTCAGCAGGCAGTATCACACAGGATAGGATTAGATACACAGCTCAGCAGGCAGTATCACACAGGATAGGATAGATACACAGCTCAGCAGGCAGTATCACACAGGATAGGATTAGATACACAGCTCAGCAGGCAGTATCACACAGGATAGGATTAGATACACAGCTCAGCAGGCAGTATCACACAGGATAGGATTAGATACACAGCTCAGCAGGCAGTATCACACAGGATAGGATTAGATACACAGCTCAGCAGGCAGTATCACACAGGATAGGATTAGATACACAGCTCAGCAGGCAGTATCACACAGGATAGGATTAGATACACAGCTCAGCAGGCAGTATCACACAGGATAGGATTAGATACACAGCTCAGCAGGCAGTATCACACAGGATAGGATTAGATACACAGCTCAGCAGGCAGTATCACACAGGATAGGATTAGATACACAGCTCAGCAGGCAGTATCACACAGGATAGGATTAGATACACAGCTCAGCAGGCAGTATCACACAGGATAGGATTAGATACACAGCTCAGCAGGCAGTATCACACAGGATAGGATTAGATACACAGCTCAGCAGGCAGTATCACACAGGATAGGATTAGATACACAGCTCAGCAGGCAGTATCACACAGGATAGGATTAGATACACAGCTCAGCAGGCAGTATCACACAGGATAGGATTAGATACACAGCTCAGCAGGCAGTATCACACAGGATAGGATTAGATACACAGCTCAGCAGGCAGTATCACACAGGATAGGATTAGATACACAGCTCAGCAGGCAGTATCACACAGGATAGGATTAGATACACAGCTCAGCAGGCAGTATCACACAGGATAGGATTAGATACAGGCAGTATCACACAGGATAGGATTAGATACACAGCTCAGCAGGCAGTATCACACAGGATAGGATTAGATACACAGCTCAGCAGGCAGTATCACACAGGATAGGATTAGATACACAGCTCAGCAGGCAGTATCACACAGGATAGGATTAGATACACAGCTCAGCAGGCAGTATCACACAGGATAGGATTAGATACACAGCTCAGCAGGCAGTATCACACAGGATAGGATTAGATACACAGCTCAGCAGGCAGTATCACACAGGATAGGATTAGATACACAGCTCAGCAGGCAGTATCACACAGGATAGGATTAGATACACAGCTCAGCAGGCAGTATCACACAGGATAGGATTAGATACACAGCTCAGCAGGCAGTATCACACAGGATAGGATTAGATACACAGCTCAGCAGGCAGTATCACACAGGATAGGATTAGATACACAGCTCAGCAGGCAGTATCACACAGGATAGGATTAGATACACAGCTCAGCAGGCAGTATCACACAGGATAGGATTAGATACACAGCTCAGCAGCAGGCAGTATCACACAGGATAGGATTAGATACACAGCTCAGCAGGCAGTATCACACAGGATAGGATTAGATACACAGCTCAGCAGGCAGTATCACACAGGATAGGATTAGATACACAGCTCAGCAGGCAGTATCACACAGGATAGGATTAGATACACAGCTCAGCAGGCAGTATCACACAGGATAGGATTAGATACACAGCTCAGCAGGCAGTATCACACAGGATAGGATTAGATACACAGCTCAGCAGGCAGTATCACACAGGATAGGATTAGATACACAGCTCAGCAGGCAGTATCACACAGGATAGGATTAGATACACAGCTCAGCAGGCAGTATCACACAGGATAGGATTAGATACACAGCTCAGCAGGCAGTATCACACAGGATAGGATTAGATACACAGCTCAGCAGGCAGTATCACACAGGATAGGATTAGATACACAGCTCAGCAGGCAGTATCACACAGGATAGGATTAGATACACAGCTCAGCAGGCAGTATCACACAGGATAGGATTAGATACACAGCTCAGCAGGCAGTATCACACAGGATAGGATTAGATACACAGCTCAGCAGGCAGTATCACACAGGATAGGATTAGATACACAGCTCAGCAGGCAGTATCACACAGGATAGGATTAGATACACAGCTCAGCAGGCAGTATCACACAGGGTAGGATTAGATACACAGCTCAGCAGGCAGTATCACACAGGGTAGGATTAGATACACAGCTCAGCAGGCAGTATCACACAGGGTAGGATTAGATACACAGTTCAGCAGGCAGTATCACACAGGGTAGGATTAGATACACAGCTCAGCAGGCAGTATCACACAGGGTAGGATTAGATACACAGCTCAGCAGGCAGTATCACACAGGGTTAGGATTCTCGGAGTGAATGTTTCCATTCACTGACAGCAAGTGATGATCGTTATATTAGAATTAAAACACAAATATTAGCCGGCTGATGTTGATTTTCCAGCATTTTTTTAATTTTTATGAAAGACTGGTTATTTTGCACCACTCTTTTTCAGTCCATGATAGGGGTAGTTGTTGCTCAATGCAGATTATAACTGGGGGCCCTAACCCTTACCCCCCTCCCTCCGATAGAGTCCGGACTGGACGAGCTGTGGATGATTCCAGGAAACCTATAGATAGCAGCGGGCTCCTGTGTTGCCTGTCAGTGAACGAGCCCGGCCGGGGGCCGTCAGTCATAAGGACAAGTCCTTGTCACCTACAGGACGGGATCTCGCTGCGTGGCGCCATTGTCCATGTATGGATAACGTCCTACGTACAGACAGGCCTGTTCCCTATGACAACACTACCTGGCTGCGCTCTGGCCTTAGTCGCCCCACTAAGTCCCGCCAGGCAGTGCTAGATCTTCATCGCCCGGTAGAGTCACAGAGGCCATGTTGTCACCCAGCTTTCCTGGAAGCAGATAGCTCCGCTTGTATTTCCTATTGGATTCCATTGTTTGGATATGTAATATTCCCATGGATTCTCGGCGGTGGGAATCCCCAGAATCCTCTCTGTTTCTGGCAGCAGCTGGGTGTTTGTCACAATGTCTTACCTCACCTCGGATAAATCCATAGTATTGATGGCTGCTGTAGAACAAGGTCAGTCTAATCCTAAGACCAATGTCTCTGCAGATCGGAGGAGGCACAGATGAGGACCCTGCTGTGACCCCCCTGCGTCCCGTCACCAGCGCCCCCGCCTGGAGAGCAGCATGGCCCATCCAATCAATGTGTGGGAGCATCTCTACCTGCTGGAGTCCACCGACCTGCAACAACTGGACGACATTCACAAGCTGATACGAGAGCACCTCGCTTCAGGTATTCGTGGGGTGGGTACTGTACCCTCCGGGGGCACTCGGCCCCCTAGTGGCGCACAGTGCAGGAAAAAATCAGGTGGTGCATGCAGTCCTTACTACTGACCTGCCGTGTGCCGCCATATGGTGCACAGGTGACTTCTTTCTTTTTAAATGGCTCATGTCCCGTCGGTGTCTCCTCTTCCTAGATCGTTCTCCAGTCCTTGTGAACAACTTGGTGGATCATTACCTGGAAAACAGTTCTGAACAAGCAATGTTAATCCTTTCTTTGGTACAAGAGCCCCATGACAAGGTGAGGGATGACTCCCATCGTGTGTCCGGTGTAGATCCACTGCATTGAAAAGAGTTTTCCGAGATTTTTGAACTTATGTCCTAACCTCCAGATAGGTCATCAGTATCTGATCACTGGGGATCCAACACCCCCACCGATCAGCTTTTGGAGAAGGCATCGGCACTCATAGTAGCGCCACAGCCTTCACAGCTCCCCAAGCACAGCGCCATACATTGTATTGTGGTCATGCTTGGTATTGCAGCTCAGCCCCATTCACGTCAATGGAGATGAGCTGCACCTAGGCCACATGACTGATGGCCGTGACGTCACATGACCTAGGGAAAGCTGTCGGAAGGCCACGGCGCTACTATGGGCACCGGTGGCTTCTCAAACAGCTGATTGGTGGGGGTGCGACACCTGGGACCCCTGCCAATCAAATACTGATGATCTATCCAGAGGATAGATTCAAAAATCTGGGAAAACCCCTTTTAACAGCGGTAGAAAATGGGAAGCTTTCTTCCACAAACGGCGCCACAGCCCGAGCTATTATCATCCAAGTAAGGCTACTCTCACACTGGCGTTTTGGCTTTTCGTTTGTGAGATCCGTTCAGGGCTCAGCGGTCCAAAATGGATCAGTTTTGCCCTAATGCATTCTGAATGGAAAAGGATCCTCTGAGAATGCATCAGTTTGCCTCCGTTCCGTCTCCACCCCGCTCTGGAGGCTGCTTGCAGTGTTCTGGTGTCCGTCTGACGGAACTGAGCCAAACGGATCCGTCCTGACACACAATGTAAGTCAATGCGGACGGATCCATTTTCTATGACACAATCTGACACTATAGAAAACGGATCCGTCCTCCATTGACTTTCAATGGTGTTCAAGACGGATCTGTGGTTATGTTACAGATAATACAAACGAATCCGTTATGAATGGATGCAGACGTTTGTATTATCTGAACGGATCCGTCTGTGCAGATCCGCACAAAACGCGAGGGTGAAAGTGGCCTTAAGAATCTGATTTACTCATGAACTTGTAAGATGTGTGCAGCTAATTCTGCGTCTCCTCCTTTCTTTCACAGCACTTATTGGATAAGATAAATGAATATTTAGGTAAAGTAGCTACCCGTTTACCAACCCTGACACTACTGGGCCATGTGATTCGGCGCCAGCCATCTTGGAAGCACAAGTTGTCGCAAGCACCTGTCCTGCAGTCCTTGTTGAAGTGTCTTAAGGTATTTGGATATTCAGTGCTCGGAGGACTCGGGGTAGGGCTACACACATGGCCAAAATTGCTTGCAACTGTCTGCTTTTGCAAAGGTGCGCAGTTGTTTTAGGTACGATTTTAGGGTTCGATTAAAGGGAACCTGTCACCGGGATTTTGTATATAGAGCTGAGGACATGGGTTGCTGGATGGTCGCTAGCACATCCGCAATATCCAGTCCCCATAGCTCTGTGTGCTTTTATTGTGGAAAAAAAACCCAGATTTGATACATATGCAAATTACCCTGAGATGTGTCCTGTATGTGAGATGAGTCCAGCATGAAGGAGCGCATCCTCAGAATCTCCTCCCGGACGTCAGACAGCCAGAGCGCCGTAATCTTGCGATGCGTGAGCTAGCGCATGCGCAGTGTCCTCATAGTGTTCCTTCCCTGTGCTGGCATCAGCCTCTGGGAAGGAACAGCGCATGCTACCTTCACATCTGCGGCAGGCTTTTCGGGCAGAGAATGCCATTAATCGGCCGGACAAAATCTGCTGTGTACAGCTGTACCTGGCAATGCCAGATCCAGAGAAATCTGTCTGTCTGCTCTGCACCAGAAAAGCCTGCCGGAGGTGTGCAACTAGCCGTGGGTCAGTTGTACGTAACTTGCTTTGATCTGAGCCACTGCTGCGGATTTATGTCTGCAGAACAAGTCCGCATCATCTCGGTGGTGTGGAAACTTAGCAGTATCCCACGAGGGGTAACCTGCTTTAAAACCGGAAGATCAGCTGATCTCTGTGGGTCCGGCCCCTCAGCGATATACTGTTATCGCCCAGGAAAGCGCGAAGTTCTGCACACCTTGGATAAACTGCCCTTGAGCACAGTTCGGCGGAAGCGAAATTCACTAATGAACCACAGAAATTTCTGTGCAATTTTTTTTTCCGATCCACAGCAAGTCGGTTCTGACGCATAGCATTTGCAAAGCTGCGCTGTTCTCTGCATTGAAAACCAAATCTGCAAGACATTGTGGACTTTCCTGAGGAAGTAATCCACAGCCGATATGAGGGGTCCGGACTTGGTTCCCCTGCAGAGGCCACTACAATGGAGAGCGGATATTCATACCAAAGAAAAGGCGTTAAAAATGTCAAAATTGTGCTCCTGTAATGGCTGTTTTTTTTCACCGATTCCCTTCTGAAAAATGACCATTGAAGGGGTTATCTGAGACTAACACAGACCTCCCAGAGTTGTTTAACCCTCAGTGGTGAGCATTCTTACCTGGTCCCTGCTGCTTGGTTCAGTCTTTTGGCTCTTTCTCTCCCTGCAGCACTGAAATCGACATCCATCGATGAGGGCGGGGCACTTGATCCCTGCAGCCGATCCCTGGCTGCAGCAGTCACCTGCTCCTCTTGCGTCCTGACAACTGTTGATTTCAGCACTGCAAGGCCTGGGAGTAGCAAAGGGTAAACCCGGCGGCGGGGACCAGGTAAGAGCGATCACCACTATGGATCGACCACTCTGGAAGGTCTGTATTGGTTTTGGATAGCGCCTTTAAGAATGGTCCCTTTCAATTGTATGTGGGCTGCCGGGCTGTGAAAATTGACAAACTGGGACGTCCTATATTTTGTCAGCTAGAATCCAAGGCCTGTTGAAAGAAAAAAAAAAAAAAAAACAGCTGTGTGAATAGAACCGTAGACTGCAATGGTTCTGAAAAAGGCCGTCGGAGTGTACCCTTAGATGTGGTTTATGGAGAGAGGTTATATGTACTGCAAATACATCTTACATGGCAGAAGTCGGTTGAGATAAGAATGCCGGTCGCAGTTTGCTATGAGCCCTGTTCACACCACTCGTTGTGTTTTACAGACAGACACAGATGTCGTTATTCTCACCACCGCGGTCCTGGTGTTAATCACGGTGCTGCCAATGATTCCGCAGTCCGGGAAACAGTATCTGCACGAGTTCTTTGACATTTTTGGCCGCCTGTCAGCCTGGTGCTTGAAGAACCCAGGTGAGGAGTGAAGACGTTTCCCTCTCTCTCTCTGCAGCTTTAGAAATGTTGAAGCTTTGCTTCCAGTGACAGCGGGGAAGTTTTACTTTGGCACTTTTAGCATGGTGATCATTCTGGAACCAACGTAGCTGCTCGCTGTCGCTTGCAGGACAATGCGTCTTTGTTCTCCAGGTTTTGCAGAGAGCTTGTTTTACGGTCACGTGCCCTGGCGCTGTGCCATGAAGTTTACGCTTGTGTATTGCACGTGCAGCCATAACTTTTGGCTCCTTTAGGATTGACAGCTGCAGTTTTCTTATGGGTTGTACCATCTTGGGGCATGTTCACATCTGCACTGGAGGCTCAGTTTGGGGCCTCCATCACAGATTGGTCAAAAATAACGCAGAGGAAAATCCTGCAAGTGTTCTCCCAAACAGATCCCGTCCTACTCAGTGGCTCCATACCTGTCAGTTAAGTGCTGAATCCCGCACTTCTTCTGTTGTTTTCATTCTTCTGCCCCTCTAATGGAGCAGAAGAATGGAAGAAGTGAGCACTCATGTGAAAGTGCCCTTAGATGTTTATAGCATATCCACTGGATCTACCATTCATATTTAATGGAGGGAGGCTATGTCCTTGGTATCATCAACCATGTGGCTGTTGGCAGGCTCTTCTTGCTGTGTGCATGCTCTTCTCTCTGGGTCCGATAACAGCACGAACAGCAAGTGTTGCTTGGCCTGTGACAAGCCATAAAGGTGCAGATTACCACCTGACATGACGATGGGAGCTGAGTGCATGCACTTTCTTACAAGCTACGGTCCTTTGCAGTCTGAAATATTCCTGCAGTTTAGTCTCAGCTGAGAGTTACGATTTCCGGGAGTGTGAGACCAAACAGTCATTGTATGCTGAAGGGTATGTGTAGTTTTGCAATCCCTCTAATGCATCTGGACTACAAAAATAAAAATCAACTTTGCAAATAGTCTTGATATCCTGTTCGGGGCGTCCTGCTCATCTGCAGGCACACTCCCTTCTATCGCTCACTTCTTGGTAACCTACCATTTGAAAACTAGCCAGATGTAGGCGATGGATGGAAGCGAGTGTGACTGCAGGGTCCGACTGCACGTAGGTCTGCCAAAGGGCACGTACCTTTTTAAATAAGCAAACTGGTGTCATACTACTGTGCAAAACAATGCATGTCGACACGTGACTTAATCTTTCCATTGGCATGGAGAAACTAAGCCTGTGCATATGCTAATGTATTGATGTATTTTTTTTTTTCTTATTATTTTTACATCTGTAATGTAACGGTGTACAGACCAATAAGCTTCGTGTTTAAGTCAATATAACAGCAAAGAAGGTCCTGTACCAATTCTATATTGATTCCTCCGTGTTTTTTGTATATAATCCTTCCCGTTAGCCTGGTGCATACACAGTTACTACAGTCACTAATTTCTGGCATGAAGTGGCCCCTTTGGCAGAGTCCTGCCCTGAAGCAGTTAATGCTATTTTTATGTCGGAGCCATTGATACTGGACGCAGTGTTCTATTTATTAATGCGTGCCATGCTTCCACTATAGCCGAGCCTCCAGCTTGGGTTTCGTGGAACATGCATGTAGATTAATAACACGTCTGCTGTTTCTGCCCCTGCCAGGTCATGTACCGGAGACTTGCCTTGTCCATCTACATGCCAGCGTGTATGCCCTCTTCCACCGCCTCTACGGAATGTATCCCTGCAACTTTGTGTCTTTCCTCCGCTCCCATTACAGTATGAAGGAAAACCTTGAGACGTTTGAAGAGATCGTAAAGGTAAAATTCACGCCCTGTTTTGTAGGTGAAGTCGGAACATCTTTTCCAAACATGTTAAGGAACTGCTTAAAGGAGCTATCCAGGAAAGATATTTATGACTTATCCTCAGGATAGGTCATCAATATCAGATATGTTGGGATGTAACACCCGGACCCCCACTTGTTAGAAGAGGCCTCTTAGGCCAGTGACATAACGGTACATCGCTCACATGGTCTATTCACAGCTCTGCCCCATTCAAGTCAATGGGGCTGAGCTGCAATACCAAGCACCGCCACTATGTGATGTACGTCCTTGTAAAGCTGCCGGGAGCCTGCATTGCTCACCATAGCTTCAGTGAGCGTAGTGGCTCCCTGGAACCGCTATCGGCAGGGGTGTCGGGACCTGAACCCCCACTGATGTGAGAATGATGACCTATCCTGAGGATGTCACCCTTATCTTTTCCAGCATAACCACTTTAAATAATGGCTCCCTAATGCTTTATCATTGAATCCCAAAATAAAGAGGAAATTATTTGCTAAGTGGGTTAAGAAAAAATTCACAAAGCGGTCTGGTCCCTGCAGAGGGACTCTTCACTTTCAATATTTTATTATTTATTTTGCATTATTAACCAGTAATTTTATTTTTCTCACTAGCCAATGATGGAACATGTTCGAATTCACCCAGAGCTGGTCACTGGTTCCAAAGACCATGAATTGGACCCAAGCAGGTACCGTATTTTCAAAAACGTTTTTTAAAGTTATACTCCCTTTCCATGGGTGAGTACTCGTGTCTTCACCTAACCATCTCGCCTCTGTTCCCCTGAGGCTTCAGAGTGGAGCAGAACAGCGGCCGCTGTGTCATCAGCAGCTGTGTCTGCCTGTAGGCTGTACCCATGTCGGTTAAAGGGGTTATCCAACTTCTTAAACGGCCCCCCCCCTCAGTTATATACTTGTCACAGTCCCAGCACCCCCGCTGCTGCTTTTCCCTGTACAAGGATGAAAACATCTGGTGGCGGGGGGAGGCTCGCCCCCGCCTGCCATTGGCTGCTTCCCTTTCCACCACCTTCCCCGACACCGGATGTTTTCATCTCTGTACAGGGAGAAGCAGGAGCGGCGCAAGTGTATTACCTCTGCGGGGCCTGGCAGATGGGGGGCTGTTTCAGAAATTAAATAACCCCTTTAAAGGGATTCTGTCACCGGGATTTTGCCTTTAGAGCTGCGGACATGCGATGCTAGATCGCCACTAACACATCCGCAATATCCATTTTCCTATAGCTGTCAGTGCTTTTATTGTGTCAAAGTATGTATGTATGTATCAAATAAGGTGCCCAAGGGGCTGTTACTAACATTTCTGGTGCCCAGCCACGCCAACTGTGAAGGAGCCCAGCACCGCCCACATCCTCCGAATCTCCTCCTTGCTCCCCGATGAAATAAAGTTAGAGCGCTGTAATCTCTCATCTAGCGCAGCTCTAAAGGCAAAATCCAGGGGACAGAATCCCTTTAAAGTCATGGGCACAGTCTTAGGATGTCACTCCCCTTTTTGCCCCCAACCCCCAAATATTGCCACTGAAAGATAGTCAGTCATGTCAGCGTACTTTTCCTGACTGTTGCATGCCATAATTGGCCCGACATCATAACTAATGTAACAGATACATAGTCACTTTAAGAACCTTGATGTGCAGAAGTAATATGGAAAAACAGCGCCATCCTATTGTGTAGTGGACGCAGCTAGTTACTGCAGCGCTGCTCCCATTGAAGTGGACAGAGCTGTGTAGCTCCGGTGCTCGAGCTACAAGGTAATTGCTGATCAGCAGGGGTGCAGGATTTTTGGACCTCTGCCGATATGATATTGATGATCCATCCTGACATTATGTCATCAGTATCAATCCTGGACAACCCCTTTTAAGCTCCACGGTGACATGTCTGCAGCAACAAATTCAACCCCTCATCCGAAAAATATATACTGTGGGTTGTAATTTATTTTTGCAATGTAACTTCTTTCTGCCATAGAACATTGGCATCACAGTAAATCTGCATTTTTAGATAAATCTAAACTGAGAAATTCCTTGTCCAGATACATAAGGTCCCCTCTATTGCCATCTAGCTTTCATACAAAGTATTGCACCCTAGGTATATTCAAGATTTAATTATGTTAAAATGAATCCTACCACATCAAATGCATGCAGTATCAAGGTCACTTAACTAGGTTTCTTGTTGCAGGTGGAAAAGGTTGGAAACCCATGACATAGTTGTTGAATGTGCCAAAATCTCTCTGGACCCCAATGAAGCATCTTATGAAGAAGGATACTCTCCCCTTTCCTCCCGGATTCGACAAAGGCAGCAGGATGCAGCTTTGAGCCCCTATCCTGAGATCTACAGCAACTATGGTGTGTAACCGACATGGCTCTGGTCCGCCCAATGAAGTTATAACCCATGTTGTACATGCCTTTTAAAGGGGTTTTCCCATCTCAGACCATGGATTTATATTGCCAGGATATGCCCCCATTGTCTGAGAACAGAAAGTTGTGGATGGCGCATGCGCAGCCGCCCTGCAATCATTTCTATGGGGCCGCCGAAAAACTGGCTTGGCTGTATCCGTCGGCCCCATAGAAATAAATGGGAGCGGTGGCCGCACAAGCGCGGCTCGCTCCCATTTGGTACTATAGGGAAAGCACTTGGTGGTGGCTGGACCTGGTGAAACCTGGGGTCCTCTGGCCACCAGCTTCCTCTCTCCGTTCTTGGTGTAGGTGCGGATCCCAGCGGTGGGACCTGCACATATCAGACAATGGGGGCATATCCTAGCGAAATGCCCCCATTGTCTCAGATGGGAATACCCCTTTAAGATTATATATCACTCTACATAAAGTGACATGGTTGCATTGTATCCTGATGTTAAAGTATGGGCTATAGCAAGGAACAGCAATCTTTGGCACGCCATCTGTGGTGAAACTACGACTCCTAGCATGCACGCTTGCTTGGCTGTTCAAAGAACTCCCATAGAAATGAATAAGGGGTCCTGGGAGTTGTAGTTTTCCAGCAGCTAGAGTGCTGGAGGTTGCTGACCCCTGTGCTATAGGCTTGTGAGGGTTGAATGCATCACCAGCCTGTTACCAGTATCTCTTGATTCTCCTCATGTTTAGGAAGCAACTCCACCACGCCCTTTTCCACTCCAAAGCTTTGCACACAGGGGCCTATATTGCACCATATCGGAAACCAGGCCGAACCTGCACAGGTGGGCAGTTGGGGATCGTTTTTCTGACTGATGGATTTAAATGCTCTGTTCAGCTGTTGTACTTAATATGCAGTCAATAAGAGTTTCATGTATATGATGTGTTTCTGTTTACTAGGACTCTATATGGAGCCCTAGCACCTTGTGCGGAATGACTACACCCCCCAGCTCTCCAGTTAGCGCGCAGCCAGATACCTTCCAGTTCACTTCCCGTCCTCCTGGTAAAGTTCTAAGCACACCTGGTAGGTTATGGATATTGCTTGTGGGCGGTGAACCCAGGTGCTTTTTAACCCCTTAAGGACCGGGCTCATTTTCACCTTAAGGACCAGGCCATTTTTTGCAAATCTGACCAGTGTCACTTTAAGTGGTGATAACTTTAAAACGCTTTGACTTATCCAGGCCATTCTGAGATTGTTTTTTCGTCACATATTGTACTTCATGATACTAGTAAAAAAAAGTCAAAAAAATTAATTTTTTTGCATAATAAAATACCTAATTTACCAAAAATTTGGAAAAATTAGCAAATTTCAAAGTTTCAGTTTCTCTACTTCTGTAATACATAGTAATACCCCAAAAAATTGTGATGACTTAACATTCCCCATATGTCTACTTCATGTTTGAATTATTTTGGGAATGATATTTTATTTTTTGGGGATGTTACAAGGCTTAGAAGTTTAGAAGCAAATCTTGAAATTTTTCAGAAATTTACAAAAACCCAATTTTTAGGGACCACTACAGCTCTGAAGTCACTTTGCGAGGCTTACATAATAGAAACCGCCCAAAAATGACCCCATTCTATAAACTACACCCCTCAAGGTATTCAAAACTGATTTTACAAACTCCGTTAACCCTTTAGGTGTTGCACAAGAGTTATTGGCAAATGGGGATGAAATTTGAGAGTTTCATTTTTTTGCCTAATTTTCCATTTTAACCCATTTTTTCCACTAACAAAGCAAGGGTTAACAGCCAAACAAGACTGTATCTTTATTGCCCTGACTCTGCTGTTTACAGAAACACCCCATATGTGGCCATAAACTACTGTACGGCCACACAGCGGGGCGTAGAGTGAAAGGTGCGCCGTATGGTTTTTGGAAGCCAGATTTTGCTGGACAGTTTTTTTGACACCATGTCCCATTTGAAGCCCCCTGATGCACCCCTAGAGTAGAAACTCCATAAAAGGGACCCCATCTAAGAAACTACACCCCTCAAGGTATTCAAAACTGATTTTACAAACTTTGTTAACCCTTTAGGTGTTGCACAAGATTCAATGGAAAATAGAGATACAATTTCAAAATTTCACTTTTTTGGCAGATTTTCCATTTTAATATTTTTTTTCCAGTAACAAAGCAAGGGTTAACAGCCAAACAAAACTCATTATTTATGGCCCTGATTCTGTAGTTTACAGAAACACCCCATATGTGGTCCTAAACTACTGTACGGGCACACGGCAGGGTGCAGAAGAAAAGGAATGCCATACGGTTTTTGGAAGGCAGATTTTGCTGGACTGGTTTTTTGACACCATGTCCCATTTGAAGCCCCCCTGATGCACCCCTAGAGTAGAAACTCCAAAAAAAGTGACCCCATTTTAGAAAGTACGGAATAGGGTGGCAGTATTGTTGGTACTAGTTTAGGGTACATATGATTTTTGGTTGCTCTATATTACACTTTTTGTGCGGCAAGGTAACAAGAAATAGCTTTTTTGGCATGTTTTTTTTTTTTGTTATTTACAACATTCATCTGACAGGTTAGATCACGTGGTAATTTTATAGAGCAGGTTGTCACGGACGCGGCGATACCTAATATGTATACAATTTTTTTTATTTATGTAAGTTTTATACAATAACTTCATTTTGAAAACCAAAAAATTGTTTAGTGTCTCCATAGTCTAAGAGCCATAGTTTTTTCAGTTTTTGGGTGATTATCTTGAGTAGGGTCTAATTTTTTGCGGGGTGAGATGACAGTTTGATTGGCACTATTTTGGGGTGCATATGACTTTTTGATCGCTTGCTATCACACTTTTTGTGACGTAAGATGGCAAAAAATTGCTTTTTTTACAGTTTTTTTTTTTTTTTTTTTTACGGTGGTCACCTGAGGGGTTAGGTCATGTGATATTTATATAGAGCCGGTCGATACGGACGCGGCGATACCTAATATGTATACTTTATTTTTATTTATGTACATTTTACACAATGATTTTATTTTTGAAACCAAAAAAAATCATGTTTTAGTGTTTCCATAGTCTAAGAGCCATAGTTTTTTCAGTTTTTGGGCGATTATCTTGAGTAGGGTCTCATTTTTTGCGGGATGAGATGACGGTTTGATTGGTACTATTTTGGCGTACATGCGACTTTTTTGATCACTTTTATTACCTTTTTTGGGAAGTAAGGTGGGCAAAATTTCAATTTTCTCATAGTTTTTATTTTTATGGCGTTCACTGTGCGGGGAAAGTAACATGACCATTTTATAGATCAGGTCGTTACGGACGCGGCGATACCTAATATGTGTAGTGTATTTTATTTTTTTAATTTTTATTCAGTGATAAATGTTTTTTTTTTTTATCTTAACTTTTTTCACTTTTTATTTGATTTTTTTGACCCAGACCCACTTGGTTCTTGAAGATCCAGTGGGTCTGATGTCTGTAAAATACAGAACAGAACCTATATTGGTTTCTGCACTGTATTTTACTTACACTGAACAGGTCTATGCTTTCAGCACAGATCTGTTCAGCACCATGGACAGCAGGACGCCTGATCAGGCGTCCTGTTGCCATGGGAACCTTCCCCGTCTGCTCAGTTATGGTCAGAACTTCGCAGACGGGGAAGGGTAAGGACGGGGTTCTGGGGGGGCTGTCTGGGGGCTCTCTCCTTCTCCCATCGGGGGGCTGCAAAGGCACAGCAGCCCCCCGATCGGAGAGGGAGGGAGCTCCCTCTTACTGTTAACCTTTTCCATACAGCGGTCCGTACGGACCGCTGTATGGAAAGGGTTAAACGGCTGACATCGCATCAACGATGTCAGCCGTTTATACCAGGGTGCCAGCAATGTGCTGGCACCCTGGTATACCCACTGTACACCAACGATTATGCAATGGGAGGCGGGCGGGGGATCGCGATCCCGCCTGCCGCACCGCCCGCCTCCCGCAACGCCCCCACTGCATGCGACACCCCCCCCTGCACCACCCACCGCCATCAAATCGTGCAGGGGTGCAGGGGGGGGTTAACAATATTGATTTCGGGCACTCTGAAGTTTCTGATCCCCGCGGTCAGGGACCGCGGGGATCAGAAACGGCAAAAAGCGCAGCAAACCGCAGGTCTGAATTGACCTGCGGTTTTCTGCGATCGCCGATACGGGGGGGTCAAATGACCCCCCCCCTGCGTTGTTACGGGATGCCGGCTGAATGATTTCAGCCGAAATCCCGTTCCGATTAACCCCAGCGGCGCCGGAATTAAGATTTTAAGTTAGGACGTACCGGTACGCCCTTGGTCCTTAAGGACTCGGGAAATAGGGCGTACCGGTACGCCCTATGTCCTTAAGGGGTTAAGAAGGGAGATATCCAGAACCAGCATTGATGTTCCTCAATTATACTTGGGTCCTCAGGCTCAGGGATCCACCAGTATATGGACTGATAAATTCAGTGACCCATTATTTAAGGGGGCGGGGGGGGGGGATTTGCTAAATTTCAGAACTGCCATACACTGATCTGTAAAGACATAAGAAGTGACTTCATTAATTCACAAGGAGAAGCTCCCCAGGTGCCCATGGCTCCTGTAGCTTCCCGAGATGATGCCTGTGTCTACCATATCTGTATCATCCTATGTTGGTAGACTGAGTTGCATTAAGATTAAAAATTATAGATGCTTAAAGGGGATGTGTGGCCCTAAAAGTGTGAAGATGAAAGGAAAAAAAAAATGCCACTCATGGCTGGCATGTCGGCATAATGGCTCAGCTGTCACACGTCTCTGCTGAGGCTGGTGCATGGCTGCAGGGATGCATTGTGACCGGGATGTCGCACTTCAGATCTGCCCCCCCTTTTACGCTCTTGTGGCCATAACCAAAGGTGGTTTTGAGGTCAAACAATCCATTTAAAAGATAAAGCCGTAGTCTGACTGACTGTTTAACATTGGTCCGGCTTTTTGTGGTGGAGACATCTGTAAATCTGAAATGGTCTTGGGGGCATAGGAAGGAACCCAACTCCCAGACTTCTACTTCTGTGTTTAGATGTAATAAATCTTGAATTTGTGGACTAATCCATAATAGAAAATTAAACTTTTGGAAGGTATATATTCACTTTTTAAATGTATTTTGCTTTGGTCATTTTGTAGGTGGCAAAGGAACCCCCATGGGAACACCAGCAACCTCCCCTCCTCCCATGCTTACCTCTGAGGACCCTATGCCTGCCACAAATGTCTCAACCACCTTAACACCCACCAGAAAGGCAAGTTCTATGAAAACCGAGACCTTGTAGATCAGTCTTCCTCCTCCTCACTGCTAACAGCCCTCTCGCCTTACAGAATGAAGTCTCTAGTCAGGAGAAACTCAAGCAACAGCTCCACAAGGGAGAGAAGGGCTCAGGTAAAGGGCTGGCGTGGACGGCAGTGTGTGCGGTGTGGCCTCTCGTTTGCCCACTTGGGGGAGCTCTTGTCTTTTTGTGTGTTTCCAAGCTGAGCTGAATAGACTTGCTGCGCACGTTGCCATGTCGGCTGTACTTTCATTTTCATGTTTTCCATCCTTACAGATAAAACTCCCAAAGTTGTGAAGATGGTGTCGCTGAGTGAACTTCCTGAGGTGATCGAAGGGTTATCTGTCAACCACAATAACACTGAGGAAGGTGAGCCTCTCTGGATAGTAGTAGTAGTTGGCAAGCTTGATCTGTGCTTCCATATTATTTTTTTTGTTGGAGGTAACCTGTATTAGAAGGTTTTCCCCAGAATGACGGCTTCTTTTTAGTTATTTTTGTGATTGGTGGGGATCTGACTGCTGAAACCGTAGCCATACTGATCACAAGAATGGAGGTACTTTTGTCCTCTGGTCTGCCGCTCAGTTCGGAGAGGAAACGCAAGACCTCGTGATCGGAGAGGCTCTCAGCAGTTGGATATCCGCTGGTCAGAAAAATCAGACGTGGTCATTCTGGGACAACCCCTTTAAGGCCAAATGCACACGGCCGTGTTTGCGGCCGAGAGCGGGCCGTGAAAACCCTGGCGGGATTCCTGCTGACTGCTGGAGCGCACGGCGTCATGGGTTGCTATGACGCCGTGCGCTTCATGCAGCCGCTGCTGGACAGTAATACACTAGTATAGTGTATTACTGTACAGCAGCGGCTGCATGAAGCGTACGGCGTCATAGCAACCCATGACGCCGTGCGCGTCAGCAGGAATCCCGCCAGGGTTTTCGCGGCCCGCTCTCGGCCGCAAACACGGCCGTGTGCATTCGGCCTAATACAGGTTACCTCTATTCTGGGCAGCCCCTCCTCTCCAGAGAAAACAGGGAAACTCTTTCATCTGGCGCCCCTCTCTATTAGTAAGGAGAGCCGCAGCAGCATATTGCTTGTAACAGAAGGATTTCCCCAAGGACCAGGTAATGATGAAGTGGACAAGACCTTAGGCTCTGTTCATACATTTTTTATTTTATTTTTTTATTTTTATTTTTTCTTCCCTTGGAAGTATATGTCAGGCCTATGCCTCGATGTATATCCCCGATGGAAGTCACTTCATAGATATACAGGGGAATATGTTGCGAATTGATTTTCATTGTAAAAAAATAAATAAATCCTTTTACGTCTTGTCATTTTATAAGCTATTACAATTGCACAGATTTCTGTTCTGTATTTACACACAATGCTGATTTCAAGACCAGTCTCTCCTACATTTATGCAATATCCGATGGTAATGTTTCATCTTTTAGGACTAAAGGTGAACGGTAGGTTGTATGTTTGTTTTTTGTTTTTTTTGTTTTTTTTCTTCAGGTAACTTTACAAAGCCGGCACAATGTCTGGGTGATTGTAGTGGTGGCGGCTGCACATTTTATTTCCTCAAATTTGAGAATAAGCCTTTTTATATCAGGACCTCAGGCACGCACACTGATTTTTCACATCATATTTAAATAAAAAGTTACCTGGATCCCCGACCATTGCACTTAAGTAAATGTGTGCGCCACTCATTGTGGTGATTGCTTTGAGTTAGGGTACCTTCACACTAGCGGTTTTCTTTTCCGGCCCTAGGTTCTGTCCTAGGGGCTCAATACTGGAAAAGTATTTTTTCTTTTATCCCAATGCATTCTCAATGGAGAGAAATCCGTTCAGGATGTCATCAGTTCAGTCACTGAACTCCGTTTTGGATGGAGGAAATACCGCAGCATGCCGCGTTATCTCCGGCCAAAATTCCGGATCAGTTGCCGGAATGCCAGATTGAAATGTATTAGTGCCGTATCCGGCATTAGAAAAACCGCAGTGCCAGATTCGTAAAAATGTGAAATGTCAGTTTCTCCGGATCAGTCTACAAATTCTGTCCGTTTGCATGCAGATTGCCTGTTCCGGCGATGGAACTGCTTGCCGGATCATTCTGCCGCAAGTGTGAAAGTAACCTTTAACTGAGCAGTGGGAATGTGGAGGAAATAATGTCTACCCGTTATTCTAATTGCTGTTTTATCACCTTTGATTGTTTTATGCACCAGCTGCTATATCCCAGGAGCTGTCTCAGATCAT
This sequence comes from Bufo gargarizans, assembly GCF_014858855.1. Taxonomy (NCBI): domain Eukaryota; kingdom Metazoa; phylum Chordata; class Amphibia; order Anura; family Bufonidae; genus Bufo; species Bufo gargarizans. The sequence goes on from NC_058088.1 coordinate 193,333,616, forward strand.
CAACCCATCCGACCACGAGCCGGCTGTGCGCCGCGGGGGCTTTGATTCACCTTTTTGTCCTCAGTCGGACAGTCAACCCACCTCTCAGAAAAAGAGCTCTTGTAATGTCGCCCAGCCCCCAGATAACCCAACTGCTAACAAGCTGCGCTGCAACGGCTCCCAGGACTCTTCAAAACAGGCGTTCACCCCCATTGAGCCCCCCAATGGAGAGGAGAATGACGACTCAGGGAAGACACAGACTACTAACTCCAGGAACATCCTTACCCCTAGCCCTTGCAAAACTCAGGCCCGTTGCAGATCTTGTTTCAATCCTGCCCCCTACGAGCACCTTTTTGAGCTGGCTCTGCCTAAAACTGCAAGCTTTTTCATCTCCAAAAAGACAGAGGGGGTGTACAAGAAATTCAAAGGGAGCAATGAAGAAGGTGAAGAAAACAGCACTTCGGTGTCTCCTGCTGAGGTGCTTGACCGGCTCATACATTTAGGAGCGGATGCACACACCAAAGAGCTGAACAAGTAAGTACTGACCTTGGTAGACTACATTAGCAGAAATCATTGGCTTTAAAAGGGGTTTTCCCCGCTATTACAAGTGATGGCATGTCGCTAATTTGTTGTTGGTGCTGATCGAACTTCCAGAACCCCCCCCCATGATCCTCATATTGAAGGTGCTGCCATTCATTAGGCTCCCTTGAATAGAGCTGTGTTCAAGAGCATGACTGTTCGGGTAAAAGCTGTGTCTGCTGCCTCGTTTTCTGGGTGGAAGTGGTCCCAGAGGATAGGCCTCTCCACTGATCTGATGTAATATCCCATACCATTATGAATGGGTTTCACATTACCAACATTTATCAATTCCCCCCCCCCCCCCCCCCATGGTGGATAGGTGATATATGTTAATAGGAAAACCCAATTTAAGTATTGCAACTAGTTGGCGTTCCCACCTTCTGCCATCACCGATATCAGTACACACGCTATTAGAATTGATTGCAATAATGCTATACTTGGGATCCTGAAATCCAGGGCTGGTCTGAACAGATGGTAGCTGACCCATGATATGCTTTGTGTTCTGCAGATTGCCTTTACCCAGCAAATCGGTTGACTGGACTCACTTTGGAGGTACGTCGTTCATGTATTACTGCATTCATTAGTGATTAAGGGACCAGCAAAGCTCCCGACACATAATTAGCATTGTTCTGCATTCTTGTTGTCAAAGAATTTAATCTCTTAATTTGTCAGGTTCACCCCCAACCGATGAGATTCTCACGTTAAGGAACCAGTTGGTGCTGCTTCACAACCAGCTTCTGTACGAGCGATTTAAAAGACAGCAACACGCCCAGCGCAACAGGCGGCTACTGCGCAAGGTGATCAAAGTGACTGCCCTGGAGGAACAGAATGCTGCTATGGTAAGTCACTTGGGATTTAAAAGACTTATTGTAATGTACTAGGGGCTTCTTCCAAATAACGAAGTGGAACTTTGACCCCAAACCATACCTTCCATCAGCAGACTGGACCAGTTGACCCCAAAACCGTACCTCCCATCAGTAGACTAGACCAGTGGACCCGTCGACCCCAAACCATACCTTCCGTCAGCAGACTAGACCATAATCTGATGGATTGTGGCTTGTGCGATGAATTTGTGAATTCTCCTTCGCGCAGGGCAGGTGTGCCTAGTGGCGTACACTGTAATGTAATTACCCTCCCCGGTTTCTAGTTTAAACACTCCTCCAACCTCCTAGCCATCTTCTCCCCCAACACAGCTGCCCCTTCCCGATTGAGGTGCAGCCCGTCCCTACGATAGTCTGTACAGAGAAGTCGGCCCAGTTCTCCAGGAACCCAATCTCCCTCCTTCCTGCACCAGTTCTGGAGCCATGTTTTTCTCCCCCCCCCCCCCCCCCATCTCCCACTGCCTTTCTTGTGTGGCTCGTGGTACCTGCAGTATTTCGGAAAATGCTACCTCTGAGGTCCTTGCCCTCAGCTTGTGACCTAAATCCCTAAAATCATTTTTAAGGACCCTCCACCTTCCTCTAACTTTGTCATTTGTTCCGATATGGACCATGACCGCTGGGTCTTCTCCAGCCCCTCCCAGTAATCTGTCGCCCCGATCCGCAATGTCGAGCGCCAGGACAACACAGCGTTGGACGATCCCGGTCTTTATGACAGATCGCCCTATCTGTTCCCCTAATAATGGGGTCTCCCACTACCAGCACCCGTCTGCCCGGCTCTCCTGGGCCCCTGCTTACTGGAGCCGACATTCCCCTGACTGGCAGAGGAAGTGTCCGTCTGCAACAGTGCCGTCCCTGGACTGACATCCCCCCCCCCCCCCCCCCCCTCCTCATCTGACAACCTTGTGTCAGATCAGGGCTAGCCTCCCTGCACTCTTCCCTCTACCCCGCTTTCTGTTACCCAGCTACCTACCTCAGCCTCCTCGCTACCACCCTCCCCTACATCTACCCCCATAGAGCGCCTGCTCAGTGAGCAGCAAACTCTTTTCCACATTGTCATTGCTTCTCAGTGTAGGAACTCGCCCGGTTAGATACTCGATGTGCGATTCCAGACGGGCAATTTGCTCACATTTTGAACAAAGATATGAAAACGGCTGTTCCAGGACTGCAGACATCAGACAAGACGTGCGCTGGACGGCGCTGTCAATAACGGACACATACTAAATGGGGATAAGCTAGAAAAGAGGAAAAAAATAAAAAATTGATTTTTGTACTTACTGTAAAATCTGTTTCTCTTCCGTTCATTGGGGGACACAGTCTTGACCTTGGGTACAGCTATTGCCACTAGGAGGCGACATTTATCTAAAAAAAAGTGCTAGCTCCTCGTCTCAGCTATACCCCTCCTGCAGACACTGAGCTCATCAGGTTGTACAAGAGCAGTCGGAGCCGCCAGGAGAAGCCAACAGCAAATAATAAAAAGGAAGAAAACCAGAGCTGGATCATACTGAAGAACCAGTAATGTACATACAGGGTGGGCGCTGTGTCTCCCAATGAACGGAAGAGAAACAGATTTTACGGTAAGTACAAAAATCTAGTTTTCTCATCCGTATCGTTGCACAGGCTTGACCTTGGGATGACGTTCCAGAGCAGTCCCCGGGGTGGGTCATAAACGAAGAAGCCATCTGGCCAATCTGAGGACCGCTTTCTGCAAAACTCTACGCCCCAGAGAAGTGTCAGAAGATGCAAAGGTGTGCTCTCTGTAAAACTTGGGAAAGTGTGTAGTGTGCCCAGATGACCAGGCAGCCGCCCTGCACCCCTGAAAGGCCGGAGCCTCATGATGTACTGCCCAACCATTGCCCGAGCAAAATGAGCAGTAACCCGGAAGGGTGGGCCCGGCCACTGATGCGGTACGCTTCCACCATGACCAAACAAATCCATCAGGAAATGGAAACTTTGGAGACAGCCAGCCTTCGTCTCTGTCCCTCTGGAATGACGAATAATAAATCCGTCTGTCGGAAAGAGGACGTCTGAAACGGATGCAAATCCCCCAAGGATTCCACGGAAGCCGGTAAGGGGGCACAGCGTGCTCCACCCCCTGCAGAAAGGTCCAAACCGCAGAAGGGGAAGCCAATTTCCGTTGAAAAAAGAATGGTGTCTGGATATCAAGGGCCAAAGAACTGCAGATGTGACAAAACTTGCCCCCCATGGGGGAGGAAGTAGGGATGCCTGAAGGCAGAGGCCCCACACACCATACCGGACTGCCAGAAAAGAAGAACACTCCAGCGGGACCGTGACGAACAAGTCAGGGCTAGAGAACCTGGACCAACACCGCCTGCGCAGGCACCCTACAGCACAAAGGGGACATGCGAGACCCCAATGGCTATCAACACTAGCCGAGCAGGCAGTAACAGTATGTAGAGAGAGCGCAACTACTCACCCTGCGGAAGGGGAGAAGTAGAGAAGGCTGATGCGGCTCTAGGGGTGACAACCAGGACAGTACGACCGCTATACCCGGGGAGGGGAGCCATGCAAACAGTACACATATGCAAACTGAATAAGTGCATACCCAACACCACACGGAGGCAACGCTGATGCCGTCACCGTAGTAGAAGGTACAGGCAATGCACAACCTGTAAAGGCTCGAAGCCCGCGCCCTAGAAACCGTCATGTTATACCATGCACGGAAAGCCGTACTAATACCCACGAGAACTGAGCAAACCTCCCAGCTGAAACCTGTCCTGGTATGGGCAGATGACCGAACTATAGGGAATAAGAGTCCCTGACGGCCTCAGGAACCCCATACATATAAGGCCTGGAGGATCTATCGCACCCGGTGATGGCAGAACATGAGCACAGTGCCACCGGTGATGACTAAATGTAGGTACAACTAGCGAGAAGGTTCCACCCCTAGAAGGGGGACGATGAACAGAAATACTCCCCCGGGGACGGAGTCACACAGTAGGGGCACGGAACAAGAGTAGCCATACAATCTATGGCCAGCGCAAGGCTGCCTCGTAGGGGGGAGGCCATAGCCCAACTATGGTTTCCAGGACCAGAGGAGAGGCTCCCCTGAGAATGAGGCCAAACGGCAGTAAACACCCAGAATATGGAGCGCATCTGTACAACCTACTGACAGAGAATGGATGTCGATCGTGTCCACAGCCTGTCAGCTACCGTCCCACCTAAGAAAGATGGAAAATGCGATAGAGCATCACCCTGCTGACTAAAGAAGGAAACCCGACACAATCCACGGGTAGTGTAAGCACAGTATACGGAGTAAGTGCAAATACTTCTACTACGGAAGGAGAGGAATGCTAGCGGAAGCATAGCATTCAGTGATGGTGCAACTACTCCGCCATGGAAGGAGGGTAGTGCTATAGGTGTAAATAGTCCGTCTGTGGAAGGAGAACAATGCTACCTGATGTACAGGAGCCCACCGAAGGTGCCAATACTCTGCCTAAGAAATGTCAAAACACTCCGTCCTTTAAAAACACGTCCTGCTTAGCTTCCAAATGCACATGCAGGTTAATCGCCAGAATACTAGGGCATTTCTCTTAGGAAACAACCTAATAACACACTGAGCCATTAGAGAAAGTCTGGGTATAAGCAGAAGTCTGCCCCCCCTGGGGGAAGGGACACCTGGCTTCAGGTGGAGGTAAGTAGGCCTCCATGTGGGATATTCACATGAAAAACCTGAGGAGGAATTGGTGGCCTTGGGGACTGAGAGAATACTCACCTGTCTGGCGTTTTCTGCCCCGTTGGCTCCAGCCGGATCACCACCTTGGTGAGGGACGCTACCCCGGAAACAGAGGGGACTTGCGGTGGACAGCCGTGGTGATGCGAATGCTGGCGGCAGACAGTTTTTTACAGGAACCACTGGTCCTTTTTTTTTCTTCTGGAGCCGGGGGTTTAGGTCTCCCGTCTCCTGGGTGGAGACTGCCATCAGCCAGGCTGAAGGAAAGAAACAGAGAAAAATGTTGAAGCATGAAAAGAGAAAATTCAGAAGACCGGCAAAGCAGGGAGGTCTCCCTCCTACGGACGCTAAGCTAAAACTGATGAGCTCAGTGTCTGCAGGAGGGGTATAGCTGAGAGAAGGAGCTAACACTTTTATTGCTTAGTGTCGCCTCCTAGTGGCAATAGCTATACCCAAGGTCAAGACTGTGTCCCCCAATGATACGGATGAGAAATACAATACAGTGCAGTGAGAAGAATGTAACTTGCTGTAGTCCCTTCTTAAAGTCCCTGAATCTGAAGTCGCGTAACCTAAAGTCACACACTTAATACAAACACACACTTTAAATGAAACACGCGAACGCTCAAACTCGCTTCTTTTGCCTGCTTGTATAAATGCAGCTCTCAAACCAGACTGCTTTTTGTTTTTTCCTCTGGATTCAAAGGACTGAGCCTACCTGATAGTAGTAACAATTTCTTTTTTTTTTCTTCTCCAGAAAACCCTATTAAAGATGCAAGAAACGGACATGCAGACAGCCAAGCAAAGCCTCGTACAAGAACAGGTGCGATGCAGGAGGCTGCAGGAAGAGAAGGACACTATGGTTTCTCAGCTTCACAGACAGATCCGACAACTCCAACATGACAGGGAGGAGTTCTACAATCAGAGCCAGGAGCTACAGGTACTCCATTACACCTTTCTGTAATACATAATATTGCTACCTTTCGGTTGAGTCTGGTCTGGCGCTTGCATAACGATCTGTGGCTTACAACCGTATTGCCTGTAGATGGGTTGCATTTATTTTTATTATTACTTTATTACATTTACATTTTTTTTTTTTTTCTTCTTCTAGACTAAGCTTGAGGATAGTCGCAATACGATAACGAACCTGCGCTCTGAACTGAAGCTGTCCAACAACAAGGTGTGCCACACAGAGCTTAGACTCAGCCAGGTGTCTCAGAAGGTAAGGCTCCATCTCTTTCTCATGTTCTCCTAGAATCCTGGTGCACCACTGTATAGATATTACAGGCTTTTTCCTTGGGGTCGGCCCAGGTCTTGTCCTGTCAGGGCATCCCCTTTTTACAAATGCGGACCTATTGACAATCAGTTGCTGCCAGTAGCCACACCAGGAGATATGCAGTATTAAAAGAGGTTTTCCTATCTCAGACAATGGGGGCATATCGCTAGGATACGCCTTCCCCTATTGTCTGATAGGTGCGGATCCCACCTCTGTATGTGGCATGTGCACCTGCCCTCCACTCATTTCTATGGGGCCGCCAAAAATAGCTGAGCGCTGGCTTGGCCATTTCTGTTAGCCCAATAGAAATGAATTGGAGCGGTGGTCGTGCAAGCGCAGTGAATTCAAACGTATGGGGAGGAGAGGGCCTGGGGGGTGGTCTAACCCCGGCCTTCACCTTCCCTGCTCCGTTCTCAGTGTAAGTATGGGTCCTGCTAAGTCTTGTAGACCAGGACCAATTCTTAGCATTTTCTCTCTAAATGGAAAGGGGTCCTGAGCAGGGAACCCACTGTGATGTACATAACCCCTAAGTATATGGCCATGCCAAATGTCCACTAAAAACAGTTCTAACCTGCGGTTTTGGATTGTTAAGGTGACTCTCCGGTGCAAGAACACCAATTCCTGAGCTCAACTTGTGTCATCCAAGATGGCAGCATTGCATTTGAGACGTCCTGACACACACTGTGTGTTTCTTAGTCCAAGAAGCTCCTTGATTGGGCAGTACTGCTCAGCAACCCTGGCCATTCTGAGGGCAGCAGGGAATGTCTTGGACTACCAAATGCACAGTATTTATCCAAGTAGCCTGAGAAGCAGCCATCTTGGATGACAGAAGAGGAGCCCAGGAATTGGCGGGTGTGCGGTTTCAAAAAATAAAGGAGGGCACCAGTGTGTGGTCTTCCGGCCACCACCTTCCCTGTTCTGTTGGTGTAGGTGTTTCTGGACCCTCCATGCGGTTTCACCCATAGTGCCTAATATCCCTGTATCCGGTGAATTAAGATAAATTACTAGGTTTCCTGTATCGTTTGTGTCTGCAGCTCTCAAACAGCGAGTCTGTGCAGCACCAGATGGAGTTTTTAAACCGGCAGCTTTTGATTCTTGGTGAGGTGAACGAGCTTTATGTGGAGCAACTGCAACACAAAAACATCAACGCTGATAAGGTATGAACTGCTGTGCAGGCGCCAGGAGCTTGTGAACGCCTGCAGAGGTTGTGACGCTCATATTATTGGACTTTCATATTATTGTCCCTCTAGGAAGTAGAGATGCTGCAGGTGTCCTTTAGAAAAGAGCTGGAAAAAGCCCGCTGCATGGTTGTGCAGCAAGGTCAGAGGCTCGAAAGTGCCCAGAGGAAAATAGCGGAGCTGGAGACGCAGCTGGCCAAAAAGGAGGGGTTATTCCAGGAGCAAAAGAAATTCTTGGAAGATGTAAAATCGAAGCACAAGTATGTTTTCACATTTTTAAATTATCAATTGGTTTAGATTCCTCAGCAGCTGGATGAAAAAAAAATATAATTTTTTTTTTTTTACTTTAGAGGGCAGCTCCAGGCGGCAGATAGCAAGTATACTGCCCAGAAAAGAATAAGTCAGGTCTTTGAAGTGGAGATCCTCCATCTGTATAGCCAGCTTGAGAAAGAAGGTCTGTTCAAGAAGCAAGCGGAAGAAAAGGCTGAAACTGCAGAAGTTGCAGAGGAAAGGTGAGCTGGTTAGATGATGGTGGCTTTGTGTTGGGATCTTTAGAAGTTGGGCCTTATTCACACATCAGTGTTTTTCCATGGAAAGAGGTTGCATTACTGCATTAATAAAGGGGTTGTCTGGGATTAGAAAAGCATGGCTTCATTCTTCTAAGAATCAGCATCTCGTCTGGTACTGCAGCTCAGACCCTTTGAAGTGAAAGGGGTTGAGAGCTGCCATACCACGCACAACCTGCTTACAGACATGGTGACATTTTTGGAAGTAATCAGCCATACTGTCTTAATTCTGGTAACAGTATCTGCTGCTTGTGTCTACTCAGTGACCGGAAGCTGTCTGCTGGTAATTTTGAGCAGGTAAGGCCGTATTCGCACAGTCCGTGATTAGTCGGTGATTGTGAGCCAAAACCAGATGTGGGTCTGAAACGCAGAACAGGTGCAGATCCTTCTATCAGACCTTATCTCTGTGGAGGCTCCAGTCCTGGTTTTGGCTCAGTCACTGACTGTGTGAATAAGGCCTTACCTTACCGGAGAGTTTCAGTCACTGAGTAGACGCAAGCCGTAGATGCTGCAACCAGAATTAGAACAGAGTGGCTACTTTCTTCCTGAGTATAGGTCATCGATATCAGATTGGTGGGGGTCCGACCCCCGGCACCCCTGCCGATCAGCTGTATGAAGGGAAGGCGTGCGCAGTGTGCACGTGCCGTCTCCCTTCTCTCTTCCTGTCTGCTGCTGTATGTCTGTGGAGCAGCAGCAGTGGACAGGAAAGGAGACGGCGGGGATGCAGGGTATCGGACCCCCGCCAATCTGATATTGATGACTTAACATAAGGATATTAGAGAAAAAGAGGATCACAGCAGCATGTCTGGACATGCTGCTGTGATCCTCTTTTTCCTCTACTGTGGATCTGCGGTCCTATTGCAGCTGTTGCATTCCGGGTTCGGTCGATGAGGTCCGTTTGTGCTGCTCTACAACTTTATTTGCTTAACATAACGATAGGTCATCAATAGAAAAAGCCCGGACAACCCCTTTAATTCAGCAATGCAACCTCTTTCCATATGACCTATGAGACAATATGGACCTCATAGATGTGCTCTCCCTTTCCACACCTCCACTTCTATAAGCTAGAGTACAGATCCCCTGACCTAGAGCGGCGCTTGCTCTAGAGGGCTTTGCCCAGCCATCTACCGGTCATTCAAATGAAAGGCTGACACGTAGGAGGGTGTATGTATATCATTTCCCATGCAGCGCTGCTCTAACCCCTTCGCAAATAACTGCTGATTGCCTGCGGGCACAGAAGCCGAACCTGCAGCAAGCAGCTGATTGCCTGTCCAGCTTCATTGTAAATGGGGTTGTTATAATGAGACAATAGTGCGGACCAGGCGTACGATAAGGCCTCAGTATCACAGCAGTGCTTCACTTGAAGGATGAGATCCAAAATGGCTGTCTTTTCCATGACAAAAGGCTTGTAGTTCATTGCTTCTATGCAGGTCACAAAGAGGAAGCCATTCGCCCTTGATCATTTCCTTCCACCTTATCCCATAGAAGGGAGGACTACGTATTGCATTGGTACTTACCTTTTTTTTTAATTTTGTCATGTTTTGAAGGTTTGACATTGACAGCGTGAGTGTTTCCAGTCCTGACGACTCCAACAAGGAAGAAATGAATGTCAGTAATGGCAGCAAAGCCGCCATGCACACAAGCGTTCTGTCTAGCGGAGGAAGTAGCCGTAGCGGAAGCAGCAGCAGCAGTCTGTCCACCCCAGAGAAAGGCACTAACTTGCCCCTCGGATTTAGAGAAGCTCTAGAGTTACCTCCCAGCGGTCACCTCACTATTGGCTCCTACCCAAACGCTAAGAGTATTCTGAGTATCCGGGCCCGTGAGTTGTTTCGTAACAAGAGTGAGAGCCATTGTGATGAGGAAGGAATGAGTAGCCTTTCCGAGATCCTGAAAACTGAGCTCTGCCAGGGGTCGGCCTCCGAGGTCGGGGTCTCCTCCGCAAGTAATGTGGGTGGCACATGCGTACGGGATTTTCAAATCATGGACTATGATTGACTAGACACATCATGACCACAGTTAGGAGGCGCGCAATCAGTGTTACCTTCCTTCTGGCTCTTGGCATCTGAACCTTCAAGAAAGTCACGCTACTTCTGCAGTGCAACAGTAGCAGACCACTGGAACTGAAGGGGATCGAGGAATCTCTTTACGTCCCCCCCATTACTTTATTTCTCCCCCTCATCTCACCTTTGTTCTATTCCCCTTCTTGCAATGAGCAGATTGGGACCTACAAGGAATAAACATGTACCACGGCACATCCAGGGACGTAATGTTCTCCTAAATCAGAACTACTTTTCCCTCCACAATTATCCATTCTTGCTTGCCAGGTCCGGATCGATCATTGCTCATTGCATCCTGAGCATTTAAATAATGGAAAGAATATTTTTAGATTTGATTGACTTCCCCCTGCTAGGTCCAATCTGCACCCCAAAAGCTATCCTGCAACTAATAATTTAGGACATATCGCCAGCATCTTGCCCCCTCCCATAGGACGCTGGAATACGGCAGCTCAGTCCAGCATATTGCTTTATAGAAGTGGCCTTATATGTTAGTTGGATGCCAAATGACGTAAGGGACCAACCGTTTACCTGGGCTCATCCTTCTTCAGATTCTTATATACCGCCCCCATAAGTATCTGCACTTGTTGGCCCACAGCCCTGTCCCAATAGAGAATTTTCTATTCACTGGTAGCAAGCAGAGCTTGCAGCCAGTTCCTTTCATTGTTTCAGTCTGCAATACATTGGGACAGACCTAATCATGGAGACCTTTTACGTACAGATCTGAATATAAATTTCTAAGTTCGTCAGTTTAGATGATTGCACTTTAACGAAACCCCTAAGCTCGAATTAAACACTACACCAATGCACCCTACTGACCTTAAAGGATCGCACGTTAATTACTAAACTACTTAAACCACCCTCATGACCTGTGGCTAAACTACAGCTCCCATCTTGGGCTGTGTCACGGCATGATGAGAGTCGCAGTTTTGCACGGGTCGGCGAGTGTTACTTTAAGCATTAACTCCTCACTTTCCCCCCACCTTTGTATTATGGCCTAGATTTCATGGCAGAATCATGAATTTTACATGCTGGATAAGAGCAGCGTGCTGTAAAGTGCAACCAACGCCATCAACTGGATTCTCCTAACAGAATGGGAGATGCCTGTAATGAGGCTCTTTCTGATAGATGGTTATATTTTTATCAGCATTTGCCTTCTATCTAGTGATTCCCCCTTTGCTGCAATCATGTAAGTACTCAGCAGGGATGATTTGGGGGCCGAAGGCATCATCGAGGTGCGGAGTGCCTCAGTGATGCCGCTAGTTTTTAGTAGACTCGGTGGCTGCAGAAATTGCACCGCTCTTGTCCATAGTCTCTGTGGTATTGCAGCTCAGCCCTATTGAAGTAAGATCTGCAATACCAGACTTGGCCTAGAGTGGCGCCATTTTTTGGAAGAAAGCAGCCATTTTTTTTTCCTATTAAGCCATAGTGTCCTCTGTGGTCAATACACGGTTACTGTCCGCTGCCCCACAAAGACATTTAATGAATTTTTTTTTTTTTTTTTTCCTGCTTGGTTTAACCCTTGCCATGTCCCGTGTTTGATCATTGACCAGCAGACTACGGTTCACATCATGAAACCACAATCCTGCAAGCAGGTGGACAGGCTGCGGACACAGAGTATTAGTCCAGAGCAGACTACAACCCCCAGGAGGTCTAGAGCTGTTTAAGACTATTTGCTTGTGTTTAACTGTGAACAAATAAAACAGATTCTTCTTTTGCACTATTTTCTTTTTGTCTGATTTCAGATTTTACGTGTAGTTCAGCGCAGGCCCGGTACAGGATAGACAGGAAGCAGGATTGGTTAGAGGCGTGATAGATCCTCTAGCAAATCAGGTAAATCTGTTTTCATTGGTTTACAGAGTAGGAGTCGCCAACCTGTGGCTTTCCAGCTCGGCTGCCGGTGCCAGCTGGGAGTTGTAGTTTACGGAACAGCTGGAAAGCCACTGGTATAGAGTAAAATGGGTTAATATTGTTCATACCTTGCCATAAATGGGACCACCAGTCATTGAAATGAAAGGGCTGCAGAGGTCTCCCATATGGGAGGTGGCACTGAGTACAGCCGGGCACTACTGAGGGGTCCCTGGTGCAGCCCCCCTTTGTGTTAGCCATCATTACTGATGCAGGAGGCCGGCGTATAATAATAATAATAATAATTGGTGGTAAGCAGTCCTATGCCTATGTGGGACATAGAGAGCTTTGTTAATGTGCAGCCTAGCCTCCATGTGCCCGCAGCTTGGCGCCAGGTCAGGCCCAAAGATCTGCAAGTCCAAGACAGACTGGTTGCTGCAGGTGTGCGTCTTTAATTAACCATTACAGAGCCTTTTATACTGGTTTAAAGGGTTTTTTGAGTGAGGACCTATCCTCAGGATAGATCTTTTTAGTATGTGATCGGTGGGGGGTCCGACTCCTGGCCCCCCTGCCTATCAGCTGCACTCTGGTGAGCACTACAGCCTCCTTGCAGCTTACCAAGCACAGCGCCGTCCATTGTATAGTGGCTATGCTTGGTATTGCAGCTCAGCCCCATTCACTTGAATGAGATTGAGCTGGACCTAGGTCACGTGACCGATGAACAGGCCGTCAGTGGCCTAGGAAAAGGCTGCAGCGCCATGGTCTCATCAAACAGCTGATCGGCGGGATGCCAAGCACCGGACCTGCAACAGCTGGAAAGCCACAGGTCGGAGATCACTGGATTAGAGAATCCTCTCCTCAGATGCTGAGCAGTGCCTATAAGAGTTAGGCTCCGTTCACACCGCCGCAATTCTGTTCCGCATTTTTCAGAACGGAATTGTGGACCCATTCATTTGTATGGGGCCACACTATGTGCTATCCGGAAATGTGGATCCACACTTCCGGGTCTGCAATTCCGTTCCCAAAAAAAACACGTCCTATTCTTGTCTGCAATTGCGGACAAGAGTAGGCATTTTCTATTATAGTGCCGGTGATGTGCGGACCGCACATTGCCGGTGTCCGTGTTTTGCGGATGTGTGAATGGACCCTTAGAATGGTTGCCTTGCAACAAACCCCTCTGCCAGCAGTGACCGCTCCTGACCTCCATGCTGTTGTGGAGACCAGCGCCATCGGCTCCAGTTGTTGGTGAGGATTTTGCACGATACATATGATATTGCCTCCCTTTTTGGTATAAGTATTCATTGTAGAAATCTTCCGTCCACCTTCCTCTTGACTCTGTACTAGGCAAAGACCAAATGCAAGTGACAGGGATGCAAGCTTTAATAACTGACCAGTGGCCGCAGCTCAGAGGAGACGTCTGCTGTTTAACCTACAGGAGAAAAGATGGCAGCCATGTTTTAGCGGTAGGGATAGTCATCTGTGTAGTTGTAAGTTATGTTTACAGTTTGTTATATTGAGCATTAGACATAGATCAATGAAAGCCTTCATACAATTGAACGGACTCTCCACCGGACCACGCAGGGACCATCATACACTGCACCGTTCATTCTGCCCAACGCTATGTCAATGTATGTTTATCATTCGTTACGTTCACAGTAAAACATGCGATCTGTACTGAAACATGGAATTGCAATAAACAGATAATATGAAAACCTCCAAATTTTGTTCTTTCGGATGATCTGGTCACTCACTTCATGAATCAAAAAATTAAATCTCGGCGGAATACACTGCCATGAGACCTTCATGCACTGGTTTACGCTGTCTAGCTCAAGTCAGTCGTCTCATACGTAGCGATCTAAAGTAGCGAAAATGTATCGTCCACCTTATGTAATCTAATATCTATCACGCGTGTTCAATGTGTGCGCAACAAAAAATGGAAAGAAAGGGAATTATGAAAAAGGGAGGTACAGTATGGCACAGAGTGCGGAAACGAAGCGAAGGTTAGATACTCGCTATGTAGTATTCTCTAAGGCTACTTTCACATTGTCGGAACTGCCTGCCGGATCCGTCAAAACGCATACAAACTGATGGCATTTGTCAGACTGATCAGGATCCTGATCCGTATAACAAATGCATTGAAATGCCAGATCCATCTCTCCGGAAAAAACTGATCCGGCATTTTTATTTTTTAACAGTTTTTTTTGTGGTCTGAGCATGCGCAGACCGCAATGCCGGATCCGTTTTGCCGGAATGCAAAAAAGTGTTCCGGAATTTTGGACGGAGATAAAACTGAAGCTGCAGTATTATCTCCGTCCTGAAAAGTCAAAGACTGAACTGATGCATCCTGAACGGATTACTCTCCATTCAGAATGCATAGGGATAAAACTGATCAGTTCTTCTCCGGTATTGAGCCCCTAGGATGGAACTCTATGCCGGAAAAGAATAACGCTAGTGTTAAAAGTACCCTAACGCTGGGTTCACACCTGAGCGTTCTGAAACGAGCGCTCTGTATGCGCGATTGTACGGGCGTTTACAATCGCGCATACAGAGACTGGCGTTCACACATTGTCGCGCGTTCCCGAATTTCTATGTGCGGGAACGCGCGACAAACGCCCAAAAAAAAGCTCAAGCACTTGTTTGAGCGTCGGGCGTTTTACAGCGCGATCGTACGCTCTGTAAAACGCCCAGGTGAGAACCATTCCCATAGGGAATCATTGGTTCTTGCCTGTTGTGCGTTTTACAGCGCGTAGGAACGCGCTGTAAAACGCTCAGGTGTGAACCCAGGGTTAGTATTGTGGAGAATTCTGCAGTATATAGAAACGCAGAAAGAGAATGCCATCTAGTATAAAACCGATCACCCTGATCATGTGCTAGCGCAATCACTTCTTCCATTCTGAGTAGATGTCCAAGTTCCTTTGCCCATTCACAGAGAGGGGGTGCCCGTCCCCCTCAGTTTCCAATGTCTCGGTATCGCTATATGTGCTGCCGTGAGAAAAAAATCTCAACGCATTCTTCTTAATTTGCGCCAACGTACCTGAAGTTGGCGAAAGAAGGGTTACTTTGGGTGAACTGGATACCCTCTTCCCTGAGAATTTCTCGTAGACCCAAAGCACCTGGTCCCAGAATCTCTTTATTATCCGGCATGAGCGCCAGATATGTAACCCAGCACCCCCCTCTTCTCTGCATCTCCAGCACGAATTGGAGACGTTGGGGAAGATTTTATGGAGGACTGATGGGCAGTAATAATATATAGATAATCCATGAGAGAACGTACACCTTCAGCACCTCCTCCCTTAAAAAGGTAAGTTGTAGATCTGATTCCCATTTCCAGAAATAGGGAGCTATTTCAGCATTGCCGTGATCTATCAGTATCTTATATACCTGAGAGAGCTGTCTGTAGTGTGTGTCAGGTTTTAGGAAAAGTGCGTTAAAGTCTGACATTTCTGAGCAACGCTGCTGTGTGAACGATCCACCTACAAATGTTTAATCTGAGCATATTCCAACCTGCCTTTTTTCTGTCTCCTGTTCGATAGATTCAAAGTGAATTATCTTTCCACTTTTAAAAACATCTCAGACCCTAGGATACGAGGATCTGTGCCAAACCAAAAACCTCTGCACCCGAAGAGCCGGTGTGAAAGCAGGGTTGCCTACGAGAGAGGTCATGGGACCCAGCCTTTGGGATAGCTGCAACCTTAGAATCCAACTGTCCCATAGAGTAAGGGTGTGGCGCACCAAATAGGGCCACTCCTCTGGTGGAGGTCTGTTGTCAAGAGTTCCCCATGGAGCTGTCAGTAAGTCCAATGGGGAAAGTTTCTGTTCCAGTTGCACCCAAAGCTTCGCATGCGGTCCCTTTGACCAATTCCAAAATCCGCATAAGTACTGCAGATGTGTGATATTTTAAGTCCGGCAAACCCATACCCCCTCTGCTTTTGGGTTTAGTCAGTGTTCAGATGTTTATCCGTGGTTTACTGGTACCCCACACGAAGCGCGCCCTAGATCTGTGCAGAGCTATTGTTTGGAAGAGGTATAAGAATCTCGGCATTCATCCTCCCGAACCATGGCAGCGCTTTTTAGTGAGTATTTTTTCATGTCTTCTAAGGTTTTTTCTGTAAGGGCAGGTCGTTGAGTGGAAGGTAAAGCTGGGACGGGATTTTTAGGCCTAGATACAATATGCTTGTGGTCTGCCATTTAAGGGGAAAGTCGGTCTGTACAAGTGATGCCTCTTTTTCTGGCAACGAGATGTTCAACTTATCACTTTTGGCAAGATTGATCTTGAAGTTACTAAGACGCTGGTGAAACTCTAAGGATAGATGGGAGAGTGATGTAGGGATTTGAGATATAAGTGCCAATTTAGGTTGGTGACCTCCTATGCCCACTCCAGTGATGTCCCGATTTGTTTCTTAATGCGTTAGCTAGGTGTTCCATTACTAAGACATATAGTAGTGGCGAGAGCGGGCATCCCTGACCGGCCCCATTCCTAATATCAAAAGAGGGTGCAAGCATGCCGATAGTTTGGACGTTATCCACAAAGGTGGGACCCAGACCTCTTTGTCCTAGTGCCGCTGTCACGGATCCCCAATGGACCCTGTCGAATGCTTTTTCTGCATCGACCGACAGGAGGCACAGGGGGACACGACGCTGTGGAGACGAGATGTATGGTCCGAATGGTATTGTCCCTAGCTTCTGTGCCTGGTATGAAACCTACTTGATCTGTGTGGATAACCTCTGGGATCACTTTGAGGCGGTTTGCTAGTAATTTGGAGTACATTTTGATATCGCAGTTGATTAGGGCGGTAATTACTGCAGATAGATGCATCTTTATTGGGTTTTGGAATCGCGACTGTGTGCTTCTAGGAAAGGGGCAAGAAGGGGAAATGCCGTTCGCTAGGAATAGAAAAAAGCGAGCTGTAAAGCCGTCTGGCCCAGGGCTCTTCCCTCCCTTTAAGGTAGTCAAAATCTCCTTAATCTCTAATTCCGAGAACTCCTGCTCCACCATATTAGCCGTTTCCGCAGAAATTGTCAGGAGCGCGGTTTCATCAATGTACGTTTTTATCTTGTTCTCTAAATCTGTTGTGGATGTATCGGCTAATTGCCCCTTGATATTATAAAGTGTTTCATAGTATCCCTTTCTTGTCATGAGTAAGGATCTATACTGCAAGATCCGAAACGCGTAGGCCTGGATTGTTTATGGTTTTTATCGCACTGATTCATTTTAAAGATTCCACGTTATTTGGAAGTTGGACCTCCTTTCTTTTTTTTATTAGGATTTAAAGACCTCCGCTATTTGGACAGGGTGGTGAATGGCCGTGCCCTTTTCATCTTTTATAGTGGGAATATAGCTTGTTTGGCGGGGATGTAGAAATCTCACAAGGGCTTTCCCTGGTTTATTAGAATTTTCGAAGAGGTAGTGGCGGAACCCTACGGTAGTCCTGCGAGAGGCTTCTCTGAGGATCTCCTGGAGTTGTTCCCTAAGCAAAGTGAGTTCGGAGAGGGTCTGGGGATCTCAAGACTGCTTATGAGATCGCTCTAAAGTAGCTATTTGAAGACCATAATCGTCGTATTTTGACCGCTCTTTCTTTTTTAAGTCGAGACCCATTCTGTATGAAAACCCCACATAATACACATTTTAAAGCCTCCCATTGCACGGGAAGGGCTGTGGTGTCTGATGCGTGATTTCTCATATACTCTCTTATGGTAGATTCCATGTTGGCTCTGTATACACTCATTCAAACGCCATGTCCATTCTTTAGATACTAATCCCGGGAGCGAGAGAAATATTGGGGAGTGATCAGACCGGGTCAAAGTCCCTATGTGTGTGACTGGGTGGAAGGTTGAGGCGTGGTGAGATATAAGGAACATGTCTAATCTACTGTAGGCTTGATGTGCTGGGGAAAATAAAATATAATCCCTATCCTTAAGGTGTAAGATACGCCAAACATCTACTAATTGCCTAGAAAGGAGTGCTTGTTTCACCCATAGAATAGCTGATTTGGGAACCATTGTTTTACCCGATAACGAGTTCAACAAGGGTTCCAAGATCATATTTGTGTCGCCCCCCCCCCCCCCCCCCCCCAATAGTATAGTACCCGCTGCAAACTCGTCCAGTCGAGACAGAATAACTGTCAGCGCTTTACTTTTATCATAGGTTAGGTAGGTACAGGTTTTTGATTTGTGTACGTTCTCTCATGGATCCTCGGTTTCAGAAACGGGAATCTCCCGCATGGATCTGTCAGGAGATCTAGGAAGGTATAAGGTAGAGATTTATGCAATAGAGACCCCTTTTGACTTTGAGTCAGGATTAGTGCTAAGGGCCCAATAATTGTAGTGTTTAGATTGTATGTTCGGCACGTGGCCCTGTTTAAAATGGGTTTCTTGTAAAAGAAGGATGTGCACCCTCTCTGTGCCTGTCATACAACACCCCGGGACGTTTTTCAGGAACGTGAAGTCCTCTGATGTTCATTAATGCAAGATTGGTGCTAGGAGGCGTCATTATTCTGGGTGAAATCTGGTAGTTCTAATCTGTTCTAAACTGCTGCATATAACCCAATATATCGGGTAGGGCGAGTCCCATTGTTGCGTCTACGGGAGGGAAGAGGTGGTGTACTCTGCCGTTCTGGTGGTTGAATCGATGGTGGCTCTAGTGCCGTGAGGAATGTATCCAAGTCCTCTGGATCCCGCAGTTCAATGCGGAGACCATTCTACTAACTGAAACCGGAACCCCCATGAGTAGGGGGATGTTATTTGGTCTGAGGCGGTCTAGCAAGGGTTTAAGAGCTCTTCTCTGGGCTAAAGTAGCACGTGACCGATCTTGTAGGATTATTAAAATGGCCTCGTCAAAATCGATGGTAGAGAAATTCCGAGCCTTCTTCATGATCTCCTCTTTGGTTGTGTTGTAATGAAGACTGCAAATAACGTCCCATGGGTTAGCGGCGTCTGGATAAATAGGAGCCAGGGTTCTGTGAGCTCTGTATTTCTAGACGATCCGACCCTGGTTTCTCCAATATGGTGCTAAATAAGCCTTGCAAAGTCGGAATCAAATCTTCTGTTTTGGTGGATTCTGGAAGTCCTCCTATTCTTATATTGTTCCTCCTGTTTCGGTTTTCAATATCGTCGTGCAGGCGGTACAGTTGGCAAATATGACGATCCCTTAATTTCCCTTTGGGTCATCAACTCGTGTGCGGAGGCTACTTCTTCCACCTTTTCCTCTCTTGCTTGTATGTTCACTTTAACTGCAGATATTTCCGGTTTATAGGAATTTTCTAATCTCTCTATCAATTTCTCCATTTCTTATCTTGTGGGGAGTAACTTCACATGTTCTTTCCAGTCCCACTGCTCCTCTGGTTGACCCCCGCCATCATACCCCTGGAGACTTTGCCATACCTGGCTGTGACGGATCTTTTGCGCTCAAAGACGGCGGTGGTCTCGTGCTCGGACGCTGTGGCAAGGGAACCATAGGGGGTCACCAATCCAGGTAGGGGGTCACCAATCCAGGTAGGGGGTTCTCCTCAGCAGTACCCTCTGATTCAGCACACTCCTTCTGTGGTGACAGGCGACCAGGCTGTTGTGATGTAGGAAGAAATGGCGCCTCCTCAATGTTGCAGGCTGCAGCGCCTTGTTTACCGGCTCCTGTGGCGAACTAGCGGCGTAGGCCACTTTGTTTAGCCGGTGCTCCTGCTGAGGAGGTGCCAGCGAGGGAGTTCCTCCTCATCCTCACCATAAGGGCCTCTATGGGTCTGGAAAGCAGCCTTACTTGTGATCTCTTAGCCCCGCGGCGGACGCCCCGCTGCAGAGGTGCTTTCTTAATCTGCCATAGTAGGGAGGGGCACGGCAGGGGTCACAAACGCCCACGGGCTCAGAGGCCCACGATTCTGCTGGGCAGCAATGCCCGCTCCGGTCCCGGTTTGGAATCTCACCAGGTCCATTGGCGGGGTCACGTGGTACGCTGGCTCTGTGTTGCCTCGTCTATGAAGGAGGCCTTGCGACGAGGCGGCGGGTGAGTGTAGTCGTTTGGAGTGTCACGTCGCTCCCTCCGCTGTGAGCGCTTACTGTGTAGTGGAGTTCAGGAGGTCTTCACACGCCAGCCAGGCTTGGCAGCGCCATTCGGCGACCTCGGATTTTGCCGCTGGCACTTTAGCTCGTGGTGGTCCACGTCTGAGAAGGCCCAAGCCGAAACTTCTCCTATAAGCCACTGAGGTTTACCGGAGTTGGCTTAAAACGTAGCTTAGGGTGTCCCCGAGAGTTGTGTGGCAGTTTGGTGGCACCGTGAGCCTTACAACTAGGAGGATTCCACTGGATTTAATCGTCTATGGCGGAGCTGTACAACCAGCTGACTTCTCCCTGCAGCTTCTGGCCACGCCACCCCTATGTAGTCGTAAATTATAAGTATGTTACACCACACAGCTGCAGAGACCACGGAAGGAGTCAAGCAAGGGAAATCCTAACCTTACTCAACATAGCACAGTGCAGCCACGATGCCGGATGAACAGAACGCCCACTGTGGATGCGCGCTGCCACGTGCCAGGAGCCAGAAAGTGACGTGAAATTGCAAGAAAAGTCACGACTTGTGTTTTTCTTTCTCCTTGCAAATACTACAACTTCCAGCATGCCCTGATAGCTCAAAACCGACAGGCCATCCTGGGAGTTGTAGTTTAGCAAGACCCGGAATGGAGGCCACTGCACTAAAGGTGGCATGTAGAGACACGGCCGCATTGTATAAATGTGGTACATCGATCAATTCCCAGCTCAACTTAAATTATAATTTTTTTTTATATAGAAAATTAAAATTTTTAAGAGTACAAAAATATGTAAATATCATAAACAAAATGATTAGAAAAGTCCAGGAATAGTAATACTGGCGCGTGGCCCCTTTAAGAGTAGTCGCCTAACTTTCTGATTCACAACCAATTAAATCTGTAAAATCTTAAAATGACATAATCAACAACCAGAATGAGAAATCTGTCGTCGGAATCGGTGACAGATTTGTCAGGACCGGTCCTGCATAGCGACCGTAAATTGCTGTTGTGATGAGACACCATTGGAATTCTTCTGATTGCAAATCTATAAATGTTTTTGCAATTTCCTGTCGCCATGTATCCCCTGCTTTACACACCTGAGTTTTTGTAATGATTTTAAAATTTATAGTTAATTATCACAAAAATAATAATCATTCCTATGGCCAGATCGTCCTGTATAATGTAATCTGCTTGGAATATCACACATCTATATATGAAGCACACACCGGCTATATCAATATACTGTATAGTGGTAATCTATGAGAGGGGCTCAAATGGGTTCTAAACTTTTTTGAGATTACATTTAGCAGTGTAAAGCATGGAGGGTTTCTATCTGGTTGCCACGGTTAGGTATGTATATGTTCTCCTTGTCTGTATGTTATACACTTTGCTGGATTACATGTATGATGAAACACATGGTGCTGGACCAAGCCATGACAACCACAGTAAAAAAAAAAAAAACTCCATTCTTTACACTACAGGCTGCTGTGCAATCATAATGAATACAATTTTGTATAGAGAAAGTAGTGTGCCGTTTGGAGGAACATGGATGTACCCAAAGCTGAAGGATGCTCAACCTATGATTTATTACATGGAGTGTGGGGGACGGGCTACAGGGAAATCTAACTGGTGTAGAGGCGTCCTGCGGGCCTCCATGCTGGTTTTAAGGACTGACTGTTGTATTTATTTTTGTTTGATGTCTGAAAAGATGAATCTGCGTGACTGACATTGGTCTGAGCCCCAGTGTTGTGTGTGAAGCTACCCCCTCCTGCCTTCACGTGACTATACTGTATGCTCCTCTGACCGGCGCCTAGTCTGTCGTCCTTTCCCAGATGTTGAGGCTGCACTTTCTCCATCCTGGCCACGGCTTCTCGGATATTGTCCAGAACGATGGGGATGAGGCTCACAACTCCACCATAAAAGTTCCTGGCTTCATCACAACTGAGGTGATTAATAGCGTCATGAGGATACCTAGGAACATTGAGAAAAGTGTTCATACAATGTTAAATAATTTTCTGTAATACTGCCCCCTATGTACAAGAATATAACTACTATAATACCGCTCCTATGTACAAGAATATAACTACTATAATACTGCTCCTATGTACAAGAATATAACTACTATAATACTGCTCCTATGTACAAGAATATAACTACTATAATACCGCTCCTATGTACAAGAATATAACTACTATAATACTGCTCCTATGTACAAGAATATAACTACTATGATACTGCCTCCTATGTACAAGAATATAACTACTATAATACTGCTCCTATGTACAAGAATATAACTACTATAATACCGCTCCTATGTACAAGAATATAACTACTATAATACTGCTCCTATGTACAAGAATATAACTACTATAATACTGCCTCCTATGTACAAGAATATAACTACTATAATACTGCCTTCTATGTACAGGAATATAACTACTATAATACCGCTCCTATGTACAGGAATATAACTACTATAATACTGCCTCCTATGTACAAGAATATAACTACTATAATACTGCCTTCTATGTACAGGAATATAACTACTATAATACTGCCTCCTATGTACAAGAATATAACTACTATAATACTGCCCCCTATGTACAAAAATATAACTACTATAATACTGCCCCCTATGTACAAAAATATAACTACTATAATACTGCTCCTATGTACAAGAATATAACTACTATAATACTGCCTCCTATGTACAAGAATAGAACTACTATAATACTGCTCCTATGTACAAGAATATAACTACTATAATACTGCCCCCTATGTACAAAAATATAACTACTATAATACTGCCCCCTATGTACAAGAATAGAACTACTATAATACTGCCTCCTATGTACAAGAATAGAACTACTATAATACTGCTCCTATGTACAGGAATAGAACTACTATAATACTGCCTCCTATGTACAAAAATATAACTACTATAATACTGCTCCTATGTACAAAAATATAACTACTATAATACTGCTCCTATGTACAGGAATATAACTACTATAATACTGTACCTATGTACAAGAATATAACTGCTATAATACTGCTCCTATGTACAAGAATATAACTACTATAATACTGCTCCTATGTACAATATAACTACTATAATACTGCTCCTATGTACAAGAATATAACTACTATAATACTGCCTCCTATGTACAAGAATATATCTACTATAATACTGCTCCTATGTACAAGAATATAACTACTATAATACCGCCTCCTATGTACAGGAATATAACTACTATAATACTGCTCCTATGTACAGGAATATAACTACTATAATACCGCCTCCTATGTACAGGAATGTGGTTACACTATAATCTTACTTGGCTCTTAGACCAGACAGATCATTGGTTGGACTGAGCAGGGTCAGGGTTTCTTCAGTGACGCCCCCTGCGGACCTCATCTCAGTCTGCATGGCATCCAGCTTGACGCAGAAATCCGCCACATTGTTGCAGACATCCAGGAACAGGGAAAGGATTCTCTTGTCGGTGCTGTTGTTACAGTGGTAGTCTAAGTAGCTTTGCACCTGCAATACAGTTACAATGGACGTGACCAGAATGTGGACAGTCCCCACGTGGTACACTGACGTATATGAACATGTATAAAAACCCAACCCTTCACCTGCCCCATAGATAAATGTAACCTGCAGTACCACGCCAGGCCACCAGCACTGCTGTTCAGGGGTGGAATATACACATAAGCACCTGGGTACATGCAGTACGGCGCTTTAAAGCGCCACCTGGTGGTAGGTATTGTAATATACGCCACAATATTTGCTAGTATAAAGGGGACCAGGATGCCGTTACCTGCGCCAGATTCTGCACAGGTTTGATCCTGTCGTGGGCGTTTTCGCGCGTGCGCTCCAGGGCGGTGATGAAGGTCACTTGCTGCTGTCTCAGGAGTTTGCACTGTTGCTCTAGGACCTTGAGGGTCTGCTTGGCCTCGTTCATTGTGAAGTCCATTTCTGGGACCCTGGAATTCAGAATTATTATGTGGGTGGAGTCATTCTGCATTACAGCACACCACAGAGCGTTATATGGCGGCACACGGGGAGCTCTAAAGGCGGTTTGCCAGGTTACATAAATTAATCTACCGTAAATACTTGCCCAAAGAAATTCTGCAGACGTTGTGTCACTTCCTCACTAGTTAAGACCTCTGCTTGCTGTCAGCAGGTGAAAACCAATCTCATTCACACCCTGGTTTGTTGCTTCTAGCAGCTCGCAAGCAACAAACCAGGGTGACAGCAAGCAGAGGTCTTGAAAGAGGGAAATTAATTAAACGGCAATGATTCCTGCAATGTTTGAGCTTAAATGTGAAAAACTCCTTTAGGTCGGGGTTTAGCGCTAATTAGCGCAGCAGATTGTATTGTGATCACCGGTAACAGACGGGGGAGGGGTATAAAATCACAGGTGAGTACTTGCTGCGGTAGGTGGCCACTATACACGTGTAATGTCTTCTGCCCCCATAGGCTCATCCCAGCAGTGATATGGCGGTATTAACCTACTGTCTCCTCTCACCTGCTGTAGTTGTGGCTCTCTGCGGTGTCTTACCCCGGGGCCCCTGGTCGGTGTGAGGCGTTGGGCAGGGGAACGCTGAGTGTGTGCAGAGTCTTGTGTGATTGTTTGGCTTGTTGCTAGGAGACGATTGTGACGTCGTCGCCGGATGGGTCAACAGCCCTTAAAGGGCCAGCGCGTCAGTAAGGAAATGCATCAAACGTGGAACAGTTGCCCATAGCAACCAATAGGATTCCAGCGCTCTTGTCCCGGAGGCGGATCAGGCGAGATGGGATACAGAGACGATATCGCAGGGGCTGATGTAGGAAGCCCAACATGTTATCTGTGGGGCAGCAAACAGTGTAAGCTCTGCTACATCCATACCAGCTGTAGTGCCTGTCATACCCACCTCGCTCCTTGTGTCTGGTATTGTATGGGCACTATGACTGGCATGTTATAGGTATCATGACTGATATTAAACTGGTATATGGGCAGTATAACTGGTAATACACTGGTACAGTGCCTGGTACCACACGGGCAATATGACTGCTATTACATATTTAGTATTATTGTGGTGTAATGACTGGTATTGTATGGGCAGTATGTGACTGGTATTACATAGGTAGTATGTTACTGGTGATATATGGGTGCTATATGCCAAGTACTGTATGGGCAGTATGACTGGCATTATATGGCTGGTATTATATTACTGGTATAAGACAAGTACTGTATGGGCAGTATGACTGGCATTATATGGCTGGTATTATATGGCTGGTATAAGACAAGTACTGTATGGGCAGTATGACTGGCATTATACGAGTAGTGTTTGGCGGTATTACATGGCTAGCATATGACTGGTAATATATGGGTAATTTCATACAAAAATGTGTTTTGCAAACAGTCGGTTGCTGCTGTGTATAGGGTTCCCACCCCAAGTAACAGCAGATAAACGAGGTGTTCTTTGTGTTTTCTTTTATTTTGTTTTCAAATTGAAGCAAAGTGACATACGGCAGTACAAGTGAACGTTTTCGGCTATGCAAAGCCTTCCTCGGACACTAAGAAATTACACAAAATGATAATAAAGCCATATGTAGATACTATATTCAATTGACAGCATATAGTTCTAGAAAAAATAAAATAAATAAATAATATACGAAAATAACATAAAACACAGATGTCGACACTATGAAATCTAGAGAAATGCACTTTTCCGGATCTCGAGGTCGTCTGGAGCAAAAAAATCACTTTTCCATATAAGATGAAGACTGCGTCGACCTGTTACATATCTCGCAGAGGCGTCATATCAACGCTAAATCATATATCAAGGAACTGACATCCAATATCCTAGATCTGATGCATACGTCAATTTAATAAAGCTACGTACAATAGTGCTGGGCCCTAAAGATTTCTTATACTGTCAGTGGCATAATGACCCCTACTATCTCAGGTCATCAAAAACCTAATCATACCACCATATAATTTCAAGGTATCCATAGTTTCCATATGGGAAAAGGGCCTTCCATCCCTTACCTGTGCCGCAGTAGATGTAGTGAAGTCACGCCAGGAGTAGGGAGCTAAGTGGGTGCACAGTCCTGTATCCACAGGTCCTATTTGAAGGAAAAAGCAGGATCGCGCCCTAGTCGGTGGGCAGATCCTGCCCTGAACACATGGGACGCCGTGCGTTCCACCGGCCGGATGCGCATCGGGACCGGAAGTTACAAGTGCATTTCTCTAGATTTCATTGTGTCGACATCTGTATTTTATTATTTTCGTATATTATTATTTATACTTTTATTTTTCTAGAACTATATGCTGTCAATTGAATATAGTATCTACATATGGCTTTATTATCATTTTTTGTAATTTCTTAGTGTCCGAGGAAAGCTTTGCATGGCCGAAAACGTTCACACGTACTGCCTTATGTCACTTTGCTTCGATGTGAAAACAAAATAAAAGAAAAACACAAAGAACACCTCGTTTAGGGCTCTTTCACACCTGCGTTGTTGTCTTCCGGCATACAGTTCCGTCGTCGGGGCTCTATGCCGGAAGAATCCTGATCAGTTTTATCCTAATGCATTCTGAATGGAGAGAAATCCGTTCAGGATGCATCAGGACGTCTTCAGTTCAGGACCGGAACGTTTTTTGGCCGCAGCAAATAGCGCAGCATGCTGCGCTTCTTGCTCCGGCCAAAAATCCTGAAGACTTGCCGCAAGGCCGGATCCGGAATTAATGCCCATTGAAAGGCATTTATCCGGATACGGCCTTAAGCTAAACGTCGTTTCGGCGCATTGCCGGATCCGACGTTTAGCTTTTTCTGAATGGTTACCATGGCTGCCGGGACGCTAAAGTCCTGGCAGCCATGGTAAAGTGTAGCGGGGAGCGGGGGAGCAGCATACTTACCGTCCGTGCGGCTCCCGGGGCGCTCCAGAGTGACATCAGGGCGCCCCACGCGCATGGATCACATGATCGCATGGCACGTCATCCATGCGCATGGGGCGCTCTGACGTCACTCTGGAGACACCTTGGCGTGGCGCTCGGGCTCAGACATGTCCTCCTAGTAGGACATGTTGTCTAATCTCTCAATTTTATCATCAGTTTGAGGGTTTAGTAAGTCTGCAGAGTGCACCTGTCTGCTATTATTACAAGTATATAATGGACCTCAAGTGTAACCGCGCCGATTCATTGCCTAGTATATAGTCTGTCCTGGAGACAGTTACTGTGACATGCGTATACTCTAGACCGCCAGAGATCGAGCCCCCTGAACTCTGCTAAGAATCTGCTGAGCTGTGAGGGGTTCCCTGTATTGGGTAGGCTTGCAACATCATTAAAGCGAGGAATCTAACAGTCGCCCATGCAAACTATTTTGGCGTGTGGACACGCAGCTGCGAAGGTGACCGCTAGATGTAAAATCTGCATGGATCCGGGGGGAGGATTATAAACGCCTAGTAAAACATAATGTACATGGTGCACATGAGCAGTGATTTTCACGCATCACTTGTGTGTTGCGTGAAAATCGCAGCATGCTCTATATTGTGCGTTTTTCATGCAACGCAGGCCCCATAGAAGTGAATGGGGCTGTGTGAAAATCGCAAGCAAGTGCGGATGCGGTGCGATTTTTCACGCACGGTTGCTAGGAGACGATCGGGATGGAGACCCGATCATTATTATTTTTCTGAATACAGAATATATAGTACAATATCAGTCACGTGACCAAGGCGCAGCTTAGCCCTATTCAAGTGAATGGAGCTGTGAGGAGGGGGGGTGCTCACCATGGCGCGGCTTTCTCAGAGAGCTGATCGCCAAGGGTGCTGGCAGTCAGACCCCTGCCGATATCATGAATATGAAAAGCCTCTGGATGTAAATTGTAATGTTCCTATTCAATGACAGCAAGCAGAGCACTTGAGAATGGTGACGGATGAAGCAAAAAGTGTATTAGAAAGTTGCAAAACTCTTTTATTTACTCCTTTATTTACGTGACGCACTCCTTGTGGCTAAGAATGCAGCTTTGGCTGTGACTGGAGTACGAGATAGGATATAGCAGCAGTAAAGTATCAGGACAGTTAGGATTTATAATTACCGGATCTTGACCAGTGGACGCCGCCATCCATCACCTCCTGGAGAGATCGGGCGTTCCCCTCCCGCGGTGCGATACGGAAAGATGTCACCCACCAGCCACTTCTCTGCAAAGAGAAGGCGCCCCGCGGCCTCAGAGGCGTCGTGCACACTCTGCACACATCTAGCACGCGGCTTTGGCTTCTTGATGCCTTTCTTCTCGCAGGTTTGTGGTTTCTAGTGGCGTGTTACAAGGCGGCAGACGCCAGCACGTTGGCTTTGATGGCAGCGCGCGTGCCAATTGTTTTTGAACTTTCTCAAAGTGCGAAAAATCAAAGGGCTACAGAGACTCGCACAAGAGGCAGGAGAACGGCGCTCTCATGGAGGATGTTATCTCAATCAGCAGACAGCGCAGGCGACAGATAAAAGGTGGAAAATCAGACGCCGCTCTGGGTACTAACGCTGAAAGCTGCGGCGAGGAACTTGTTCTTTACTTCAAAATCAACCATTTCAATCATTTTCTATCACTTCATATTAACAATGTCCTCACTGCAAACCTACTGTGTGTGATGTTCTGCAGCAGCCGAGGTGGGTATTAGGAGGTTCTGCAGCAGCTGAGATGTGTATTATGATGTTCTGCAACAGCTGAGGTGTGTATTATGAGGTTCTGCAGCAGCCGAGGTGTATTAGGAGGTTCTGCAGCAGCCGAGGTGTATTAGGAGGTTCTGCAGCAGCCGAGGTGTATTAGGAGGTTCTGCAGCAGCTGAGATGTGTATTATGAGGTTCTGCAGCAGCCGAGGTGTATTAGGAGGTTCTGCAGCAGCCGAGGTGTATTAGGAGGTTCTGCAGCAGCCAAGGTGTATTAGGAGGTTTTACAGCAGCCGAGGTGTATTAGGAGGCTCTGCAGCAGCTGAGGCTTGTATTATGAGGTTCTGCAGCAGCTGAGGCTTGTATTATGATGTGCTGTAGCACTCTCATCACAGGGGGTATGGATGCGGACATTTGCTCTGCCCCGTCGCCCCGTGCTGGGGATCCTCCCTGATTACGACACAGGACGCTCGGTTACTATTTACTGTAACATCAGACGCTGGGTGAATGGAGTCAGTTACGGGGATTCTGGACGGCGCCGTCTTCACAATGGGGAGGAAATCCACAATGTAAATACATTCCGTGTCCTGCCGACCGCAGAGCCGTATACTGACAGGTGAACTCGTACTGTGTATACAACCCTGCAGGAGAAGTGCAGTGTATCCAGAAAACACCCGGTCAGCCATAACATTAAGGGGCACCGCTGCCATGAAGGGGGTGCTAGTCTGTACAATGTTAGGTAGGTGTCACATCCACATGATGCCAAGGTTTCCAGCAGAACATTTCTCAGAGCATCTCACAGCCTCTGCCGGCTCAACTTCTTCTCATAGTGCACCTGGTGCCGTCTGTTCCCCAGGTAAGTGACGCACACACCCGGCCGTCCACATGATGTAACCTGATTCCTCAGACCAGGCAGCCCTCTTCCCATAGTGCACCTGGTGCCATCTCTTCTCCAGGTAAGTGACGCACACACCCGGCCGTCCACATGATGTAACCTGATTCCTCAGACCAGGCCGCCTTCTTCCCATAGTGCACCTGGTGCCATCTTTTCTCCAGGTAAGTGACGCACACACTCGGCCGCCCACATGATGTAACCTGATTTCTCAGACCAGGCCGCCTTCTTCCCATAGTGCACCTGGTGCCATCTCTTCTCCAGGTAAGTGACGCACACACTCGGCCGCCCACATGATGTAACCTGATTTCTCAGACCAGGCCGCCTTCTTCCCATAGTGCACCTGGTGCCATCTCTTCCCCAGGTAAGTGACACACACACCCGGCCGTCCACATGATGTAACGTGATTCCTCAGACCAGGCCGCCGTCTTCCCATAGTGCACCTGGTGCCATCTCTTCCTCAGGTAAGTGACGCACACACTCGGCCGCCCACATGATGTAACCTGATTCCCCAGACCAGGCCGCCTTCTTCCCATAGTGCACCTGCTGCCATCTCTTCTCCAGGTAGGTGACGCACACACCAGGCCATCCACATGATGTAACCTGATTCCCCAGACCAGGCCGCCTTCTTCCCATAGTGCACCTGGTGCCATCTCTTCTCCAGGTAGGTGACGCACACACCCGGCCGTCCACATGACGTAATGTGATTCCTCAGACCAGGCCGCCGTCTTCTCATAGTGCACCTGGTGCCATCTCTTCTCCAGGTAAGTAGTGCACACACACAGCCGTCCACGTGATGTAACCCGATTCCTCAGACCAGGCCGCCGTCTTCTCATAGTGCACCTGGTGCCATCTCTTCTCCAGGTAAGTAGTGCACACACACACAGCCGTCCACGTGATGTAACCCGATTCCTCAGACCAGGCCACCTTCTTCTCATAATGCACCTGGTGCTATCTATTTCACAGGTAAGTGTATTTTGAGGTTTTGCAGCAGCTGAGGTGTGAACTATGATGTTCTGTAGAACCCTCACTACAAGGGGTATGGATATGTAGGATGCACTGAGCGATGCGGCCGTTTGCTCTGCCCCGTCACTCTCTGCTGTGGATTTTCCCTAATTACAACACAGGAAACCCATTTACTGTAATACCAGACGCTGGATAAATTGAGTCAGTTACACACCCGGCCGTCCACATGATGTAATGTGATTCCTCAGACCAGGCCGCCTTCTCATAGTGCACCTGGTGCCGTCTCTTCTCCAGGTAAGTGACGCACACACCCGGCCGTCCACATGATGTAATGTGATTCCTCAGACCAGGACGCCTTCTTCTCATAGTGCACCTGGTGCCATCTCTTCTCCAGGTAAGTGACGCACACACCCGGCCGTCCACATGATGTAACCTGATTCCTCAGACCAGGCCGCCTTCTTCTCATAGTGCACCTGGTGCCGTCTCTTCTCCGGGTAAGTGGCACACACACCCGCCCGTCCACATAATGTAACCTGATTCATCAGACCAGGCCGCCTTCTTCCCATAGTGCACCTGGTGCCATCTCTTCTCTAGGTAAGCGATGCACACACACCTGACCATAGACATGATGTAACCTGATTCCCAGACCGGGCCGCATCTTCCCATAGTGCACCTGGTGCCATCTCTTCTCCAGGTAAGTGACACATACACACCGTCGTCGACATGATGTAACCTGATTCATTAGACCAGATCACCACCTTCCATTGTCCAGCTCTGATACACATGCTCCCATTGTAGGCACTTTCAGTAGTGGACAGGGTTTGCCATGGACGCTCTGACCGGTCTGCGGCCCGATACACAACAAGCTGCAAAGCCCTGTGTGTCCTGGCCCCTTTCTATCATCGTCAGTTGTAACGTTGTCAGCAGTTTGCTCTACAGTAGATCTTCTGTGGAACGGACCAGACTGGTTGTCCTCCGTAGGTACTAACCACTGCATTCCAGGAACACCCCACAAGACCGGCCATTCTGGAGTTGATCTGACCCAGTTGTCCACACATATACGGACATGTCACTTCTGAGGACATTGAGTGGCTGCATTGATCCACGTGAGTAGAGAAGGGATCCTTGGCTCTGGAACCAAGATGCTTTCAATAGGTGAATTTGTTTTTTTCTATTAGGCCTCATGCTCTGTCAATCCACGTGATGTGGCCCTTCCCAAGATGCAATTTTCAGCTGCAGGCTGGCCAGAGCCCCTCGGTATTTGGAGTGCACTTTTTGAATACTTCCCAACAAATGGAGGGTGCCCAGATGGATCTGGTCAATGCCTGGTGATTGAAGCCTCTGTGGGCCTCCACAACTTCACCAGGATCCAAGATGCTTCCTGAGATAGAGACATGGACCAATATGTCACCACATCAGTAGTCAGTTTGGAACAAACCCTGCATGGATGGCTGGGAACCTCAGGAATGGCTCCCTGGGAACTCTGTGTGGACCACTTCATCAGCTGTGAGGTAGCAGTTCCGTGGTGGACCTTCATCTACTTTCTAGGGAAGTAGGGACTTGCGTGATAATGAGGACCCTTGACGTGGGCTTGTGAGCGGAGGGATTGATGACATCTATAATTATTTTTTTAGATTCTACATGCTTTTTTATTTTTTTATTAAAAAAATAAACTCATTTAAGTGCTCTTTATAGATTTTCACAATTCTTTCCGATACCTGATTGTTCCCCCCCCAAAAAAATTTTTAAAAAAAGGTAATAAAAACATGTAAGAAAAAAGTTTTAAAAAAAGCCAAAATATCAAAGACGAAATAAAAATCCAAAAAAGAAAGGGCACACAGAGAAAAAAAAAGCCAAGCTGCCCAAAAAAAAAAATTAAGAAAACAAGCCAAAAAAGGACACAAAAAAGATATTATGCCCAACTGAAAAAAAACAAGCAAACAAATTCTAAAAAGCCCCCCCAAGGCTCCACATAAAATGGTGTTTTCCCCCCAAAAAGGGTATTAAAAAAGGGACAACATGAAAAAGGGGTAAGTGTATGGACGTGCCCACATAGGTAAGTATCCGCTGTCCTTTTATAAGGTATCTTGGATCTATCTTGTTGAACTGTAAACAAAAAAATTTGGCGTTAGGAGTTTGCGGCTGTTACCGGAATCAAACCCATCACGACCCCGACACAAGGGAAGCGTTTTTCTGTTTCCGGCTCGGTACGGTGCTATTAAATGACTCAGCGACCCAGGAACCCGAGCTGGAGCTGATAGAGATGTGCTGCGGTTTTTGCACTATAAGACGCACCTAGGTTTTAAAGGAGGAAAATAAGAAAAAAATAATAATAATTTATTATACCTCAGATCAGACCCCGAATTGTTAATCGGATCTCTGATGAGCACCCAATGTTAATAAGACCCCCAATAAGACTGCAGCTCAGACCCCCTGTGTGAATAATACCTCAGATCAGACCCCCAATGTCAAAAAGACCTTAAGTCAGACCCCCAATGTGAAAAATACCCCCTATTCAGACCTCAAATCAGAACCCCAATGTCAATAAGACCTCAGATCAGACCCCCAATGTGAATGACCCCCATTCAGACCGCAGATCAGACCTCCGTGTTAGACATCAGAGCAGAAAAATATATATATACAACTCGCCTCTCCTGCTCCAGACGCTTCCGCTCCTGAGATCCAGGGCTCTTTCCGCCACGCTGTGCTGTCACCCGAAATCACACATGAGGTCATAGAGCGCTGACGTCCTCACGCTGTGCGCAGGTCACAGCACCGCATGCGGGGCCTTGCGGGCGGTCGGGGAGCGGTGAGTACAGAGCCAGCATGGGGAGCACTGCATTCACTGCTTCCTGGTCCTACTGTACTAATGAGCGCTTCCGTAATGGAGCGAGGGAAGGGTGCGTCTTATAGGGCGAAAAATACCGTACTTTCCGTCAATATCAGATTGCTGGTCCACACCCCGCACAGGTGAGATGTTTCCTTGTAGCTACAGGACAGGATCGGCTGATCGGCGGCTTCACGTGGTTTGGTTCCAACAGCGATTGGATACTGAAGGTCTGTCATGACGATAGGTCATCAGTTTCCAAATCGGTGAAAAACAACTGATCGCGGGGGTGTCGGGAGTCAGGCCCCCACCAATCAGGGACTGTAGACCTGTCCTGAGGATAGACCGGCCGGGCTGTAGTTACGTGGCGGCAGCCGTGACCACTGCTCCCAATCACAGGAGCACCTGCAGAGGCCAGTAATTGGCTGCAGCCGTCAACTGCAGTGAGGTCATCAATGCAACTGGGTAAATAGAACCCGGCTGGGCGAACCGAAGCAGCGGGGCAGAATCGCAGGTAAGTACTTACCCTTTCTTCATTGCAGCTTGATTCTGAAACCAGTGGACAACCCCTTCAATTTAATTTTTTTATTTGGTTGTGGTGGTTTATAACCCCTTTAATATATCCCCTGACAGGAGATGAAAAAAGTTTGCAAATCTGAAGTATACACAGGGAGATCTGGCAGTGGAGGAGCCCGAAAACAAATCTGCTGCTTCCCCATAGGACCCTGATAAATGTACAACTAATGAGGACTCAGTGCAGCCCCCAATCACCAGGCATCATGAAAGAAGCGACGTTCCCCTTTAAGGCCGAGCTGCTCACTTGCTGAGCGCATGCGCAAGGAGGAACTTACGTCAGCTCTTGTCTCAAAGTGATGACGCACCACCCTTCTTGGCGACGCAGGTTGCTAGGAGACCGCGGCGCTCACTCGGTTACTAAGGAGACCTCTGCTGCCACCTGGCCGGGGGTTTTGGCCTAAAGATCGATAGAATTGAGAAGTAAAAGCCCGGAGATGGACGCCACGGCGAAGCCGCTGAGGATTCCCCCTCAAATGGCCTTGTTTGCCGAGGAGCACCGCATCTTTGATGTAATCCAGGTCAGTGGCGGCTCTTGTGGAACTACAAGTCTCAGCAGGACGGAATATTGTACAGGCGGCGTCCTGAACTACAATTCCCAGCATTTTTACTGACTGCATGTCCTGCAGTTGTGTTGCTGGGAGTTGTAGTTCCACAACTTGATTGATTATTTTTTTAAATTTACTTATTAGAAAATGGTTCAGAATCTCCTTAAGGACAAACCAGAAGACCCGATCCAGTACCTGATCGATCACTTACGGAGGGATAACGATAACGGTAAGGCCTGCGGATGGCGTTTATGTGTAACCATGCTGTACATGGCGTAACGGCGTCGCGGCAGCAGCTTAAAGTGACCCTCGTCACCCTGTAATGAATGGCAACCATCCTTATGCGGTTTTTCCCTCCCCCACCCTCGAAGCGGACCCTGAAACATGTGCGCCGTGAGTGTACGCGAATGGAACCGTTCTGCAGTTCTGACAAGGGTTACGTCAGGAGCACGGACATTGCGGAAAAAGCAGAAGGTGCAGTGGCCCCAGGCATCGGGGCCCCAGCAGCCGGACCCCCATGATCATAGGTATATCTGTGCGTCACCCAGCTTTCCCAGGTCCTGGAGGGCAGGTTGCAGTAATGTCAGGTGTACAGTGAATGTACCACTGCCTGGTAAAGGTGCTATTCAGGGGTGCGGGAAAGCTGGGGGAGAAGCCCGTTTTTCAGCCCTATTGGTTGTCACCCAGCTTCCCCTAAGGCAGGGGTGTCAAACTCAAATTCATCGGGGGCTGCATCAGCAGTTTGGTCACCCTCAAAGGGCCGGTTGTATCTGTAGGACTATGTGTCCACTCTTTATTATCATAAATTATTGTCACTGCATTCAATTATTACTGTTTTGGTGGGTTTTGAACTAATTGTGGTCTGTGGGTGGCACTGTTATGGGGGATCTGTGGGTGACGCACTGTTATGGGGGATCTGTGGGTGACACTTATGGGGGATCTGTGGGTGACACTTATGGGGGATCTGTGGGTGACACTTATGGGGGATCTGTGGGTGACACTTATGGGGGATCTGTGGGTGACACTTATGGGGGATCTGTGGGTGACACTTATGGGGGATCTGTGGGTGGCTCTTATGGGGGATCTGTGTATGACAGTTATGGGGGGGATCTGTGGATGACACATATATAGCATCTTATGCTATGTGTCATCCACAGATCCCCTCCATAAGTGTCCCTGTAGTAGTGAATGACCCTCAATACAGGGCTAGGGGCCGGCATCTGCTTTTATAATGACAGCGGGGCCCGTGCAGTGACTATTCTACTACACGGGCCCCGCTCACTGTATAATCGTATCTCTAATAGTTAATGGTTACCGTATGTATATAATCGCATAAGGAGCACTGTGTATTACCGGTACTTACAACTACAAGCACTCGCCGAGAGGAGGGAGGAGGCAGGCCGGGAGGACAGGCGCTGGCAGCGTGAGTCATACGTCATGCGCCCACGCCGCCTGCTTCATTCATAAAGTGGGCGGCGCAGGCGCGTGACGTATGACTCACACTGCCAGCGCCCATCCTGCCTCCTCCCTCCTCTCGGCGAGCGCTTGTAGTTGTAAGTACCGGTAATACACAGCGCTCCTTATGCGATACACCCGATACAGGAGCCGGGAGGAGCGGGGGCCGCCTGCAGGAAGTGATAATAAAAGGTGAAGGCTGGCGGCCGGCGGCGGCTACG
Source organism: Bufo gargarizans (assembly GCF_014858855.1). NCBI lineage: Eukaryota > Metazoa > Chordata > Amphibia > Anura > Bufonidae > Bufo > Bufo gargarizans. The sequence goes on from NC_058088.1 coordinate 193,369,807, forward strand.
CGGGCCACATGACGAGGTCTGGCGGGCCGGATTCGGCCCGCGGGCCTTGTGTTTGACACCCGTGCCCTAAGGGAACGTTCACACAGGGCAAATCTGCCTGGGTGAAGTCATAAGACAGAATTAAATTCTAAATTGTTCTGCCCATGTCTCAGGGTCCTCTAGATGCCTCCTCCTGCAGCGTTCTCGCATACCGCACTATGGGGCAGGTGGAGGGTGTTAATGACCGTGTATCGGGGTCCTCACATACCGCACTATGGGGCAGGTGGAGGGTGTTAATGGCCGTGTATCGGGGTCCTCACATACCGCACTGTGGGGCAGGTGGAGGGTGTTAATGACCGTGTATCGGGGTCCTCACATACCGCACTATGGGGCAGGTGGAGGGTGTTAATGACAGTGTATCGGGGTCCTCACATACCACACTATGGGGCAGGTGGAGGGTGTTTATGGCCGTGTATCGGGGTCCTCACATACCGCACTATGGGGCAGGTGGAGGGTGTTAATGGCCGTGTATCGGGGTCCTCACATACCGCACTATTGGGCAGGTGGAGGGTGTTAATGACAGTGTATCGGGGTCCTCACATACCGTACTATGGGGCAGGTGGAGGGTATTTATGGCCGTGTATTGGGGTCCTCACATACCGCACTATGGGGCAGGTGGAGGGTGTTAATAACCATGTATTGGGGTCCTCACATACCGCACTATGGGGCAGGTAGAGGGTGTTAATGACCGTGTATCGGGGTCCTCACATACCGCACTATGGGGCAGGTGGAGGGTGTTAATGACCGTGTATCGGGGTCCTCACATACCGCACTATGGGGCAGGTGGAGGGTGTTAATGACCGTGTATCGGGGTCCTCACATACCGCACTATGGGGCAGGGTGTTAATGGCTGTGTATCGGGGTCCTTACATACCGCACTATGGTGCAGGGTGTTAATGGCCGTGTATCGGGGTCCTCACATACCGCACTATGGTGCAGGGTGTTAATGGCCGTGTATCGGGGTCCTCACATACCGCACTATGGGGCAGGTGGAGGGTGTTAATGGCCGTGTATCGGGGTCCTCACATACCGCACTATGGGGCAGGTGGAGGGTGTTAATGGCCGTGTATCGGGGTCCTCACATACCGCACTATGGGGCAGGTGGAGGGTGTTAATGGCCGTGTATCGGGGTCCTCACATACCGCACTGTGGGGCAGGTGGAGGGTGTTAATGGCCGTGTATCGGGGTCCTCACATACCGCACTATGGGGCAGGTGGAGGGTGTTAATGGCCGTGTATCGGGTCCTCCAGACGCCTCCTGCTGCAGCTGATGAGCGGGGTTATCAATGTTTAATGCTGCACGCTCCCCGCACGCTTCTCGTCTTGTTATAAGCCGGGTAATGATGTCAGAAGTGGTGGGGCCCCTCTCCCTGCCCGGGCCCTCCAATCCTGGGCTCCTCGGGTTAGTCACTTGCAGGATTCCAGATAATGAGTTGTGAACTCGGCGGCGGCTCGGATGGAGGGGGGGGGGGCGAGCGCATTGTGTTCAGCTACAGCGGATGCAGGTCAGGACGGTGCTCGTGGATCCTGCCCCTTTATACTGTGACTCCCATCGGGATATTCGCTCGCACAGTCCTGACGAGGCGATTGTGCCCCAGACAATCCCACAATAGACAGGACTCATAGACTGGTATTATTTATAGCCTGTGGCTCTTCAGTTGATGCAAAACTACAACCCCCAGCATGCCTGTGTGGTAACATTAACACCTGAGTATTAGCAAACAGCATCGTGGAAGTTTTAACAAAACCGCCACCTCGTTGCTTCACTAACAATGCGACCTGAAGTGCGCGGCGGAGAAAGTGAAATCCTTATATAACTGCACACGACACAAAGTGACTATAACATCCAACTAAGGGCTCGTTCACGCGACCGTAGGTGTCCTGCTGCCGTATTGTGGACCGCGTTTGCGGATCCGTAATACACGGGCACCGTTCCGTGTGCATTCCGCATCACAGATGCGGACCTATTCACTTTAATGGGTCCGCAAATCCGGAGATGCGGAACAGAAGCACAGAACGGAACCCTACGGAAGCAGTACGGAGTGCTTCCGTGGGGTTTCGTCCCGTACTTCCATTCCGCAAAAAGATAGGACATGTTCTATCTCTTTGCGGAACGGCCAGATCGCGGACCCATTAAAGTAAATGTGTCCGCGATCCGCTGCCCCACGGATGGTGTTCGTGCACGGCCACGGGGCGCACATGTTTGTGTGCTGGAGGCGTAATGCCTCTTTCACACAATCGTTATTTTTTTTCCATATACGGGCCGTTTTTTTGAGTTCCGTATACGGAACCATTCATTTTAATGGTTCCGCAAAAAAAATGGAACACAAACGGAATGTACTCCGTATGGGCTCATGCACACGAACGTTTTTTGCGTTCCGTATACGGGTTGTAATTTGATTCCTCATACGGTCCGTATACGGAACTGTTCCGTGGCCCCGCAAAAATTATGAGTCCTGTCCTATTCTTGTCCGTTTTGCGGACAAGAATAGGCATTTCTACAATGGGCCTCCTGTTCCATTCCAAAATTGCGGAATGCACACAGGCGGCATCCGTTTTTTGCGGATCCACAATTGTGCATGAGCCCTAAGTTAGGTTGGGGAACCCACGTATGTATGCTACCACGTCAATGGCTGTTGAAAAACTACTTTGGCTGTCATAGCATGCTGGGAGTTGTAGTTTTACAACTGGTGGAGGGTTACAGGCTGCAGTGTACATTTTAGCAGCTTTCAAAAAACTTATTTTGGTTGTCATTGCATGTTGGGAGTTGTAGTTTTACAACTGTTGGATGGCTAAAGGTCAGGGATTACATGTCGGGGCATGTTGGGAGTTGTAGCTTAGGCCAAAGGTCGCACGTCTTTATGGCGTTCACGTTTGGCCTGCGCATACACAAGCAGCTCAGCTCCCTGCGAGGACGCTCCGAGGCCCCTGAAGTGGAGGCTGAGGAGCCGCCTCCGGTGATCGCATGCAAATGAATAAGTAACTAGAACAGAAGATGCACCAAATATTAGGGCTAATGAGCTCTAAACTACGCGCGCTGCGCACCGCCCGGGATCCGTTCCGCCACCGGGAACATCTCCATATTTATTAGCGGGGTCCCCCAGGACGCAGCCCAGAAATTAGGACAAAAAGATAGAAATAAAGTGCATTGTGTACACAGATGAGAGATCTACCTCAGGCCTCCACAATGATGGGGGGTGTAGTGCTGGGGGGCCGCAATGCACTCTGCATATGCAATGGATCCACCGGGCCGCGATACAGCGCCAAACCTTTATCATTGATGTATGGAATACTGTAGGCGACTGTGGGATTCACTACAGAGGCATCCGGGGGAAAAAGCGCGCGCCTCGAGGTACCGCAATACGAAACCAGACATGATGTGAACAGAACCTTACATACATCAGGCCAGCAGATAGGATCACATGGGATTAGATACACAGCTCAGCAGACAGTATCACATGGGATTAGATACACAGCTCAGCAGATAGTATCACACAGGATAGGATTAGATACAAAGCTCAGCAGACTGTATCACACAGGACAGGATTAGATACACAGCTCAGCAGGCAGTATCACACAGGATAGGATTAGATACACAGCTCAGCAGGCAGTATCACACAGGATAGGATTAGATACACAGCTCAGCAGACTGTATCACACAGGGTAGGATTAGATACACAGCTCAGCAGGCAGTATCACACAGGATAGGATTAGATACACAGCTCAGCAGACAGTATCACACAGGACAGGATTAGATACACAGCTCAGCAGACAGTATCACACAGGACAGGATTAGATACACAGCTCAGCAGACAGTATTACACAGGATAGGCTTAGATACACAGCTCAGCAGACAGTATCACACGGGATAGGATTAGATACACAGCTCAGCAGACGGTATCACACAGGATAGGATTAGATACACAGCTCAGCAGACAGTATCACACAGGATAGGATTAGATACACAGCTCAGCAGACAGTATCACACAGGATAGGATTAGATACACAGCTCAGCAGACAGTATCACACAGGATAGGATTAGATACACAGCTCAGCAGACAGTATCACACAGGATAGGATTAGATACACAGCTCAGCAGACAGTATCACACAGGATAGGATTAGATACACAGCTCAGCAGACAGTATCACACAGGATAGGATTAGATACACAGCTCAGCAGACAGTATCACACAGGATAGGATTAGATACACAGCTCAGCAGACAGTATCACACAGGATAGGATTAGATACACAGCTCAGCAGACAGTATCACACAGGATAGGATTAGATACACAGCTCAGCAGACAGTATCACACAGGATAGGATTAGATACACAGCTCAGCAGACAGTATCACACAGGAGAGGATTAGATACACAGCTCAGCAGGCAGTATCACACAGGATAGGATTAGATACACAGCTCAGCAGGCAGTATCACACAGGATAGGATTAGATACACAGCTCAGCAGACAGTATCACACATGCTGGGATTAGATACACAGCTCAGCAGTCAGTATCACACAGGATAGGATTAGATACACAGCTCAGCAGACAGTATCACACATGCTGGGATTAGATACACAGCTCAGGAGATTGTATCACACAGGATAGGATTAGATACACAGCTCAGCAGACAGTATCACACAGGATGGGATTAGATACACAGCTGAGCAGACAGTATCACACAGGATGGGATTAGATACACAGCTGAGCAGACAGTATCACACAGGATGGGATTAGATACAGCACCTCAGGAGATTGTATCACATGGTTATTTAGGAGACCGCATCACACAGGCTTAGATACACTAATGGCAACGACTAATTTAACTAATAAAACTTTCTTCTCCCTAAACAATCCAACATGGCCGCTCGGCGACTTCCTCCTTTGCAGTGACTTAGCTGCAGGCTACATGACAAGGTGTCAGGTTTGACATTACAGCGCCATTCCTAATCAGCGTTGTGATGGCGCAGTGACTGCGTATCCTCCGACGTGTCCGCGGCCGCGTTCAACTCCATCCAATAAGACGAGATAAAAAAAACGTTTCGCAGATTTAGTACAAACCGAACATTTACAGCAGCCCGGGGCAATATTAGAGCGCGATTCCGAGCAGATAATGGAGCGCGCCTTTATTTTATCAAACGTTTGTCCAAAATCGCTGCGCATAAAAGCTCCAATACCGCCAGGATTTTCTTGTGAATTTTAAAAGGCTTTCCTCGTTAAAACCTCAAAAGGCGGCGTGGATGGAAAGGTTTCAGCGGCGCTTTGATGTGCGCAGCGGAGGTTGATTAATCCTGGCAGCAGAGCCCTCTTTCATGGCTACGCTAATGAATTATTCCAGCGCTCAGTCGGAATTTCAAGGTGCGCCAAGTCGGGGGGTTAAGAAACCGCGAGCTTAATAAAGAAGACGGCGCCTTTTAAAAGTAAATAAAAAAACAATTCCGACCAATCAAGTGTAAGCGGCGCGATCAAGATTTCATGAGCCACAAACCCCCCTTTATGTCATGATCTGGGAAAAGGATTTGGGAGTTTGAGAAACTTTTAGTTTCCTCTAGAATATTCCGCTTTTCATGTTGTTGAGGAACCGGGAAACCGTTTTTTTTTATGTTGGAAGCGGAGAGCGATCTGCAGCTGCGGCCATGAAAGCCACTTGAAAAAGAAGAAAAAACATATATTTATGGATTGTTGCTACATTGTAGCTAGTTTTGATTGCTATCCCCATGGCATCTACCTCTGTGTCTTCTTAAAGGGGTATTCCAGCCCCAAACTTTCTTAAAGGGGTTATCCAAGTTCTCCAACACCCCCCCCCCAATGCGCCAGGACCCTCACATGTAATATACTTACCCCGCTAGGGAAGCTCGTAGCCATCCCTGCCTGCCATTGGCTGCTTCCCCCCGACACTGGATGCTGGATGTTTTCATCCGTGTACAGGGAGAAGCGGCGGTGCGGGGACAGGAGCGGCGCCGGGAGCGGGGTAAGTACAGTGAGGAACAGAAGTATTTGAACACCCTGCTCTTTTGCAAGTTCTCCCACTTAGAAATCATGGAGGGTCTGACATTCACATTGTAGGTGCATTCCCACTCTGAGAGACAGAATAAAAAAATTAAAATTCTGGAAATCACATTGTATGATTTTTAAAGAATGTATTTGTCTTGCACGGCTGAACATAAGTATTTGAACACCTGAGAAAATCTGTGTTAATATTTGGTCCAGAAGCCTTTGTTTGCAGTTCCAGAGGTCGGACATCTCCTGTAGTTCTTGTCCAGGTTTGCAGACACTGCAGCAGGGGTTTTGGCCCACTCCTCCACACAGATCTCCTCTAGATCTGTCAGGTTTCGGGGCTGTCGCTGAGCAACACAGAGTTTCCGCTCCCTCCAAAGATGTTCTATTGGATTTAGGTCTGGAGACTGGCTAGGCCACTCCAGAACCTTGATATGCTTCTTACGGAGCCGCTCATTGGTTATCCTGGTTGTGTGCTTCGGGTCCTTGTCATGTTGGAAGACCCAGCCACGACCCATCTTCAATGCTCTGACTGAGGGAGGTTGTTGCTCAAAATCTCACAATTAATGGCCCCATTTATCCTCTCCTTAAAACAGTGCAGTCGTCCTGTCCCCTTCGCAGAAAAGACCCCCCAAAGCATGATGTTACCCCCCCATGCTTCACAGTAGGGATGGTGTTCTTGGGATGCAACTCATCCTTCTTTTTTCTCCAAACACAACGAGTGAAGTTTAGACCAAAAAGTTCTACTTTGGTCTCCTCTGACCACATGACTCTCTCCCCGGCCTCCTCTGGATCATCCAGATGGTCATTGGCAAACTTCAGACCTGGACCTGTGATGACTGGAGCAGGAGAACCTTCCGTGCAATGCATGATCTGAAACCATGACGGCGTAGTGTTCCACCGACAGTGACTCTGACCTGTGGTCCCCGCTCTCCTCATGTCATTGACCAGCTCCTCCCTTGTAGTTCTGGGCTGATTCCTCACCTTTCTTACCATCAGTGATACCCCACGAGGTGAGATCTTGCATGGAGCCCCAGTCCGAGGAGACTGACATTCGTCTTCAGCCTCTTCCATTTTCTAACAATTGCTCCATCAGTTGATCTATTTTCACCAAGCTGCTCGGCGATTGCCCCGTCGCCCTTTCCAGCCTTGTGAAAGTCCACAATTTTGTCTCTGGTGTCTTTTGAGAGCTCTTTGGTCTTGCCCATGGTAGTAGTTGTCGTCTGATTGACTGTGGGGTGGACAGGGGTCTGTAAAGAGCTCAGACGGGTGCTACTAAGTTAGATTTATAAGTGGAGTAGAGGTGGACTTTTTAAAGGCACATTAACAGGTCTTTGAGAGACAGAATTCTTGCTGTTTCTTAGGTAATCAAATACTTCTGTTCAGCCGTGCAAGACAAATACATTCTTTAAAAATCATACAATGTGATTTCCTTTTTTTTTATTTTTTATTCTGTCTCTCAGAGTGGGAACGCACCTACAATGTGAGGTTCAGACCCCTCCATGATTTCTAAGTGGGAGAACTTGCAAAATCGCAGGGTGTTCAATACTTCTGTTCCTCACTGTATATGACATGTGAGGGGTCCGGCACATGGGGGGGCTGTTGGAGAACTTGGATAACAACATTTGAAGGGGGTTCCCCAAGACCCCGTTTCTGCTCCAGTTCCAGCACTGACCTCCCCACCGGATCGGAAGTGTCATGTGCTGTCTGCCAGCCAATCAGTGTCTTCAGCATGACACATGGTCGCTGCGACCACCTCTGATGGTACGGCGGTCCAGCAGGAACAAGAAGTAGGAGAAAAGTGAGCTCAGCACTGAAACTGGAATTTATCTTTTTAATCCCTGCACCTTGCCCATAAAAATAAAAAAAAAGGAGTCTTAGAGAACCCCTTTAAGAAGGTTTGTGGTTGGAATACCCCTTTAAGAAAGTTTGGCGATAATAGAAGCCGCTTCAATGTTTTTCAGTAATATCACAAAACAGCAAAAAAAAAAAAGTAGTTAAATGGGAAGTTTAAGACTACAAAAACATGGCCGCCTTTTTACTGTGCGCAGCACTGCTGCTCAGCTCCGTTCACGTCGATGTAGCGCAGCTGCAGTACCGGACACAACCAGTGGACGGGTGGGGAGCTGCAGTACCGGACACAACCAGTGGACGGGTGGGGAGCTGCAGTACCGGACACAACCAGTGGACGGGTGGGGAGCTGCAGTACCGGACACAACCAGTGGACGGGTGGGGAGCTGCAGCTGCAGTACCGGACACAACCAGTGGACGGGTGGGGAGCTGCAGCTGCAGTACCGGACACAACCAGTGGACGGGTGGGGAGCTGCAGCTGCAGTACCGGACACAACCAGTGGACGGGTGGGGAGCTGCAGCTGCAGTACCGGACACAACCAGTGGACGGGTGGGGAGCTGCAGAACCGGACACAACCAGTGGACGGGTGGGGAGCTGCAGTACCGGACACAACCAGTGGACGGGTGGGGAGCTGCAGCTGCAGTACCGGACACAACCAGTGGACGGGTGGGGAGCTGCAGCTGCAGTACCGGACACAACCAGTGGACGGGTGGGGAGCTGCAGCTGCAGTACCGGACACAACCAGTGGACGGGTGGGGAGCTGCAGCTGCAGTACCGGACACAACCAGTGGACGGGTGGGGAGCTGCAGCTGCAGTACCGGACACAACCAGTGGACGGGTGGGGAGCTGTTTCTGAATGATAGACAGTACGGTAGTATCACCGAGCGATCACAGCGCTCCGTGCGGCGGTGTCTTTCAGATGATCGGTGTGACTGACTGGTTCCCCTGTGGATATTGACTTTACAACTTGTTTTCTGACCCACAGGGCCAAGAATTGCTGTTCTGGGCCCCCCTGCCTCAGGAAAACACACCATGGTACGTACACACAGAGTACGCAATTTAATGGCTAGAGTACATAATAGTTCCTAATAAACAGTATAAAATGCAGGCAGCGCTCTACAGATCCATATGCAAAGCAGGTAGCACTCTAGGCAACAGACTATTTCTAATGGATCAGTTACCCATAGGGAGGGCCGCACTGAGGAAAGCTCCGATATCACTGCATACTGTACATGCTGTAACAGTAGCACTCTAGACAACAATATACAATGCAGGTAGCACTCTAGACAACGGTATACAATGCAGGTAGCACTCCAGGCAACAATATACAATGCAGGTAGCACTCTAGACAACAGTATATAATGCAGGTAGCACTCTAGACAACAGTATATGATGCAGGTAGCACTCTAGGCAACAGTATATAATGCAGGTAGCACTCTAGGCAACGGTATATAATGCAGGTAGCACTCCAGGCAACGGTATACAATGCAGGTAGCACTCTAGGCAACGGTATACAATGCAGGTAGCACTCTAGGCAACGGTATATAATGCAGGTAGCACTCTAGACAACGGTATATAATGCAGGTAGCACTCTAGGCAACGGTATATAATGCAGGTAGCACTCTAGGCAACGGTATATAATGCAGGTAGCACTCTAGGCAACGGTATATTATGCAGGTAGCACTCTAGGCAACGGTATACAATGCAGGTAGCACTCTAGGCAACGGTATACAATGCAGGTAGCACTCTAGGCAACGGTATACAATGCAGGTAGCACTCTAGGCAACGGTATACAATGCAGGTAGCACTCTAGGCAACGGTATACAATGCAGGTAGCACTCTAGGCAACGGTATACAATGCAGGTAGCACTCTAGGCAACGGTATACAATGCAGGTAGCACTCTAGGCAACGGTATACAATGCAGGTAGCACTCTAGGCAACGGTATACAATGCAGGTAGCACTCTAGGCAACGGTATACAATGCAGGTAGCACTCTAGGCAACGGTATACAATGCAGGTAGCACTCTAGGTAACGGTATATAATGCAGGTAGCACTCTAGGCAACGGTATACAATGCAGGTAGCACTCTAGGCAACGGTATACAATGCAGGTAGCACTCTAGGCAACGGTATATAATGCAGGTAGCACTCTAGGCAACGGTATACAATGCAGGTAGCACTCTAGGCAACGGTATATAATGCAGATAGCACTCTAGGCAACGGTATATAATGCAGGTAGCACTCTAGGCAACGGTATACAATGCAGGTAGCACTCTAGGCAACGGTATATAATGCAGATAGCACTCTGGGCAACGGTATATAGTGCAGGTAGCACTCTGGGCAACGGTATATAGTGCAGGTAGCACTCTGGGCAACGGTATATAGTGCAGGTAGCACTCTGGGCAACGGTATATAGTGCAGGTAGCACTCTGGGCAACGGTATATAATGCAGGTAGCACTCTGGGCAACGGTATATAGTGCAGGTAGCACTCTGGGCAACGGTATATAGTGCAGGTAGCACTCTGGGCAACGGTATATAGTGCAGGTAGCACTCTGGGCAACGGTATATAATGCAGGTAGCACTCTGGGCAACGGTATATAGTGCAGGTAGCACTCTGGGCAACGGTATATAGTGCAGGTAGCACTCTGGGCAACGGTATATAATGCAGGTAGCACTCTGGGCAACGGTATATAATGCAGGTAGCACTCTGGGCAACGGTATATAATGCAGGTAGCACTCTAGGCAACGGTATATAATGCAGGTAGCACTCTGGGCAACGGTATATAATGCAGGTAGCACTCTAGGCAACGGTATATAATGCAGGTAGCACTCTAGGCAACGGTATATAATGCAGGTAGCACTCTAGGCAACGGTATATAATGCAGGTAGCACTCTAGGCAACGGTATATAATGCAGGTAGCACTCTAGGCAACGGTATATAATGCAGGTAGCACTCTAGGCAACGGTATATAATGCAGGTAGCACTCTAGGCAACGGTATATAATGCTGATACAATTCCTGTGACAAATACATAATGCAGATAACTTTCTGCTGAACAGGATATAATGTAGGCAGCCTCTAGTGATCAGTATTCAATGCAGTGCTTTAGACAATAGTATACAGTGTAGGCAGCCTCTGATGATCAGTATACAATGCACATAGTATTTTATAAGGAAGTATGTCTTGTAAAGCACATGTGGAGTCAGCAGAGCCGCTCTGCCCGGTAGTTATAGTGTTACAGCGTGTGCGCAGTAATATCATAGCTGTCCTCAGTATACACAGCAGACTTCTGATCAGTATACAATGCTGGCAGCAGTCTTCTGATCAGTATACAATGCTGGCAGCAGTCTTCTGATCAGTATACAATGCTGGCAGCAGTCTACTGATCAGTATACAATGCAGGCAGCAGTCTACTGATCAGTATACAATGCAGGCAGCAGTCTTCTGATCAGTATACAATGCAGGCAGCAGTCTTCTGATCAGTATACAATGCAGGCAGCAGTCTTCTGATCAGTATACAATGCAGGCAGCAGTCTTCTGATCAGTATACAATGCAGGCAGCAGTCTTCTGATCAGTATACAATGCACATAGTATTTTATGAGTAAGTATGTCCTGTAAAGCACAGATTTGGTGGTTATATGTTACAATGTTTCGGCGTGTGCGCAGTGATATGTGAGCTGTCCTCAGTATACACAGCAGTCTTCTGATCAGTATACAATGCTGGCAGCAGTCTTCTGATCAGTATACAATGCTGGCAGCAGTCTTCTGATCAGTATACAATGCTGGCAGCAGTCTTCTGATCAGTATACAATGCGGGCAGCAGTCTTCTGATCAGTATACAATGCGGGCAGCAGTCTTCTGATCAGTATACAATGCGGGCAGCAGTCTTCTGATCAGTATACAATGCGGGCAGCAGTCTTCTGATCAGTATACAATGCGGGCAGCAGTCTTCTGATCAGTATACAATGCGGGCAGCAGTCTTCTGATCAGTATACAATGCGGGCAGCAGTCTTCTGATCAGTATACAATGCGGGCAGCAGTCTTCTGATCAGTATACAATGCGGGCAGCAGTCTTCTGATCAGTATACAATGCGGGCAGCAGTCTTCTGATCAGTATACAATGCGGGCAGCAGTCTTCTGATCAGTATACAATGCGGGCAGCAGTCTTCTGATCAGTATACAATGCGGGCAGCAGTCTTCTGATCAGTATACAATGCGGGCAGCAGTCTTCTGATCAGTATACAATGCGGGCAGCAGTCTTCTGATCAGTATACAATGCGGGCAGCAGTCTTCTGATCAGTATACAATGCGGGCAGCAGTCTTCTGATCAGTATACAATGCGGGCAGCAGTCTTCTGATCAGTATACAATGCGGGCAGCAGTCTTCTGATCAGTATACAATGCGGGCAGCAGTCTTCTGATCAGTATACAATGCGGGCAGCAGTCTTCTGATCAGTATACAATGCGGGCAGCAGTCTTCTGATCAGTATACAATGCGGGCAGCAGTCTTCTGATCAGTATACAATGCGGGCAGCAGTCTTCTGATCAGTATACAATGCGGGCAGCAGTCTTCTGATCAGTATACAATGCGGGCAGCAGTCTTCTGATCAGTATACAATGCTGGCAGCAGTCTTCTGATCAGTATACAATGCTGGCAGCAGTCTTCTGATCAGTATACAATGCTGGCAGCAGTCTTCTGATCAGTATACAATGCACGCAGCAGTCTTCTGATCAGTATACAATGCACGCAGCAGTCTTCTGATCAGTATACAATGCACGCAGCAGTCTTCTGATCAGTATACAATGCACGCAGCAGTCTTCTGATCAGTATACAATGCACGCAGCAGTCTTCTGATCAGTATACAATGCTGGCAGCAGTCTACTGATCAGTATACAATGCTGGCAGCAGTCTACTGATCAGTATACAATGCTGGCAGCAGTCTACTGATCAGTATACAATGCTGGCAGCAGTCTTCTGATCAGTATACAATGCTGGCAGCAGTCTTCTGATCAGTATACAATGCTGGCAGCAGTCTTCTGATCAGTATACAATGCGGGCAGCAGTCTTCTGATCAGTATACAATGCACGCAGCAGTCTTCTGATCAGTATACAATGCGGGCAGCAGTCTTCTGATCAGTATACAATGCACGCAGTGTTTTATGAGTAAATATGTCCTGTAAAGCACATGCGGAGTCGGTGGTTATATGTTATAATGTTACGGCGTGTGCGCAGTGATATGGGAGCTGTCCTCAGTATACACGGCTCTCTGCGGCCCTCCCTATAGGTAACTGATCCTTTAGAAATGACTTGTGTCCCCCCATCTTCTCACCTCCTCCTGAGATCTGGCACCTCCAGCGCCCCCACCTGCTCCGCGCAGGGACAGCGCTCTGTTTAAACATACATTTTTTCCTAGATCATTTATTTAAAGGTGCCCGCCGCGAGGAGCTGGAGGTCTGCTTGGCATGAGGAAATAGAAGGCCTTTGAAACATATTTTCTTTTGCAAAAGTTGGACTCGTCTCCTCGTCTTCTCCCCCGCAGGCGAAGCTGCTGAGCGCGCGTCTGAACGCCACTCACCTCACTCCAGAGAATCTCTTGTCAAGTGATGTCTCGGCGCTGGTGCAGGAAGCGCTCTCGTACAAAGCCAAGGACCAGGTAAAGGCGCTGACAGCCATGCATTATTTCCAGAGGCATCGACCGCCAGCAGAAAAAGCATCTTTTATATATACACTCCCGGCAAACATCACCGCGGCTGCTGCTTCGTAGGCCGGGTGTGCCGATTGCCGATGTGATTTAACAGAATTAACCCCTTAGATTAATATGAGACGCCTTCTGGTTGCCCGTAGAGCAGAGGTCAGCAACCTCCAGCACTCCAGCTGCTGTGAAACTACAACTCCCAGCATGCACTCTTTCTCAGCTGTCCATCCAACTTCCATAGAAGTGAATAGAGCAAACATGGGAGTTGTAGTCTCACAACAGTTGGAGTGCTGCAGGTTGCCCACAGGTCCTGGATGGCATCTACATCTCGGTGTTTCTCTCCTACTGTCCTGCCTGTGTCTCAGTCTACCACTGCGGTTGTGGTATTCTATTCATGAACCAGTAGGCTCAGGATGAACAGTCCCGTAAATGGTATGATGAATACATGATATAAAATAATAGTGCCGCAGCTGCCGTCTGTGCAGGGAGGGAGGAGGGTGCCCGCTCCCTTTCTGACAGGTTAGTTCATACCCCCTTCCCCCCCCCCACGCATGTTCAGGCAGAGGGCTCTTTATTAAAGGGGTTGCCTAGAATTAGAAAACCATGGCAGCCTGTCCCCTGGATGTGTGCAGTACTGCAGCCTAGCTCCATTGCCTTCATTGAAGCCGAGTTGCAATACCAGACACAACCTTTGGGCAGGCGTGGCGCTGTTTCTGGAAGAAATCAGCCATGTTGTGACTACACGCTTCTGCTCCATCATAGTTCCATTGTCCATTGGAGCCTGACATTGTCTGAAATTCACCACTTGAGGATGCTGTTTGCCTCCCCTATGCTTTACACTGCAGCTCTGCCAGTTCACATTAACAGGAAGTCAGTGCCGTCCAGAGTGATTATAAACTGCAGAACAAAATCCGTCACCGGTCCCCCAACTGCATACCCCATTTATAAAGCTGGGGTCTTCCCATGTAGCAGAGGAGCCCCTTGACTCCAGGGCTGATCGCATCTACTACCTCGACTATAGGGGGGCCCGTAGATCTGCATTGTCCTGACAACATGTCCCCTGTCTCAGTGAGAGTTCCCCTTTAACCAGGCCAAGTACAGAATCCCAGCGTTCCTGCACCCTCCCGCTACAGCTCATCGTCCGCTCCGAATATAGAAGCGCTTCAGAGCGACTCCTCCGCTTGCTGTCAGTGGCGCCGTTCACTGCATCAGTAGATACATCTAGGAAAGGGGGTAATTAGCAGAAATCATTGAAAGCCTCTTTGTTAAGCTGCGGGGGTTGCTGGAGAGTTTCAGAGCGGATTAGCGGCAGCGGCGGGTGTCAGCGATTTGTATCTGCGCAGAGCCAGTTAATCCTCCGATGATCAGCCGCTCGCTTTTCAATTGCGCTTAATGAGAGAACATTTTCTTGCGAGGCGCCGTTAATGATGGCAGCTCCGGCGCGCGCTAAGTCCTCGCCCCTCAGTATTAGGAGGAAATTACATGCACTTATAGTGAGGAAGTCGCTTTATCTACTGTATAAAGGTATCAGGCGGGGGATTTGGCCCTCCGGCTGTCACCAGTGCTGCGTCCCCTACGCCACGGCCTCGGCCTGTATCCGTTGCGCAGTCACGTCGTAAACTCCTCTGCTTATTTTCTGAATGAATAAAAAGTGGGTATTCGGCTTGGGTAACGGTTACGCGACTATTGGGCCTCATGCGTTCTGCTTGCAGTAAAGGTGGGAGCAGACAGAAGCGTAGCACTGCTACATCTGCACAGCGGTGGATGAGCCACGTGGGTTGTTGTTTCAAGGGGTTTACTTCCAGGGTGTGAGAGACATGGTAGTAGGTAATCGCCAAGTACAGCCCTGCGGGGCCTTCCTCCTCAGCAGGGGTAACGCAGACCAGGCCCCTAAATAATCAAACACTAGACAGTTAAATTATGAGACCCCCTAATCAGACTCATTAATTATCGGATGGCAGACCAGGCCCCCAATTTTGAGACCCCAAACCAGATATCAAAATTATCAGACCCCAAACCCCTTTTAATTACATGAGACCCCCAGAACCCTAAATTATCAGTCCTCAGACCAAACCGCTTAATTATTAGGCCCCTAAAACATCAGACCCCAGATCAGATGCTTGAATTATCAGATTCCTAAATTATCAGACCCCAGAGCAGACCCTATATTATCAGACCCCAGAGCAGACCCTATAATATCAGACCCCAGAGCAGACCCTATAATATCAGACCCCAGAGCAGACCCTATAATATCAGACCCCAGAGCAGACCCTATATTATCAGACCCCAGAGCAGACCCTATATTATCAGACCCCAGAGCAGACCCTATATTATCAGACCCCAGAGCAGACCCTATATTATCAGACCCCAGAGCAGACCCTATATTATCAGACCCCAGAGCAGACCCTATATTATCAGACCCCAGAGCAGACCCTATATTATCAGACCCCAGAGCAGACCCTATATTATCAGACCCCAGAGCAGACCCTATAATATCAGACCCCAGAGCAGACCCTATAATATCAGACCCCAGAGCAGACCCTATAATATCAAACCCCAGAGCAGACCCCAGAGCAGACCCTATAATATCAGACCCCAGAGCAGACCCTATAATATCAGACCCCAGAGCAGACCCTATAATATCAGACCCCAGAGCAGACCCTATATTATCAGACCCCAGAGCAGACCCTATATTATCAGACCCCAGAACAGAAACTATATTATCAGACCCCAGATCAGACCCTATATTATCAGACCCCAGATCAGACCCTATATTATCAGACCCCAGAGCAGACCCTATAATATCAGACCCCAGAGCAGACCCTATAATATCAGACCCCAGAGCAGACCCTATAATATCAGACCCCAGAGCAGACCCTATATTATCAGACCCCAGAGCAGACCCTATATTATCAGACCCCAGAGCAGACCCTATATTATCAGACCCCAGAGCAGACCCTATATTATCAGACCCCAGAGCAGACCCTATATTATCAGACCCCAGAGCAGACCCTATATTATCAGACCCCAGAGCAGACCCTATATTATCAGACCCCAGAGCAGACCCTATATTATCAGACCCCAGAGCAGACCCTATATTATCAGACCCCAGAGCAGACCCTATATTATCAGACCCCAGAGCAGACCCTATATTATCAGACCCCAGAGCAGACCCTATATTATCAGACCCCAGAGCAGACCCTATATTATCAGACCCCAGAGCAGACCCTATATTATCAGACCCCAGAGCAGACCCTATATTATCAGACCCCAGAGCAGACCCTATAATATCAGACCCCAGAGCAGACCCTATAATATCAGACCCCAGAGCAGACCCTATAATATCAGACCCCAGAGCAGACCCTATAATATCAGACCCCAGAGCAGACCCTATAATATCAGACCCCAGAGCAGACCCTATAATATCAGACCCCAGAGCAGACCCTATAATATCAGACCCCAGAGCAGACCCTATAATATCAGACCCCAGAGCAGACCCTATATTATCAGACCCCAGAGCAGACCCTATATTATCAGACCCCAGAGCAGACCCTATATTATCAGACCCCAGAGCAGACCCTATATTATCAGACCCCAGAGCAGACCCTATATTATCAGACCCCAGAGCAGACCCTATATTATCAGCCCCCAGAGCAGACCCTATATTATCAGCCCCCAGAGCAGACCCTATATTATCAGCCCCCAGAGCAGACCCTATATTATCAGCCCCCAGAGCAGACCCTATATTATCAGCCCCCAGAGCAGACCCTATATTATCAGCCCCCAGAGCAGACCCTATATTATCAGCCCCCAGAGCAGACCCTATATTATCAGCCCCCAGAGCAGACCCTATATTATCAGCCCCCAGAGCAGACCCTATATTATCAGCCCCCAGAGCAGACCCTATATTATCAGACCCCAGAGCAGACCCTATATTATCAGACCCCAGAGCAGACCCTATATTATCAGACCCCAGAGCAGACCCTATATTATCAGACCCCAGAGCAGACCCTATATTATCAGCCCCAGAGCAGACCCTATATTATCAGCCCCCAGAGCAGACCCTATATTATCAGCCCCCAGAGCAGACCCTATATTATCAGCCCCCAGAGCAGACCCTATATTATCAGCCCCCAGAGCAGACCCTATATTATCAGCCCCCAGAGCAGACCCTATATTATCAGCCCCCAGAGCAGACCCTATATTATCAGCCCCCAGAGCAGACCCTATATTATCAGCCCCCAGAGCAGACCCTATATTATCAGCCCCCAGAGCAGACCCTATATTATCAGCCCCCAGAGCAGACCCTATATTATCAGCCCCCAGAGCAGACCCTATATTATCAGCCCCCAGAGCAGACCCTATATTATCAGCCCCCAGAGCAGACCCTATATTATCAGCCCCCAGAGCAGACCCTATATTATCAGCCCCCAGAGCAGACCCTATATTATCAGCCCCAGAGCAGACCCTATATTATCAGCCCCCAGAGCAGACCCTATATTATCAGCCCCCAGAGCAGACCCTATATTATCAGCCCCCAGAGCAGACCCTATATTATCAGCCCCCAGAGCAGACCCTATATTATCAGCCCCCAGAGCAGACCCTATATTATCAGCCCCCAGAGCAGACCCTATTAGAGGCAGACCCTATATATCAGCCCCCAGAGCAGACCCTATATTATCAGCCCCCAGAGCAGACCCTATATTATCAGCCCCCAGAGCAGACCCTATATTATCAGACCCCAGAGCAGACCCTATATTATCAGCCCCCAGAGCAGACACTATATTACCAGCCCCCAGAGCAGACCCTATATTATCAGCCCCCAGAGCAGACCCCTGTTATCAAACCCTTTAATTATAAGACACTACACAAAAACAGACATGTAGACCCCAGTCTCTTGGGTCTTCTCGGGGCTCTTGACCCCTGGGAGCCACCTCTCTGAAACCTCTGGTGTTGGACATTGCATGGCTGCTGCTGGCTGGTGTCATGGCCACGTGTCGAGCCTATCTGGGCCCGGAAACATACTGTACAGCCCAACAAACCCTACAGCTGCGTGAACAGGACTAGGCCAGGAAAGATTTCCAGCCACAGAATGCATCCACTGGCTGCAAGCAAAGGTCTTGAAAATGGTGAGGACTTGCAGAACGTTTTTTTGTACATAACCCCTTCCCCCATCACATGACATAAATATGGCAGAAATGACATGTGAGGCGCCGCTGCTCGGCAGCGTAATCTCTGTCAGATGGGTTTGGTGAGGGTGTTTAGTGCGGACCCCCTGGTAGACGTTCATCTGGTTTGACATGACACATCAAAGGGGCGCACTAGACACCAGCCCGGCCTGCGAGCGGCAGGAAGCACCTCTAGAAGGAGACGGGCTCAAAGCCACAGATTTGCTCTCCAGCAGCGAGAGGCATTGACACGTGCCACCCACCGGGACGTGAGGCAGAGACCCCCAGCACTCCTGCCCCCCACCCCCACTCCTCCAGTCATCCAAAAGCAGGTACCGGAGCAGATGGGCTGTTCTTCTGTCATTCATATATTTATGCATCTCGTCTTCTTCTAGGAAATCCCAGATGCGCTGTGGGCCCGACTCATCCAAGAACGACTGTCAGAAGTGGACTGCGCAAAGCGGGTGAGTGGTCCGAGAGCGCAGCGCAGGAGAGTGACCAGTGCCCCCTATAACCTGCAGTCACAGGAGAATACAGTCTATTGCTCCCTGTTATCGGCCATTTCAGGGGAGAAGATGACTGTAGGACAGGAGAATACAGTCTATTGCCCCCTGTTATCAGCCATTTCAGGGGAGAGGATGACTGTAGGACAGGAGAATACAGTCTATTGCCCCCTGTTATCAGCCATTTCAGGGGAGAGGATGACTGTAGGACATGAGAATACAGTCTATTGTCCCTGCTATCAGCCATTTCAGGGGAGAGGATGACTGTAGGACAGGAAAATACAGTCTATTGCCCCCTGTTATCAGCCATTTCAGGGGGGAGGATGACTGTAGGGCAGGAGAATACAGTCTATTGCCCCCTGTTATCAGCCATTTCAGGGGAGAGGATGACTGTAGGACAGGAGAATACAGTCTATTGCTCCCTGTTATCAGCCATTTCAGGGGAGAGGATGACTGTAGGACAGGAGAATACAGTCTATTGCCCCCTGTTATCAGCCATTTCAGGAGAGAGGATGACTGTAGGACAGGAGAATACAGTCTATTGCTCCCTGTTATCAGCCATTTCAGGGGAGAGGATGACTGTAGGACAGGAGAATACAGTCTATTGCTCCCTGTTATCAGCCATTTCAGGAGAGAGGATGACTGTAGGACAGGAGAATACAGTCTATTGCTTCCTGTTATCAGCCATTTCAGGGGAGAGGATGACTGTAGGACAGGAGAATACAGTCTATTGCCCCTGTTATCAGTCATTTCAGGGGAGAGGATGACTGTAGGACAGGAGAATACAGTCTATTGCCCCCTGTTATTTCAGGGCAGAGGATGACTGTAGGACAGGAGAATACAGTCTATTGCTCCCTGTTATCAGCCATTTCAGGGGAGAGGATGACTGTAGGACAGGAGAATACAGTCTATTGCCCCCCGTTATCAGCCATTTCAGGGAGGAGGATGACTGTAGGACAGGAGAATACAGTCTATTGCCCCCTGTTATCAGCCATTTCAGGGGAGAGGATGACTGTAGGACAGGAGAATACAGTCTATTGCCCCCCGTTATCAGCCATTTCAGGGGGAGGATGACTGTAGGACAGGAGAATACAGTCTATTGCCCCTGTTATCAGCCATTTCAGGGGAGAGGATGACTGTAGGACAGGAGAATACAGTCTATTGCCCCCTGTTATCAGCCATTTCAGGGGAGAGGATGACTGTAGGACAGGAGAATACAGTCTATTGCCTCCTGTTATCAGCCATTTCAGGGAGAGGATGACTGTAGGACAGGAGAATACAGTCTATTGCCCCCTGTTATCAGCCATTTCAGGGGAGAGGATGACTGTAGGACAGGAGAATACAGTCTATTGCCCCCTGTTATCAGCCATTTCAGGGGAGAGGATGACTGTAGGACAGGAGAATACAGTCTATTGCCCCCTGTTATCAGCCATTTCAGGGGAGAGGATGACTGTAGGACAGGAGAATACAGTCTATTGCCCCCTGTTATCAGCCATTTCAGGGGAGAGGATGACTGTAGGACAGGAGAATACAGTCTATTGTCCCCTGTTATCAGCCATTTCAGGGGAGAGGACGACTGTAGGGCAGGAGAATACAGTCTATTGCCCCCTGTTATCAGCCATTTCAGGGGAGAGGATGACTGTAGGACAGGAGAATACAGTCTATTGCTCCCTGTTATCAGCCATTTCAGGGGAGAGGATGACTGTAGGACAGGAGAATACAGTCTATTGCCCCCTGTTATCAGCCATTTCAGGGGAGAGGATGACTGTAGGACAGGAGAATACAGTCTATTGCCCCCTGTTATCAGCCATTTCAGGGGAGAGGATGACTGTAGGACAGGAGAATACAGTCTATTGCCCCTGTTATCAGCCATTTCAGGGGAGAGGATGACTGTAGGACAGGAGAATACAGTCTATTGCCCCCTGTTATCAGCCATTTCAGGGGAGAGGATGACTGTAGGACAGGAGAATACAGTCTATTGCCCCCTGTTATCAGCCATTTCAGGGGAGAGGATGACTGTAGGACAGGAGAATACAGTCTATTGCCCCTGTTATCAGCCATTTCAGGGGAGAGGATGACTGTAGGACAGGAGAATACAGTCTATTGCCCCCTGTTATCAGCCATTTCAGGGGAGAGGATGACTGTAGGACAGGAGAATACAGTCTATTGCCCCCTGTTATCAGCCATTTCAGGGGAGAGGATGACTGTAGGACAGGAGAATACAGTCTATTGCCCCCTGTTATCAGCCATTTCAGGGGAGAGGATGACTGTAGGACAGGAGAATACAGTCTATTGCCCCCTGTTATCAGCCATTTCAGGGGAGAGGATGACTGTAGGACAGGAGAATACAGTCTATTGCCCCTGTTATCAGCCATTTCAGGGGAGAGGATGACTGTAGGACAGGAGAATACAGTCTATTGCTCCCTGTTATCAGCCATTTCAGGGGAGAGGATGACTGTAGGACAGGAGAATACAGTCTATTGCTCCCTGTTATCAGCCATTTCAGGGGAGAGGATGACTGTAGGACAGGAGAATACAGTCTATTGCCTCCCTGTTATCAGCCATTTCAGGGGAGAGGATGACTGTAGGACAGGAGAATACAGTCTATTGCCCCCTGTTATCAGCCATTTCAGGGGGAGGATGACTGTAGGACAGGAGAATACAGTCTATTGCCTCCTGTTATCAGCCATTTCAGGGGAGAGGATGACTGTAGGACAGGAGAATACAGTCTATTGCCCCCTGTTATCAGCCATTTCAGGGGGGAGGATGACTGTAGGACAGGAGAATACAGTCTATTGCCCCTGTTATCAGCCATTTCAGGGGAGAGGATGACTGTAGGACAGGAGAATACAGTCTATTGCCCCCTGTTATCAGCCATTTCAGGGGGGAGGATGGCTGTAGGACAGGAGAATACAGTCTATTGCCCCCTGTTATCAGCCATTTCAGAGGAGAGGATGACTGTAGGACAGGAGAATACAGTCTATTGCTCCCCTGTTATCAGCCATTTCAGGGGAGAGGATGACTGTAGGACAGGAGAATACAGTCTATTGCCCCCTGTTATCAGCCATTTCAGGGGAGAGGATGACTGTAGGACAGGAGAATACAGTCTATTGCCCCCTGTTATCAGCCATTTCAGGGGAGAGGATGACTGTAGGACAGGAGAATACAGTCTATTGCCCCCTGTTATCAGCCATTTCAGGGGAGAGGATGACTGTAGGACAGGAGAATACAGTCTATTGCCCCCTGTTATCAGCCATTTCAGGGGAGAGGATGACTGTAGGACAGGAGAATACAGTCTATTGCCCCCTGTTATCGGCCATTTCAGGGGGGAGGATGACTGTAGGACGGGCATATGAGGCATTAACGGGATGGAAGACGATGGTGAACGCTCGCATATGCTAATTGCAGAGAACAGAAGTGATCAAAGCCAGAACACGGGCAGCTTTGCTGATTGCCTGGGGCAGGTGGCACAGAGCAGAGATGCCGACATCCACGCGTAGCCCGCGCTCTCCAGCGCACGCGCCCTGACTTATGAGCTGTAACCGCCTCACCTGACACTTTCTAGTACAATCTTCAGGGGCAGCTTAGGTTCTTTACTCCCAAGATGGCCGGTGGTATAAGTCTTTCCAGCGGATATTTCCATTCCTGGGAAAGCTGGGTGACAACCGATTCTCGCAGATCATCCGTGTCAATGTAATAGACATAGAAATGACTTATCGCTACGTTTGATATGCAGTGCTATGGGAAAGCTGGGCGTGGGCTGTAATGGCGGCCATATTGGTGGTTACCTAGCTTTCCCAACAGAAAAAGGGCAATGGCAGAGAAGAGCTGCGTGCGCTGCTCCAGCGCTGACATGGTTAACCTCGGTCTGACTTTTTTTTGCCTGTTCCCCTCCGGTGGTAATCTCTTGTAATCAGCGTCTTGTGATCCAGAACTAAAAAGCCTGGACAGGAAGAAATAAATGAGGGAAGGGATTAGCTGCGCTCCACTGCGGTAATCAATAATGCAGCTCCTCCCCGCGAACCCGCGCCACAAAATGAACGCTTTTGCAATGCAAACTGCCGCACTTTAATGATTTGTGTGCCCCCCCCACCAGGCTGACATGGTTCAGTCTCCTTACTGGTGCGACCATAATAATTATGTCCGCAAATATAAAATATACCGTAGACCGTGCTGTCAAATTAAAGGGGTTCTCCGCTTAAATTTAATAGGAGATAAATATCTGATTAATGGGAGTCCGACCGCCGCACCTCTCACCGATCATTAGGACGGAGTTCCCGACTACCTCAAATAAATGGAGCATTGGACAAGCATGGGCTCTGCCCGAGATTGCGGGGTACATTGAGGGCTCATGCAGGGCTCTTCCGTTTCTGTTCCGTTTTTTTTCACCGGTCCGTATACGGAAGCATTCATTTCAATGGGGGCTTGAAAAAAACGGAAATGACTCCGTGTGCATTCCGTGTCCGTTCCACAAAAAAAATAAAGATGTTCTATTCTTGTCCCTTTACTGTGGATCTGCATAAAAAAAAAACGGATGCAACGCGGTCATCACACGGATGTCATCCGTCTATTTTTTGCGGATCTCTGTTTTGCGGACTGCAAAATACATACGGTCGTGTGCATGAGCCCTAAGAGTGAATGCTAGACTGAGGCGTCATTCATTTGGGGGACCCCCATTCTCGTGTAAGATCTACAGGGTAGAGGATAAGTTAATATCTTGACACAGCCCCTTTAAAGGGACGCTCCACCTTTAAACACCATGTTGCCTTAGTTTTGCTTTTCTGACACAGAGCTCCGAAACCTCTGCATAGACAGTTACATGATAAAATGCCGTACCGGTAGCCACCACTAGGGGAAGCTCTCTGCAGACAGTTTTTACATTGACCTCAATGATAAATCTGTATGCAGTCAGCTCCCTCTAGTGGCGGCTGCAGGTACGGCATTTTGTCATTTAACGCTACGTCTATGCAGAGGATTTGGAGCTCTGTGGCAGAAAACGGACCAATACATGAATATCTATATAATGAAATGGACTAAACTCCGGTCAGTGAATGGAAACATTCATCAAACCTGTCCTTGTCATGTCCAGCCGACGCAGGTGCAGGGCTCGTTACAGTGCGCCAGGAAGTGTGCGCCTGTGTCAGGAGAGAGTGGGAGATTCTGAGGGTAATCAAGGATTCACTGACAGCAAGCAGAGATTTTGAAAATGGTGAAGATTTAATCCACAAAGAGTCAGATTTTGCACCAAATTTATTAAAAGGCAAACCCCTCCTAATAAATAAGAAGAATTTTTAAAAAAACGTTAAAAAACCTGCAATAATATGGCGTGGTCTGTCAGGAGGGGCGTGGCCTATGTCTTCTAGACAGATTTATTAATACAAAAGCAGAAAATGGCGCGAATCTAAGAATGCTCTTGGCAGGTACAGACTTTCGCACAATCCAAAATACGCTGCCACACGCTTATAATAAATTTGGCGCAAATCTCTTCAAGGGTCGATTTATTTATTTTTAACCCTGGTGTAGATTTTCACCAAAATTGCGCCACTTAAAGCTTTAGGCCACACTCCCCTGGTAAACCGCAACCTGCTTAGTCACCCCCTCACCCCCAGCATTCAGTTTGTGTGATGATTGGCGTAAACCACTCACGCCGCTTGTTCCGTAATTTCAGTTGCCATATTTGCGCGACTGACGACTCTCAGTTGGATTTCCGGACAGTGACGGCGTCTTTGTATTTTCAGCAAACATATAAAAAAGGGAAAGTGTGTTCACCCAGTGCTTGTGGGCTGTACAGGAACAATATGGTGGCCTGGGGCGGGAAGCGGCGGTTTTTATTTCCCCGCGCCGTTGCCTTGGCATTAATTGCCAGCGCTGACAGCGAAAGGGCAGAATTACTCCTCCACTTTCCTGACACTCGCGGGTTTAAAGATGTCAAGCGCAGCCTCAGAGGAGAACGCATTGTATTGATCAACAGGCCTGCCGAGACCGCCCACCGAGCGTTAAATCTGCGAAAATGTGCCGAGCCGCGCACAACTACCCGCTGCCGGGTATTATGGCACCACGCGAAAAACAACAACAACAACTTATTGCAGCCATTGTTCTCCAAGCACGGCCTAAGCGAGCGGATCCGATGACTTGTCTCTCTACAGGGGCTCGTACTGAATCCTGCGCACCCCTCCCCCCGCCTGAGCAGGAGCGCTGGGCTCTATGGCTATAGGTGGATGATGGGAGTTAATGCCGTCTGCGCCGGCCGTTACCTTGTCACCGGGTGTGAATTATGGGGCGCGTTAACCGTTAAGTGACCCCCGGTAAGTTCTGATCATCGACTCTGAAAGTTTGTAAGGAGTATCCTCTTAAAGGGACTCTGCACTGTCCTCATTAACCCCGCGATGCCGGCCCGCATACTGCTAGATACTTTACATTACAGGTAATTGGGAAATCGCTGGGGGTTTAAAGGGATACTCCGCTTGTCCAGGACTCTGCACTGTCCTCATTAACCCCGCGATGCCGGCCCGCATACTGCTAGATACTTTACATTACAGGTAATTGGGAAATCGCTGGGGGTTTAAAGGGATACTCCGCTTGTCCAGGACTCTGCACTGTCCTCATTAACCCCGCGATGCCAGCCCGCATACTGCTAGATACTTTACATTACAGGTAATTAATATAGGGAAATCGCTGGGGGTTTAAAGGGATACTCCGCTTGTCCAGGACTCTGCACTGTCCTCATTAACCCCGCGATGCCGGCCCGCATACTGCTAGATACTTTACATTACAGGTAATTAATATA
Organism: Bufo gargarizans; assembly: GCF_014858855.1. Classification (NCBI taxonomy): domain Eukaryota; kingdom Metazoa; phylum Chordata; class Amphibia; order Anura; family Bufonidae; genus Bufo; species Bufo gargarizans. The sequence goes on from NC_058088.1 coordinate 193,395,851, forward strand.
GGGAAATCGCTGGGGGTTTAAAGGGATACTCCGCTTGTCCAGGACTCTGCACTGTCCTCATTAACCCCGCGATGCCGGCCCGCATACTGATAGATACTTTACATCACAGGTAATTAATATAGGGAAATTGCTGGGGGTTTAAAGGGATACTCCGCTTGTCCAGGACTCTGCACTGTCCTCATTAACCCCGCGATGCCGGCCCGCATACTGATAGATACTTTACATCACAGGTAATTAATATAGGGAAATTGCTGGGGGTTTAAAGGGATACTCCGCTTGTCCAGGACTCTGCACTGTCCTCATTAACCCCGCGATGCCGGCCCGCATACTGATAGATACTTTACATTACAGGTAATTGGGAAATAGCTGGGGGTTTAAAGGGATACTCCGCTTGTCCAGGACTCTGCACTGTCCTCATTAACCCTGCGATGCCAGCCCGCATACTGCTAGATACTTTACATTACAGGTAATTGGGAAATCGCTGGGGGTTTAAAGGGATACTCCACTTTTAACGAACCGGCACAGAGACATTAAACTGGGGCCCCCCACTCACTCCTAAGCCTGGAGAGCTATGAAATAGTATTCACAGTCCTGGATACATATACTTTTTACATTTGAACGCCCCACCATCTTCTGCTTGTTGTCAGTGAATGGAAACTGCCAGTGGGTGAAAAGACGCCCTGATCCTGCCCAGCTGCAGTGTTTGTTACGGAGTATCACAGCTCTTTCTTCCAATAAGCCCTGTAAACAGGATTGGTTTCCATTTACTGACTGCAAGCAAGGATCTTAACATTTCATTTGGCGCTAACGTGAAGTGCCACGCCCTGACCTGGACAGGTGGGCAGTGTCCTCTGCCCCCCACTTTCTCTCCATACGTCGCTCGTCCGTATTTTGGAGAGGATGTTTTGTGCATGCATTCTTCACCATCTTCAAGATCTCTGCTTGTTGTCAATGAATGGAAACAGCCAGAGGTTGAAAACCCACCCTGATCATGCCCAACCGCATTGTTCCTCACAGCCTTTTCTTCCAATGAGCCCTGTCAACAGGATGGGTTTTCATACCCTGAATGCAAGCACAGATCTTAACATTTCAGCACAGGCTCAGGTGAACTGGTGAGCACAGTCATCCCCGCCAAGGTGCCTCCACATTCTCCTCGTATTCTGGATACAGTGACGTCTATTTTTTCACGTTCCGACTCCTCACCATAGTCAGGACTTCTGCTTGCTGTCAGCGAATAGAGGCTGAAAACCCACCCTGATCACGCCCAGCTGCAGCATTCATTTGCAGTATGTCACAGCTCTATCTTCCAGTGAGTCCTGTATGAGTTTTCATTCACTGATTGCAAGCAGAGATCTTGAAATTTAGAGCTGACTCTTTAAAAAAAAAAAAAATCCCTCCATGACAATCCTCATCCACATCCGAGCGTTAATTGTTCCGGGCGTAAGGCGGAGGCCTCCGATTGCGCGCTCCCGCATCGGCAGTCTGTTTGTTTTGCGCCTGTGCGTTCCTGCGCAGCGCTCTCCTGCCTCCGCCAACCCCGCTACTGTCCAGACATATATATTTATAAGGCTGGATCTCATTTCATGTGTGACATCTGCTCGCAGCGCGTCCCTCCTGTGATCACCGGATCCGTGCAGCTGTTCAGACCTCCAGCTCGGAGCGCTGCTCTGGGCTCCCCCAGCATACGGTTTTTTGATGTGGGATGAAACAGAACCAAACCACTGGGGGTATGGAGCGAGCGCCAGCGAGAGGAGCGAAGCGCATCAGAATATCAATTAACCTGTTCTGAACAAAGCGCGCAGCTCCGCGGCGGAGAAGACGCTGCGCTGTGATGTGTCAAGACGCCACATAATATATTCTAATTAAAGGATTGATTGATTCTTCTCTTTATTTGTGAGCTGCTGCCCCCCCACACCCCGGGAAATATCTGAAATATACAAAAAATAATCACCCGCCGCCACTGCGCCGTTTAATATGCATGAAGCCTCAGGTTCTCGGTAATTGTTGTAGAGCAAACACCTCGTGGCTCTGTTTATCCTGGAGGATGAGGGTTTTATCTGCTCACTTTTTCTCTAACTGGAAAAGTTTAACTTCCTGCGCAAATGTTTCTTGCTCGCATTCTATTCAATTGAATGTGTCTTCTCCTCTCCAGAACTACAACTCCCAGCATGCTCTGACAGCAACAGGCTGTTTTTTTATATGACAGAAGTGCAGCCTGTGAAATAGCCTGCGGCTATATTTATTATTGGAAACCATCAGCAAGTAGAATAGTGAGCGCAGCTCTGGAGTATAATACAGGATGTAACTCAGGATCAGTACAGGATAAGTAATGTATGTACACAGTGACTGCACCAGCAGAATAGTGAGCGCAGCTCTGGAGTATAATACAGGATGTAACTCAGGATCAGTACAGGATAAGTAATGTATGTACACAGTGACTGCACCAGCAGAATAGTGAGTGCAGCTCTGGAGTATAATGCACGATGTAACTCAGGATCAGTACAGGATAAGTAATGTGTGTACACAGTGACTGCACCAGCAGAATAGTGAGTGCAGCTCTGGAGTATAATACAGGATGTGACTCAGGATCAGTACAGGATAAGTAATGCATGTACACAGTGACTGCACCAGCAGAATAGTGAGTGCAGCTCTGGAGTATAATGCAGGATGTAACTCAGGATCAGTACAGGATAAGTAATGTATGTACACAGTGACTGCACCAGCAGAATAGTGAGTGCAGCTCTGGAGTATAATGCAGGATGTGACTCTGGATCAGTACAGGATAAGTAATGTATGTACACAGTGACTGCACCAGCAGAATAGTGAGTGCAGCTCTGGAGTATAATACAGGATGTGACTCAGGATCAGTACAGGATAAGTAATGCATGTACACAGTGACTGCACCAGCAGAATAGTGAGTGCAGCTCTGGAGTATAATGCAGGATGTAACTCAGGATCAGTACAGGATAAGTAATGTATGTACACAGTGACTGCACCAGCAGAATAGTGAGTGCAGCTCTGGAGTATAATGCAGGCTGTAACTCAGGATCAGTACAGGATAAGTAATGTATGTACACAGTGACTGCACCAGCAGAATAGTGAGTGCAGCTCTGGAGTATAATACAGGATGTAACTCAGGATCAGTACAGGATAAGTAATGTATGTACACAGTGACTGCACCAGCAGAATAGTGAGTGCAGCTCTGGAGCATAATACAGGATGTAACTCAGGATCAGTACAGGATAAGTAATGTATGTACACAGTGACTGCACCAGCAGAATAGTGAGTGCAGCTCTGGAGCATAATACAGGATGTAACTCAGGATCAGTACAGGATAAGTAATGTATGTACACAGTGACTGCACCAGCAGAATAGTGAGTGCAGCTCTGGAGTATAATACAGGATGTAACTCAGGATCAGTACAGGATAAGTAATGTATGTACACAGTGACTGCACCAGCAGAATAGTGAGTGCAGCTCTGGGGTATAATACAGGATGTAACTCAGTGCAGAATAAGTAATGTATATGAAATGAATGATGACAGAAGACTCTTCAACAAGTCACATTATGCAGTTGGTAACAGCAGCACAGAGTTTTACAGGAGGGGGTGAATGTCCAGTCTTGTGATGGTGATATATAGGACAGGGTTATCTCTATAATATGAGGAGGTAACTGGAGTCAGAGGGGTCACCTGTTGGAAGGAGCGGTGTCCACAGCAGTACAGAGTATTATCTGCAGTGGTTATCTGTACCTCCAGGTTTCTACATGTGATTTCCTTTACGTTGTCTGTTTCCTAGAAGTCGATGTGCTCGTCATGTCATTAGTTTTTCCTCCTCACGTCTCGTGCCGTTTCTTCCAGGGCTGGGTCATTGAAGGATTTCCCCGGAGCAGGGAGCAGGGATTACTCCTCCAGATGAATGGGGCGACTCCGGATCATGTAGGTGAGTCCTGAACCACCATACACTTCAGGATCCAGCCCAGCCATATCCGTGTCTGCGGGACGCCTCCTGTCGCCGATGAGCTCCCTGTCTGTTCTCTGCCAACATCGCAGCACTTTATATATGATGTATTAGAAAAACAGCGCCACCCCTGACCACAGGTTGCCTCAGGTAGTGCAGTTCAGCTGCATTGAAATGAATGGCACTGGGTTGCAATACCATAAACAACCTGTGGACTAGCGGGGCACTGGCTTTGAATAGAAGCAGCCATTTTTTTCTAATCCTGGTCAGATCACTTACCTTCTGCTCTGTCCTCCCCTGCAGTGGTCCTGGAAGCTCCGGATATTGTCCTGATTGAGAGGAATACGGGGAAGAGGATTGACCCCACAACTGGAGGTAGATGGTGGATTCTATACGTTATATTTATGGATTTCCTTATACCTGTAGTTGTCCTCTGTGGAGGCCATCGATCGGGCCCCCGGATTGACCAGAGGGGGAGCCTTTCCTAAAAGCTCTGGAGGACATGCAGTACATAAGTATAGGACGTGTACTTGAATTGCAAGCTATAGGTGATACCTGTCAGTGAACGAAATGCTGTTTTTTTTTTTGCAGAGGTCTACCACACTACATTCGATTGGCCCGAAGACCCAGAAGTGCAAAGGAATTTAGTAGAACCTGCGGGGATCTCGGAGGAGGAGACTGGGAAGAGGCTGCTGGAATATCACAGGAACATCCCGGGAATTCTGCGAACGTTCCCCAAGATATACAAGAAGATCAATGCAGACCAACCGTGCATGGACGTCTTCTCACAGGGTGGGCTTCCCATAGGGTCCTGATTCGCCTGCTGTTGGTGCAGCAGCCATGCTGTGAGGTAGTACCAGTGCAATGCTGCGCCCCCTGGTGGCAGCTGCCATTAATTGCTGCCCCATTAGCCGCAGAGGACCCTCTGTGAGGCCAAATGCCCCCGCTGCCCTCTTAATTACCACGTCGCTTGCCTCTTGACCCCTCGCCTGCGCCAAACACAAGACAATGCTCCCCCAGTCCCAGGACTGAATACGAATGCAGCGGCCCGTCCTACACGCCGCCAATTAATTTGTTGTCAAATTGCTTAATTACATCTAAAAGTTGATATCAGCTTTCATAAAGAATTCATGGGCAAATCCGTAAATAAAGGCGCAGTTATTATTAATTAATAATGGAGGCAAATAAATTAGGGATGGGGAAAAGCGGAAAAAAAAAAAAAAAAAGCAAGCGCCTCTTCTAGGAAATCCTCAGTAGATCGTTCCCGGGGACGCGGATTCCTTCTTTATTCTGGATAATTAGTCAGGCAGCTCATCAGGGGGATGATTACTTCTAATTAACTTAGTTATTTACCGAAAATTAGCCCCATTTGTAAAGCAGCGCTGCCAGTCTGTATCCGGCGGTAGTATACGAATGGGTGGGTTCGCTTCAAGAGTTAGCAAAGTCCTATGGGTGCAGCGCAAGGGGCGTACCGGATAGCAAGCACGTGGACAGGGGTGAATTCACACGCGGCAGATTTTGTCGCAGATCTTTTTGGCGACTCAAATGCATTAATCCATTTACTTGCCGCCAAAACCACTTTCAGGCGACTGGAACGGATTTCAGTCGAAGGAACTTTCTGCAACAAAATCTGCCGTGTGTGAAAGCGCCCTTAGTGTCCAGTGCACTTGTGCGCCCCCTGCTGGTAGGAGAGAGAAAGGTATGTTTAGCGTTAGGGTATATTTCCATCCGCCATCAAAACCGCGAGCATTAAAAACAAATGCAGTTTTTTCTAGCTGCAGTTTCTGATCGCGTTTTCAGTAGGCCGCATGCACACGTCTGTATTTTTGTTCCGATCCAGATTTTTTTGCGGATCCGATGCGGACCAATTCATTTCAATAGGGCTGCAAAAAATGCACTGCACACCGTGTTGTATGTCCGTGCTGCAGTCCCGCAAACAAAAATAGAACATTTCCTATACGTGTCTGTTTTGCGGACAAGGATAGGACATTTCTATAGACGTGAGACAAGAAAATGGTGGCATGCACGCGGACGGTATCCATGTTTTGCGGATCCACGGTTTGCGGACTGCAAAACACATATGGTTGTCTGCATGAGGCCTTATGCATCGCATTGAGAGACTGCAGGCAGATGCTTAGGCTACTTTCACACTTGCGGCAAGACGGATCCGACAGGCTGTTCACCCTGTCGGATCCATCCTTCCGCTATTTCGCCGGACCGCTGCCGCTCCGTCCCCATTGACTATAATGGGGACGGGGGCGGAGCCCTGGTGCAGCACAGCAGTAGGCCTAAAAGTCCTGCATGTCCGACTTTTTAGTCCGGCGGCCTCTCACCGCAAACTGCCGTGCTGCGCCGGAGCTCCACCCCGTACCCATTATGGTCAATGGGGACGGAGCGCGGCACGGCGAAATAGCGGAAGGACGGATCCGACGGGGTGAACAGCCTGTCAGATCCGTCCTGCCGCAAGTGTGAAAGTAGCCTAACCTATCCTCGGCATAGGTCACCCATATCAGATCAGAGGGGGTCCCACAAGCAGACCCCCTCCGATCAGCTGTATGAGTCCTCCTTGCAGCTGTGCTTCTCCTAAATGGGACGTAGCTGCGCCTGTGCCACGTGACCTACGAACGTGACCTCATTGGCCTAGACCTCGGCCTCGTCAATCAGCTGATCAGCAGGGGTGCCGGACGTGGACTATTGAGGATAGGTCGTCAAGGTCTCAGACAACCCCTTTAAGCACATTTTTTCATTTGGTTTTACATGGCGCCATGGCGGTATTTTGCACGTATTTCGGCATGTTCCCGTTCTACTGAATACTATACACAATGCATGTGCGTGACTGTATCTAGCAGACAAGAAGCCGAGCCTTGTATCTAAACTCGGACTCGCCCGTTAACGTAACGCTACATCCATTCCAGATTTGCCTTTAATAAAGCGTTTTTTTTTTTTTCTTCCCCAGTTCTGACATTTGTATTAAGCAAACCGTGGTCTGCGGCCCCTTTCACGCCGCGCATACTTCTGTACGGACCACCAGGCAGCGGACGGGGCCTCCAAGCCGCGATGCTGGCACAGAAGTACGACATCGTCGAAGGTAAGTCAGGCGAGATATCTACTCTTTCCCAGTGTCTGGAATTGCGTGTTTCAGGAGGCTGAGCTTGCCCTCCAGCTCTTGTAAAACTACAACTCCCACAATGCCCTGCTGTAGGCTGATACCTGTAGGCTGTTCGGGCATGCTGGGAGTTGTAGTTTTGCAACAGCTGGAGGGCCGCAGTTTGAGGATGCCTGTTCTATGTTATGAGTATGGGGACCTCCCAATTCTGATGTACTCCCCTCTCCATACCGAAAACACATGCATGCTCAGCTGAGCCAAGCAAGCATGTCTGTGGAGTAGTCGGGAGGAATAGTTGTCGGCTGACGCAGCTGTTGAAGGTGTGCGGGCACCATGTGTCATCAGTCGTTTCTCTAAATCTACAGTTTCCTGCGGTCAAGTCCTTAAGGAAGCCGTGGCCGACCGGACGAAACTCGGACTGCTGATTGAGCCGTACGTCGAGAACGAACAGCAAGGTCGGTATCAAAGTGTTTGCTCACAAGTCGGCAGCGGATGAAATCGCACATGCCTGATCCTTCTTTCCTCCAACATCTGCCGCAACACGCCAAAATCGGGGAGCTGGCCAGCTTACGTCTAGTCTGTATGGGCCCCATTACTGATGCCCACCCTCACGAAGAGCTGCCCGATCCCTAGTGAATAGGTCTGACTTGGGCTGTGTGCACACTGCTGAGCCTATCATCGGAGGAAGACTTCGCGACATATACCGCTACAGCCATACGTCACCTGATGCTTCAGTTCTGAATGGAAAAGATATAGGGGGTCATTTACTAATAACCCCTGCGCTGGCGGTGGATCCACCAAAGTCATGTAGAGGCGCCGGCCTCTACATAACTTCGGCACATCCACTGCTGGTCTACATCTACGTCCGCTTCCTTGCTGGCGTACATTTTGAACTCCTAAAACCAGCATAGAATATGATAAATAGGACAGGCCCAGCGACCCGTCCCCTTTCCTACCCACGCACCCTTTTTTTAGACGTGGCGTGAGCGGGGAAAAGTCGCAGATTGCGATGCAAATTACCTTTGCGCTGCAGTCTGTGACACATATTTAGGAACATATCAGTTGGTAAATGACCCCCATACTGCCTGCAGCATTCATTCTAAACCAATGACCTATCTCTACCCGCCTGCCCCGTGTGGTATGTTTTTACCACTATCATTTCCAGCAAAGAGCGAGCATTGACCGCTCTGTATACGTTTTTTGCACCGGATACCATTGCAGAAAAGGTATACTGATCCCTACCAGCCAAGTGGGTGCTCCTCTGGCTTTCCTTGGGTGAATAGACATGCCCCATGCACTGGGCGCTGGCATACAAACCAAACCTGGGGCTCAGAGGCAGTCCGCACGGTGTCTTAGGGTACGGCTAAACGGTGCGCGGCCGCAGCGGGCTGTAATTAAACTAATGGGACCGCACTGTTCATTGTTAATGGCGCAGACACAGTGCGGTCTCATTAGTTTAATAAGAGCCATACGGAACCGCGCCGCGTGGTCGTACACTTAGGATCCGAATATTTCTTCATAGGGGACGTAGCTGAGCTGAACGTGCATTTCTGATCCGGTATCCAGTCTGCAAATTAGGGATGAGGTTGCAGACCCCTGCCTCATAGTGCGAGCTCAGGTACCTTTCTGCAGAATATGCTTTGGTACCCGCCGCCGCCGTGCCCGCAGCACGCCCTCTTCCCTCATTTCTGCAGCCCTTTTGACCTCGCAGGCTTGCACTGTGAAGTTTTCCCCCTGGAAGCCGTTTGATAGCGGTTGTTGTGGGGGGAGCAGTCGGGCAGGAGGATGAGAAAGAAGAAAGCTTGGAGGGACGGGGGGGCTCAGTGGGGACCTTCTCGCGCGCCATCCCTGTACCAGCAGCAAACAGCACTTGGCTGTGTAAATAATTTACCAGTTGATTAATAGACTCACATGGGTATAATTAGCAGAAGGAGAGACAGCAGCTACAGGAGCGGCTACAGCGCTTGGGGGAGCAAGAGACCTTAAAAAAATCTTATTTTCCTCTTTTTTTTATTCCTTTATTTTTTTTATTTTATTTTTTTATTTGGAAACTTTCTAGGGCGCCGGGCGTTTGAAGATGAGTTGGGAAGAGCTCAGTTGCTTCTCGCCTTTTGAAGTGGAAATAGGACAGTTTGAGTCTGTTGAGTTTAATTTTTCACAAGCTTTCAGAGCCCCGCAGCGCCAGCCCCTTCATATAGATCTATATGGCGGTATATTACCGGGAAAGGAAGAGAGAGGGGCCGTAAAACATCTCCCACCTTTACGTGACTCGCTGCAGCCGTGAAGAATATGGTCTGTGGGCAGAAAGGGTCACAAAAAAAATAATAATTGTGAAACTTTATTTTCCGGGGTCCTGCAGAGGGAAAAATGACCAGGACTTCACCAGCTATAGTGATCCCACTGATTAAAGATGGACGCCCTAGACCCCCACCAGTCAGTGATCCCAGAGGCGTACATCGATATTTCATTTTTTATTTTTTTTGTCCGTAAAGGTGGCATAAACACACTGATAAAACGTACCCCATCCACTGCTTCCCCTCACACATTATATTATAAAATTGTCCGCTTGCAGCCACCACTAGGGGGAGCTCAATGCATAGGAATTTATACCGTTACCATTGAACTCCGTGCAGGCTGTACAGTCCCTAGGCACTGAGCTCCTCCTAGGGATGAGTGTAGAAAAATGTTGTGCTTTTATGTCAGGAAGCAGAAAAGCGAGATTAGGTCAGGCCCCCCCGCAACGTGAGCCCCATGGCAAAAGGGAGATTAGGTCAGGCCCCCCCGCAACGTGAGCCCCATTGCAGTCATGGGAGTTCTGCCCCCTAGAGGGACATACAACCTCTGTGCGAAATCAGCATCTGCCCCGGTTGTACTGCTGTCCTCTTATGTTGGAGGGGTCTTTGGGGTCCCCAGGTACCAGCTTTTAGCCTTGGCTGCCACCTTATAGTGATCCTAGGGCCGACATACGTCATCAGTGGCGAAATGTTCTGCTTCTGACCGGTCGCTGCGTAGACGACACTTTAGTCTTTGCTTCAGCTGGCGAGGGCGGCCATGTTGGTGCAAGAGCCTTGTCATATCACATGGTCTTTAATACATGGTATAACTTATAATCCCCCCCATCCCGCAGCCGGCACATTAGGAGGCTCGTTGCTGCAGTCTCGTAGGAAATCTTTCCGGTGTATATATCCTCGGAGCTGGATGCACCTGAATAGTAATGGCAGCTTAACCTGCAGTTTTTTTGCCGCCACCTGCTTCTCTCGCTGCTCCCACTCCCTCCTTGAATAGTCGATTGCGGTGCTGACCCTTCCAGATGCCATATTGTGGAGGCTGCAGTCCACGGGGCTGACCAGCAGGTGGCAGTACACAATAAACAAACAGCCTGCAGTCCGGGCATTGCTCAGTCTATAGATGCTGGGGGACGGTGCCCCGAAATGACTGGCCCGGGGGGGTGGGAGGTGGGAGGTGTACCCCGTACATGTGACGTCTCCTTATTATCTGATGTAACTGACATCAAAGACGATACAGCACCTGAATGGCTTAGATACACAGCTCAGCAGACAGTATCACACAGGGTAGGATTAGATACACAGCTCAGCAGACAGTATCACACAGGACAGGATTAGCTACACAGCTCAGCAGACAGTATCACACAGGATAGGATTAGATACACAGCTCAGCAGGCAGTATCACTCAGGATAGGATTAGATACACAGCTCAGCAGACAGTATCACACAGGAGAGGATTAGATACACAGCTCAGCAGACAGTATCACACAGGATAGGATTAGATACACAGCTCAGCAGGCAGTATCACACAGGATAGGATTAGATACACAGCTCAGCAGGCAGTATCACACAGGATAGGATTAGATACACAGCTCAGCAGGCAGTATCACACAGGATAGGATTAGATACACAGCTCAGCAGACAGTATCACACAGGATAGGATTAGATACACAGCTCAGCAGGCAGTATCACACAGGATAGGATTAGATACACAGCTCAGCAGGCAGTATCACACAGGATAGGATTAGATACACAGTTTAGCTGACAGTATTACACAGGATAGGATTAGATACACAGCTCAGCAGACAGTATCACATGTGATAGGATTAGATACACAGGTCGGCAGACAGTATCACACAGTATAGGATTAGATACACAGCTCAGCAGACAGTATCACACAGGATAGGATTAGATACACAGCTCAGCAGACAGTATCACACAGGATAGGATTAGATACACAGCTCAGCAGACAGTATCACACGGGATAGGATTAGATACACAGCTCAGCAGACAGTATCACACAGGATAGGATTAGATACACAGCTCAGCAGACAGTATCACACAGGATAGGATTAGATACACAGCTCAGCAGACAGTATCACACAGGATAGGATTAGATACACAGCTCAGCAGACAGTATCACACAGGATAGGATTAGATACACAGCTCTGCAGACAGTATCACACAGGATAGGATTAGATACACAGCTCAGCAGACAGTATCACACAGGATAGGATTAGATACACAGCTCAGCAGACAGTATCACACAGGATAGGATTAGATACACAGCTCAGCAGACAGTATCACACAGGATAGGATTAGATACACATCTCAGCAGACAGTATCACACAGGATAGGATTAGATACACAGCTCCGCAGGCAGTATCACACAGGATAGGATTAGATACACAGGGCTATACTGAGGGCTGCAGACACTGGGGCTCCTCTCTATGGGATGCTGTGGACATGCTGCTGTTGCTGGATCCACTTTCTGCCTTTGTACTGATATTTGTCTCTTTTTAGTGCCGGATAATCTTGTTCTGAGGACCGTGGGCGACCGCCTCTGCAGACTGGACTGTGCCACCCGGGGCTGGGTGCTACACGGATTCCCGAGGGATGCAGAGCAGGCTGCCCTGCTGAACGACGCCGGCTACATACCCAACAGGTAACGCCCCTGCTCCACACTATCCCTCACCGATCCGCGCCAGCCAATCAGATCACTGCTGGGATAGTTAGCGCTGCCACCTGATTGGCTGCTGTGAGTTACAAGCAGCTGCGTCCACAGTCGTCCTTTTTAAGGGATGGTCCACTTTCTATAAATGACAATCTCTGCAACGTTCTAATAGACTGTGTGTCTCAGTTTCTCTGCTTGCTGTCAGTGAACAGCGAATTTTTATTCTTTACATCTAGAGGCTGGAAACTTGTACAGAATTTCTACTTCTGACAGCTGAGGGTTTGTTACAATGCGTCCCTCAGTTACTAGAGCGGTTGCGCAGCCGCTGTCCTGGCTCGCCCTCCCCGTAGCCGCCTGTCTCTTCCAGTCTTGTAAAGCAATCTCATCCACGTGGCATTTCAGAAACAATCTAGTCCGCTATTTCAACTCAATTTTCCGAGCGCTCAGATGTTTTATGTATATATTCCCTTCCCCTGCCGGAAATATTCACGTCCGGAGAGGAGACTGATGGGTAATGAAGAAATCACCGCGCCAGCGCCGGCCGCACCTTCTCCACCGCTGTTCTTAATTGCTGCCTTGGATCCATCACTTAGGAATCCCCTAAATACGGAAACCTCCCGCCGCCCCATTCTGCTAGGTTCTTATGGGAATGAAAATCCTAATTTACATATTCAAATTAAAAGGCGGAGACTCCAATTCTGGACGTTCAAACCTCAAGACACCTGACCCCACAGTAAACCCCAGACAAGACCCCTTTATTAATTCAGAGCCCAGATCAGACCCCTAATTTAATGTATACGCCAGACTCCTAAATCCTTAACCAAACCTCTAATTTAGTCCAAAACCCTAAATCAGACCCGAAACCAGACCCCCAATCGCCAGACCAAAACCCTTAATCAGACCCCAAACCAGACTTTGAAATCATACACCAGACCCCTAATCACCAGACCCCAGATCAGACTCCTAAATCATACACCAGACCCCTAAGTTTAATTTGGACACCAGACCAGAACCCCAAACAAGATCCCAAACCAGACCCCCAATCGCCAGACCAGACCTAACCTCGAAATCATACACCAGACCAGAACCCTCAATCAGACCCCAAACCAGACCCCCAATCGCCAGACCAGAACCCTAAATCAGACCCCAAACCAGACTTTGAAATCATACACCAGACCCCTAGTCACCAGACCCCAGATCAGACTCTTAAATCATACACCAGACCCCTAGTTTAATTTGGACACCAGACCAGAACCCTAAATCAGACCCCCAATCGCCAGACCAGACCTAACCTCGAAATCATACACCAGACCAGAACCCTCAATCAGACCCCAAACCAGACCCCCAATCGCCAGACCAGAACCCTAAATCAGACCCCAAACCAGACTTTGAAATCATACACCAGACCCCTAGTCACCAGACCCCAGATCAGACTCTTAAATCATACACCAGACCCCTAGTTTAATTTGGACACCAGACCAGAACCCTAAATCAGACCCCCAATCGCCAGACCAGACCTAACCTCGAAATCATACACCAGACCAAAACCCTAAATCAGACCCCAAACCAGACCCCCAATCGCCAGACCAGAACCCTAAGGCCTCATGCACACGACCGTTGTGTGCATCCGTGGCCGTTGTGCCGTTTTCCGGTTTTTTTTCGCGGACCCATTGACTTTCAATGGGTGCGTGGAAAAATCGGAAAATGCACCGTTTTGCAGCCGAGGCCGTGATCCGTGTATCCTGTCCGTCAAAAAAATATGACCTGTCCTATTTTTTTGACGGACAACGGTTCACGGACCCATTCAAGTCAATGGGTCCGTGAAAGAACACGGATGCACACAAGATTGGCATCCGTGTCCGTGATCCGTGGCCGTAGGTTGCTTTCATACAGACGGATCCAAAGATCCGTCTGCATAAAAGCTTTTTTCAGAGGTGAGTTTTCACTTCGCGAAAACTCAGATCCGACAGTATATTCTAACACAGAGGCGTTCCCATGGTGATGGGGACGCTTCAGGTTAGAATATACTGAAAAACTGTGTACATGACTGCCCCCTGCTGCCTGGCAGGTGCTGCCAGGCAGCAGGGGGCAGACCCCCCCCCCCCCCTGTTTTTAACTCATTTGTGGCCAGTGCGGCCGCCCCCCCCCCCCCCCTCCCTCCCCTGTAGTTAACTTCTTGGTAGCCAGCCCCCCCTCCCTCCCCTGTAGTTAACTAATTGGTGTCCAGTGGGCCCCCCCTCCGTCCGCTATAGATAACTCGTTGGTGGCCAGTGGGCCCTCTCCCCTCCCACCCCCTCCTAATTAAAATCGCCCCCCTATCATTGGTGGCAGTGGTGAGTACCGATCGGAGTCCCAGTGTAATCGCTGGGGCTCCGATCGGTAACCATGGCAACCGGGACGCTACTGCAGTCCCGGTTGCCATGGTAGCTTAGCAATTTGTAGAAGCTTTATACTTACCTGAAGAGCTGCGATGTCTGTGACCGGCCGGGAGCTCCTCCTACTGGTAAGTGACAGGTCTGTGCTATAAGCAATGCGCCGCACAGACCTTTCACTTACCAGTAGGAGGAGCTCCCGGCCGGTCACAGACATCGCAGCTCTTCAGGTAAGTATGAAGCTTCTACAAATTGCTAAGCTACCATTGGCAACCGGGACTGCAGTAGCGTCCCGGTTGCCATGGTTACCGATCGGAGCCCCAGCGATTACACTGGGACTCCGATCGGTACTCACCACTGCCACCAATGATAGGGGGGCGATATTAATTAGCAGGGGGAGGGAGGGGAGAGGGCCCACTGGCCACCAACGAGTTATCTACAGCGGAGGGAGGGGGGGCCCACTGGACACCAATGAGTTATCTATAGCGGACGGAGGGGGGGCCCACTGGACACCAATGAGTTATCTATAGCGGACGGAGGGGGGGCCCACTGGCCACCAACGAGTTAACTACAGGGGAGGGAGGGGGGGCCCACTGGACACCAACGAGTTTACTACAGGGGAGGGAGGGGGGGGGGGCGGCCGCACAGGGGAGGGAGGGGGGGGGGCGGCCGCACTGGCCACCAATGAGTTAACTACAGGGGAGGGAGGGGGGGCGGCCGCACTGGCCACCAATGAGTTAAAAACAGGGGGGGGGGGGGGTCTGCCCCCTGCTGCCTGGCAGCACCTGCCAGGCAGCAGGGGGCAGTCATGTACACAGTTTTTCAGTATATTCTAACCTGAAGCGTCTCCATCACCATGGGAACGCCTCTGTGTTAGAATATACTGTCGGATCTGATTTTCACGATGTAGCTCATATCCGACAGTATATTCTAACATAGAGGCGTTCCCATGGTGATGGGGACGCTTCAAGTTAAAATATACCATCGGATCGGAGAAAACTCCAATCCGATGGTATAAAAGAACTCCAGACTTTACATTGAAAGTCAATGGGGACGGATCCGTTTGAAATGGCACCATATTGTGTCAACATCAAACGGATCCGTCCCTATTGACTTGCATTGTAATTCAGGACGGATCCGTTTGGCTCCGCACGGCCAGGCGGACACCAAAACGACTTTTTTTTCATGTCCGTGGATCCTCCAAAAATCAAGGAAGACCCACGGACGAAAAAACGGTCACGGATCACGGACCCACGGACCCCGTTTTTTCGGACCGTGAAAAAAAACTGTCGTGTGCATGAGGCCTAAATCAGATCCCAAACCAGACCCCTAATCGCCCGACCAGACCTGACCTTGAAATCATACACCAGACCAAAACCCTAAATCGGACCCCAAACAAGACCCCTAATCACCAGACCAGACCAGACCTAGAAATCATACACCAGAGCCCTAATCACCAGACCCCAAAATCATACAGCAGACCCCTAAATTAATTCAGACTCCCAGATCAGACCCCTGATTTAAATACCAGACCTCCAACCCATACACTAGGCCCCTATCATATACCAGACCCCCGCAATCTGATTCACCCCTAAATGAATTCAGACCCTTAATTTGATTTAGACCCCAGACCAGTCCTAAGGTTAGAGCCCTGAACTAATTCAGAGCTCAGATAAGACCCCTACTTTAATTCAGATGCCAGATCAAACCCTTAAAGGGGTTTTCACACCCCTAATTTTAATCAGACAAAAGATGGTGGCTTTTTTCTACAAACAGCTCCACCCCTGTCCATGGGTTGGATCTGGTATTGCAGGTCAGCTCCATTGCAGTTAATGAGTCTGAGGTGCAATACCGCACACAACCTGAGGACAGGGGTGGAGCTGTTTTTGGAAGCGTCCATGTCTCTCCAACCTCTTTAAAGGGATATTCCCATCTGGGACATTCATGGCATATCACTAGGATATCCTGTCAATGTCGGATAGGTGCGGCTCATTCCCACCTCTTCAGAGCAGGACCCCCTGAAGTGCAAGAGACCACACTGCGCAAGCTTGGGACTTCTGAGATTAGCCGCCCAGCTGCTCGCATGCACAGTGTGTTCTCCTTCGTTTCAAGGGCCCCATTCTGGAGATAGGAGCGGGCCCCAATCTGACATTGACCCTAGAGATAAGCCATCAATGTCTGAGATGCACAGACCCCTTTAATAAGGGCTTTGGTGGGGAAGGGTCTCACTCACAGCGTATCTTGTGGTCTGAGATTTTGCTACAGTGTATCAGTACAGGTAAAATCTAACAGTTTGGTCCATTTTACCTGCACTGATACATTGCAACAAACTTTCCGGACAGGAGAGAGATTTGTGCTGCGGATGTGTTTAGCTCACAGAGGATTGTCTAGTCTGGCTACACTGTAACAAACCCTCAGCTGTCAGAAGTATTCGGTCCGTGCATGTTCCAATTCAGTGACAGCTGGCAGGGATATTAGAAAGTGGCAGAGCTTTGTATGCGATGTCTGTCACCGCCGCGGCGGGTGTCACATGACTGACCCTATTTTAAGGGGATTATGGAAGCAGCCGGAGAGCGAGGTTTTGGGGGTGCCGAGGAGATCCGAACAGATGTTGGCTCATCGTGTACTCGGGGATGCGGCATCTGCACAGCTCGGGGAGCGCGCTGTTGACTCTGCTGCCTCCAGCACCCGGCGCCGGAGCGCTTTCCGGGCGGATTACGCACAATAAACAGCTTATTAATAAAGACTTGAACCGCAGAACGGAGCTGAAGTCTGCCGCCAAATCCTGTGCCTGGTAAAGGTTAATAACTCTATTACCGGCAGCGCCATCCCGTCCGCGTGCGGAGAGCGCGCTCTAAGCCTTCTCTTACTCCCCGTTAATTGAGCTAATAAAACCTCCCTGACCCGTCCGCGCCGCCATTATCCGCCAGTTTACCAAGACTGGACTGGAATATTTATCTTCTGATATGGATTCCGCGCGTCAATCATTGCTCCAGGTCTCTGTATCGCGGTATTAATTGGAATCGCAAACGGCGGATAATTACTAATCTGGCGGGGGGGGGGGGGGGGTTAATGCATGTTTTAGTTAGTCTGACCTGTAGGGGGTAATTCAGAATAAGTGACCCCCTTAAATTTTGGGTGGGACATTTTATTCCCATTAACTCCTGTGGGAAAACGTAAATGGTGTGACGCTCGTGGTGGGAATACTGCTTGCAGCAATGAAAAGGTTAAAAGCGCCCTAGACCCTCGGTTCATCTCCCCTCCATCCGCCGAATGCCAGCTATTGCTCCCTGTTATCAGCTGCACGCAATGTTCTTCCATTCATTTGGATGGCTCATCCCCTCTCCATGCACTGACATCCTGCTACGCTTACGCATCAACCAATGTGAGCTGCAGTGTAAAGCATGGGGGAGAGGAGGATTAACTAAAACAGGGCTGCTCAACCCTGCGGCCCTTCAGCTGTTGCAAAACTACAACTCCCAACATGCCTGGACAGCCTACAGCTATTCGAGCATGCTGGGAGTTGTAGTTTTGCAACAGCTGGAGGGCCGCAGGTTGGGCATCCCTGAACTAAGACATAAGGTGGATTGAGACTACATAAGGGTTTGTGCAGATAAGCTGGACTCACGGAGCAAAGATGCAGTGTAAACAATGGAGGAGGGAAGGACCAACTAAGACATAATGTGGATTGAGACTTCATAAGGGGTTCGTGCAGCTAAGCTGGACTCATGGAGTAAAGTTGCAGTGTAAGGCCTCATGCACACGACAGTTTTTTTTCACGGCCCGCAAAAACGGGGTCCGTGGGTCCGTGATCCGTGACCGTTTTTCCGTCCGTGGGTCTTCCTTGATTTTTGGAGGATCCACGGACATGAAAAAAAAGTCATTTTGGTGTCCGCCTGGCCGTGCGGAGCCAAACGGATCCGTCCTGAATTACAATGCAAGTCAATGGGGACGGATCCGTTTGATGTTGACACAATATGGTGCCATTTCAAACGGATCCGTCCCCATTGACTTTCAATGTAAAGTCTGGAGTTCTGTTATACCATCGGATTGGAGTTTTCTCCAATCCGATGGTATATTTTAACTTGTAGCGTCCCCATCACCATGGGAACGCCTCTATGTTAGAATATACTGTCGGATATGAGCTACATCGTGAAACTCATTTCCGACAGTATATTCTAACACAGAGGCGTTCCCATGGTGATGGAGACGCTTCAGGTTAGAATATACAAAAAAACTGTGTACATGACTGCCCCCTGCTGCCTGGCAGGTGCTGCCAGGCAGCAGGGGGCAGACCCCCCCCCCCCTGTTTTTAACTCATTGGTGGCCAGTGGGCCCCCCCTCCCCTGTTGTTAACTCGTTGGTGGCCAGTGTGCGCACCCCCCTCCCTCCCTCCCTCTATTGTTTTAATACATTGGGGCCAGTGTGCGCGCGCCCCCCAACCCCCCCTCTATTATTTTAATACATTGGGGCCAGTGTGCGCGCGCCCCCCCAACCCCCCCCCCCCCCTCCCTCCCTCTATTGTTTTAATACATTGGGGCCAGTGTGCGCGCGCCCCCCCAACCCCCCCTCCCTCCCTCTCTCTATTGTTTTAATACATTGGGGCCAGTGTGCGCACCCCCCCAACCCCCCCTCCCTCCCCCCATTGTAATCATCATCGGTGGCAGCGGAGTAGAAGATTTTCATACTTACCTGGCTGCTGGCTGCTGCGATGTCTGCGTCCGGCCGGGAGCTCCTCCTACTGGTAAGTGACAGCAATGCGCCGCACAGACCTGTCACTTACCAGTAGGAGGAGCTCCCGGCCGGACGCAGACATCGCAGCAGCAAGAAGCAGGTAAGTATGAAAATCTTCTACTCCGCTGCCACCGATGATGATTACAATAGAGGGAGGGAGGGGGGGGGGGGGGGTTGGGGGGGTGCGCACACTGGCCCCAATGTATTAAAACAATAGAGGGAGGGAGGGAGGGGGGGTTGGGGGGGCGCGCGCACACTGGCCCCAATGTATTAAAACAATAGAGGGAGGGAGGGGGGGGGGTTGGGGGGGGGCGCGCACACTGGCCCCAATGTATTAAAAGAATAGAGGGAGGGAGGGAGGGGGGTGCGCACACTGGCCACCAACGAGTTAACAACAGGGGAGGGGGGGGGGGGGGGCCGCACAATGATATTCAAACTGGGGAGGGGGGGGGGGGGGGGTCTGCCCCCTGCTGCCTGGCAGCCCTGATCTCTTACAGGGGGATATGATGGGGTTAATTGTACTATCATATCCCCCTGTAAGAGATCGGGTGCTGCCAGGCAGCAGGGGGCAGTCTTGTACAAAGTTTGCAGTGTATTCTAACTAGAAGCGTCCCCATCACCATGGGAACGCTTCTGTGTTAGAATATACTGTCGGAAATGAGTTTTCACGAAGTGAAAACTTAGATCAGAAAAAGCTTTTATGCAGACGGATCTTCGGATCCGTCTGTATGAAACTAAAACCTACGGCCACGGATCACGGACACGGATGCCAATCTTGTGTGCATCCGTGTTCTTTCACGGACCCATTGACTTGAATGGGCCCGTGAACCGTTGGCCGTGAAAAAAATAGGACAGGTCATATTTTTTTCACGGCCAGGAAACACGGCTCACGGATGCGGCTGCCAAACGGTGCATTTTCCGATTTTTCCACGGACCCATTGAAAGTCAATGGGTCCGTGAAAAAAAACGGAAAACGGCACAACGGCCACGGATGCACACAACGGTCGTGTGCATGAGGCCTAAAGCATGGAAAAAGGAAGGACCCGCTAAGACATAAGATAGATTGAGACTTTATAAGGGTTCATGCAGATAAGCTGGAGTCATGGAGCAGAGCTGCAGTGTAAAGCATGGGAGGAAAGAATCTGCTAAGATATAAGGTGGATTGAGACTTCTTAAGGGTTTGTGAAGCTAAGCTGCAGTGTAAATCAGCGAGAAAATAGCCTGAATCTATGAATATTCAACCTGAAGGGGCAAAACTGCAGTGTAAAGCATGGGGAAGAGATAAAGGAATCGCTTGAGCTTTTGATAAGACACTGTATTGTATATGGTGGCCACATAAGGGAGGATTTGCCCCTAATTCAGTTTTGGGCCTGATTCTCGCCCAGTTGGGTGAGGCCAAGCATGGAGAGTATCCGCAGGCTCTGCAGATGGGTCCGCACAGTCCCGTGCCCGGAGCCCCACCCTCATTGGGGGGGCTGCAGGGGGTAAATGGAGCCATTTTGGACTCCCCCACCCTTGGAGGCAGTAGATTCTACCCCTCTTGGGTGCAGAGGATGTAAATGACAGGAATCTGATCCGCCACGTTCAGTGATATTTCGGGAAATGGGATTGCAGCGCGGTCTCCGTAAAGGTCAGGCCATTAAACTGCGCTGATGGGGAAGGCGTCCGCCGCGCCGCCGCCGGCCTGACAACTAAGGAGCCAAAACCTGGCAGAAAATGCCGTGGGTCCAGGGGCGTCTGTATTCAGGGCGAGCGCTGACCTGGCGGCATTTCCATCCGTGGCTGTGAGCCGCCGTGGCTTTGAAGCCGGCACGCCTGAGAGGGTCTGGTGAATTACATTGGGAGGAGGGTGCAGGGGGTCACCGCCGCCCCCGCGAGGGTTAAAACTTAGTTTATGAAAGTCTGGTAGTCGGTTTTCCGTTGTTCTCACCGGAGACCAGAAGCAATTACTTGTAGAGGCCGGTGTGTGCCGAGGCTTAGGACCCCAGAGGGGGCGCTCCACCCCCACCTCTACCTCCCGAACTCTATTGATTTCACAGGTAGCTGCTCCTAGGCAGGGAGAGGGTTAATGGAGAAAATCAATAGCGCATTAGAGGACGCCGAAAACCGCTGAGATCCTGACGGGAAGCCACAGAACCGCGGGATGTAGGGGCACCAGACCCTGTGATTAGGCAGACGGTAGGTTTGGACCTCTTTACTGCCGCGGCGCAGGCCCAGTCAGCCGTGATTAGGACAAGAGGTAGGTCGGCAGGGGACCGCCGGGGAGGAGGACGTGTCCGCTATTACAGGCCCCAAAACTGATGGTAGGTTCAGCACCAGATGATCAATGCCCCCAGGGCCGCCACCATTTAAGAGCCCATGGACGACATTGTCTTCACTCTAAGGCGGTATTACATTATGTCTTCACTATATGGCGGTATTACGGTATATATGCTCACTGTATGGCAGTATTACTTTATACGTGTTCACCATATGGCGGTATTACAATATATGTTCACTATATGGCAGTACTCAATTACACGTGTTCACTATGCGGCGGTATTACATTATATGTGTTCACTATACAGCGGGATTACAGTATATATTCACTATATGGGGGTATTACATGATATGTGTTCACTATACAGCGGTATTACATGATATGTGTTCACTATACGGCAATATTACAGTATATATTCACTATATGGCAGTACATTATACATGTTCACTATACGGCGGTATTACAGTATATATTCACTATATGGCAGTACAATATATGTGTTCGCTATACGGCGGTATTACAGTATATATTCACTATATGGCAGTACAATATACGTGTTCGCTATACGGCGGTATTACAGTATATATTCACTATATGGCAGTACAATATACGTGTTCGCTATACGGCGGTATTACAGTATATATTCACTATATGGCAGTACAATATATGTGTTCACTATACGGCGGTATTACAGTATATATTCACTATATGGCAGTACAATATACGTGTTCGCTATACGGCGGTATTACATTATATGTGTTCACTGTACGGCGGTATTACATTATATGTGTTCACTATACGGCAGTATTACAGTATATATTCACTATATGGCAGTACAATATACGTGTTCGCTATACGGCGGTATTACATTATATGTGTTCACTGTACGGCGGTATTACATTATATGTGTTCACTATACGGCAGTATTACAGTATATATTCACTATATGGCAGTACATTATACGTGTTCACTATACGGCGGTATTACATTGCATGTGTTCACTATATGGCAGTATTACAGTATATTGACACTAGCAATCTCATTGGAGGGGGCCCCACACACCAGCCTCTGTGTACCGCTGTCCAAATCCCATCAGTGTCTCAACCCTACAGGATCTTACGGCTCAGAGATAGCGTGGACGTACTACAAGTGCCAGCATGCTGTGCCAGCGTCTCTCTGGTGCGTAGCAGTGGGCTGTGAGAACTGCAGTGAGAACTGCAATTAGAAAAAGGGTAATGCAGTTCTCTTAAAGGGGCGGGAGTCCCTGGGGTTTGTGATGGGGTTGATCAGCCCGGGGTCTGGCGGTTTCTGCATCCGGATCGGCATCCCTGTTAATAACCGCGGTCCTCGGCTCCGGCAGAGCGACAAGACATATTTACCCTGGAAATTGGTATTGACAAAGTTGAATAAATGTTTTCTGGCGAGCGCGCGTGACGGCCCCTGGAGGAAGCCGGGGAGCTGGAGATGCAGCAGAGCCGACGCCGTGATTACTGGAGGCGTGTAGATGAGCGCAGGCCGCTCCATAGAGGTTAAGTCAACAGGGACACGGGTCGAAAACCCATCACAGCGAGCACGCGTGATGTCACTCACAGCCACCCCTGGGGAACGATCCACGGACCTGCTGCCACATACCTGCATGCACTACACGTCCCAGCATGCCCCTGCCTGTCCTGCTGGATCTTCTACAGGCAGCAAAAACGGATCCATCACCTCTCACTGTACACACCGGAATACACGGACCTCTGCTCCTATCAGAAGTCACGTCTTCAGTGTTGGGTGTTTTTTGTGGGCACAGCTATGATCAGAGACTAAGGCTGTCATTCCTCCATACTTTACACTGCAGCTAAGCTCCATGACTACAGAGCCATGATCAGTGACTCCATCTTAGCTGCATTGTCTATTTGGAATCGAGTTAAGTACAAAATCCTCAAGCTGATGCTTTGTCTCTCATCCATGCTTTACACTACAGCGCTACTCTATTAGGACACAGCTATGATCAGTGACTCTAGCATAACGTCAGTATATTATTAATCAGACATAGTATGAAATCCTCAAACTCTAGCTTTGTCTATCCTCCATGCTTTACACTGCAACATTGCCTCTTTAGATTGGCTCCTTATCAGGACTCATTCTGTTGTTCTGCTCAGCTCAGCTATGATCAGTGACTACAGCTTAGCTTTATTGTCTATAGGGAGTCAGATGTAGTCTAAAATCCTCATGCTATTGCTTTGTCTCTCCCCCCATGCTTTACACTGAAGCTCTGCCCTATCAGATTAGCTTTTTATCAGCCTTTTGTTCTGTCACTCTCTTTTGTTTTACACTGCATCTCTGCTCCATTAGCACGCAACTATGGTCGGTGACTACATCTTAGCTGCATAGTCTGATAAGAGTCAGATATACTCCGAGAGTCACCTTCTTTCTTAAGCTATTGCTGTCTCCCCTCCATGCTTTACACTGCAGCTCTGCTCCATGAAGATATCTGTTATAGAGCAGGGCACTCGCAGGTATCTGGGCCCCTGACCGCCCGCTGTACGATTATAGAGTCATCTGTTATAGAGCAGGGTGGCTGCCGATTGGCCGCTCACATGTGACTTCCTGGTAGACAGTAGTGGTAATAGAGGGGCACTGTGGCAAGTACCACGGGCAGTGTAGAGAATAGTCCAGGGTTAGTTTGGCGGTGTGGCAGGAATTAAAATGGGGGGGTGTAACATGCATAATTTTGCACCTGTTATAGTGACATGTCTCAACAGTGGACTGGTTACTCCTGAAACACTCTGTGCTGCTTTGAAACCGCTCTACTCTAAAGACCAACTACTCTAAATTCTTGCGCACCGTGACCTCACCATCACATGGGTCAGGGCCGCTCCAGATGATCAGCCTGCCCCTCTCCTGAAATACTCTGTGCTGCTGGGTGGTGGGGGGGGTCACACCCCCTCTGCTACCTATAGCTCTGCCAGGTTGACTCGGCTGAGCATGCATGTGTGAGGAGGATGACCTGCTGCCAGATACGTCATGTTGTGCTCACCATCACATGGGTCAGGGCCGCTCCAGATGATCAGCCTGCCCCTCTCCTGAAATACTCTGTGCTGCTGGGTGGTGGGAGGTCACACCCCCTCCGCTACCTATAGCTCTGCCAGGTTGACTCGGCTGAGCATGCATGTGTGAGGAGGATGACCTGCTGCCAGATACGTCATGTTGTGCTCACCATTACATGGGTCAGGGCCGCTACAGATGATCAGCCTGCCCCTCTTCTGAAATACTCTGTGCTGCTGGGTGGTGGGGGGTCTGTGAGGAGGATGACCTGCTGCCAGATACGTCATGTTGAACTCCAGCAGCCCGATCTTAAGGATTTTTCCTTCCAGACTATTGGATTCCGATCCACAGGAATGCAGCGTCTGCTCGCTGGCTCCGCCTCCTGCATGGATAGCAGAATTTCCAGCAAGCGGCACATCATTCCCCCGCGGCGTGACCTCACAGTTTTGTCTATATTTGCCGTAGCCAGCTGCCCCTCACCGCCTGGCGCACTGGGGGGACGCCCCCATCAACAATAATTAGGCTTGTAAGTCTAATGGAAAAAGTCATGTCTAATTACCCCGCTGAAGGGCCAATTACAGCATTAACGATCGCCGGCTCGGAGCTAATAACGAGGGGAAGGGGCTCATTTGCATAGCATTAAGTTAATTGACTTGGTAGCTCCAGGGCGGACGCCGCTCCAGATAGCGAGATTTCATTACGGAAAGGATAACGATGACGGGAGACGAGACCACTCACCTGACAGCTTTATTAATTAACTGCTATCTCGTTACCCACCTTGTCAGACCTCTCTATACTGCGCCCTCCCCTTCTCTCTATCTGCTCTGAATGAAAGCTGAGATAACGGCGCTAATTGTAGCCGGTAATTAATTATAAAGGGACAACTGCTCCCCCGATCTAGTCTTACCGCGGCGCGGGGCGAACGGCCCACAGGACGGACGCTACGTCTCGTCAGTCTAATGGTAGCGAAAACAGGTCTCGTCTTCCAGGATCATTTCCCCGGCCCGAAACCTCTCCGAAAAACCTATACTGCCATATGCTGTCATATTTATAGAGGGGCGGGCATAGACACAGGACCATAGCAGGCGGTATTATAGTAGTTATATTCTTGTACATAGGAGCAGTATTATAGTATTATATTCTTGTACATAGGAGGCAGTATTATAGCAGTTAGATATTCTTGTACAGTAGGAGGCAGTATTATAGTAGTTATAGCTTGACAGTAGGGGGGCAGTATGATAGTAGTTATATTCTTGTACATAGGAGGCAGTATTATAGTAGTTTATATCCTGTACATAGGAGCAGCTATATATAGTAGTTATATTCTTGTACATAGGAGCAGTATTATAGTAGTTATATTCTTGTACATAGGAGCAGTATTATAGTAGTTATATTCTTGTACATAGGAGGCAGTATTATAGTAGTTATATTCTTGTACATAGGGAGCAGTATTATAGTAGTTATATTCTTGTACATGGGAGCAGTATTATAGTAGTTATATTCTTGTACATAGGAGCAGTATTACAGTATTATATCCGTGTACATAGGAGGCAGTATTATAGTAGTTATATTCTTGTACATAGGGAGGCAGTATTATAGTAGTTATATTCTTGTACATAGGAGCAGTATTATAGTAGTTATATTCTTGTACATAGGAGCAGTATTATAGTAGTTATATTCTTGTACATAGGAGCAGTATTATAGTAGTTATATTCTTGTACATAGGAGCAGTATTATAGTAGTTATATTCTTGTACATAGGAGCAGTATTATAGTAGTTATATTCTTGTACATAGGAGCAGTATTATAGTAGTTATATTCTTGTACATAGGAGCAGTATTATAGTAGTTATATTCTTGTACATAGGAGCAGTATTATAGTAGTTATATTCTTGTACATAGGAGCAGTATTATAGTAGTTATATTCTTGTACATAGGAGCAGTATTATAGTAGTTATATTCTTGTACATAGGAGCAGTATTATAGTAGTTATATTCTTGTACATAGGAGCAGTATTATAGTAGTTATATTCTTGTACATAGGAGCAGTATTATAGTAGTTATATTCTTGTACATAGGAGCAGTATTATAGTAGTTATATTCTTGTACATAGGAGCAGTATTATAGTTATATTCTTGTACATAGGAGCAGTATTATAGTAGTTATATTCTTGTACATAGGAGCAGTATTATAGTAGTTATATTCTTGTACATAGGAGCAGTATTATAGTAGTTATATTCTTGTACATAGGAGCAGTATTATAGTAGTTATATTCTTGTACATAGGAGCAGTATTATAGTAGTTATATTCTTGTACATAGGAGCAGTATTATAGTAGTTATATTCTTGTACATAGGAGCAGTATTATAGTAGTTATATTCTTGTACATAGGAGCAGTATTATAGTAGTTATATTCTTGTACATAGGAGCAGTATTATAGTAGTTATATTCTTGTACATAGGAGCAGTATTATAGTAGTTATATTCTTGTACATAGGAGCAGTATTAGTAGTTATATTCTTGTACATAGGAGCAGTATTATAGTAGTTATATTCTTGTACATAGGAGCAGTATTATAGTAGTTATATTCTTGTACATAGGAGCAGTATTATAGTAGTTATATTCTTGTACATAGGAGCAGTATTATAGTAGTTATATTCTTGTACATAGGAGCAGTATTATAGTAGTTATATTCTTGTACATAGGCAGTATTATAGTAGTTATATTCTTGTACATAGGAGCAGTATTAGTAGTTATATTCTTGTACATAGGAGCAGTATTATAGTTATATTCTTGTACATAGGAGCAGTATTATAGTAGTTATATTCTTGTACATAGGAGCAGTATTATAGTAGTTATATTCTTGTACATAGGAGCAGTATTATAGTAGTTATATTCTTGTACATAGGAGCAGTATTATAGTAGTTATATTCTTGTACATAGGAGCAGTATTATAGTAGTTATATTCTTGTACATAGGAGCAGTATTATAGTAGTTATATTCTTGTACATAGGAGCAGTATTATAGTAGTTATATTCTTGTACATAGGAGCAGTATTATAGTAGTTATATTCTTGTACATAGGAGCAGTATTATAGTAGTTATATTCTTGTACATAGGAGCAGTATTATAGTAGTTATATTCTTGTACATAGGAGCAGTATTATAGTAGTTATATTCTTGTACATAGGAGCAGTATTATAGTAGTTATATTCTTGTACATAGGAGCAGTATTATAGTAGTTATATTCTTGTACATAGGAGCAGTATTATAGTAGTTATATTCTTGTACATAGGAGCAGTATTATGTAGTTATATTCTTGTACATAGGAGCAGTATTAGTAGTTATATTCTTGTACATAGCAGTATTATAGTAGTTATATTCTTGTACATAGGAGCAGTATTATAGTAGTTATATTCTTGTACATAGGAGCAGTATTATAGTAGTTATATTCTTGTACATAGGAGCAGTATTATAGTAGTTATATTCTTGTACATAGGAGCAGTATTATAGTAGTTATATTCTTGTACATAGGAGCAGTATTATAGTAGTTATATTCTTGTACATAGGAGCAGTATTATAGTAGTTATATTCTTGTACATAGGAGCAGTATTATAGTAGTTATATTCTTGTACATAGCAGTATTATAGTAGTTATATTCTTGTACATAGGAGCAGTATTATAGTAGTTATATTCTTGTACATAGGAGCAGTATTATAGTAGTTATATTCTTGTACATAGGAGCAGTATTATAGTAGTTATATTCTTGTACATAGGAGCAGTATTATAGTAGTTATATTCTTGTACATAGGAGCAGTATTATAGTAGTTATATTCTTGTACATAGGAGCAGTATTATAGTAGTTATATTCTTGTACATAGGAGCAGTATTATAGTAGTTATATTCTTGTACATAGGAGCAGTATTATAGTAGTTATATTCTTGTACATAGGAGCAGTATTATAGTAGTTATATTCTTGTACATAGCAGTATTATAGTAGTTATATTCTTGTACATAGGAGCAGTATTATAGTAGTTATATTCTTGTACATAGGAGCAGTATTATAGTAGTTATATTCTTGTACATAGGAGCAGTATTATAGTAGTTATATTCTTGTACATAGGAGCAGTATTATAGTAGTTATATTCTTGTACATAGGAGCAGTATTATAGTAGTTATATTCTTGTACATAGGAGCAGTATTATAGTAGTTATATTCTTGTACATAGGAGCAGTATTATAGTAGTTATATTCTTGTACATAGGAGCAGTATTATAGTAGTTATATTCTTGTACATAGGAGCAGTATTATAGTAGTTATATTCTTGTACATAGGAGCAGTATTATAGTAGTTATATTCTTGTACATAGGAGCAGTATTATAGTAGTTATATTCTTGTACATAGGAGCAGTATTATAGTAGTTATATTCTTGTACATAGGAGCAGTATTATAGTAGTTATATTCTTGTACATAGGAGCAGTATTATAGTAGTTATATTCTTGTACATAGGAGCAGTATTATAGTAGTTATATTCTTGTACATAGGAGCAGTATTATAGTAGTTATATTCTTGTACATAGGAGCAGTAGTAGTTATATTCTTGTACATAGGAGCAGTATTATAGTAGTTATATTCTTGTACATAGGAGCATATTATAGTAGTTATATTCTTGTACATAGGAGCAGTATTATAGTAGTTATATTCTTGTACATAGGAGCAGTATTATAGTAGTTATATTCTTGTACATAGGAGCAGTATTATAGTAGTTATATTCTGTACATAGGAGCAGTATTATAGTAGTTATATTCTTGTACATAGGAGCAGTATTATAGTATTTATCTTGTACATAGGAGCAGTATTATAGTAGTTATATTCTTGTACATAGGAGCAGTATTATAGTAGTTATATTCTTGTACATAGGAGCAGTATTATAGTAGTTATATTCTTGTACATAGGAGCAGTATTATAGTAGTTATATTCTTGTACATAGGAGCAGTATTATAGTAGTTATATTCTTGTACATAGGAGCAGTATTATAGTAGTTATATTCTTGTACATAGGAGCAGTATTATAGTAGTATATATTCTTGTACATAGGAGCAGTATTATAGTAGTTATATTCTTGTACATAGGAGCAGTATATATATATATTCTTGTACATAGGAGCAGTATTATAGTAGTTATATTCTTGTACATAGGAGGTATTATAGTAGTTATATTCTTGTACATAGGAGCAGTATTATAGTAGTTATATTCTTGTACATAGGAGCAGTATTATAGTAGTTATATTCTTGTACATAGGAGCAGTATTATAGTAGTTTATTCTTGTACATAGGAGCAGTATTATAGTAGTTATATTCTTGTACATAGGAGCAGTATTATAGTAGTTATATTCTTGTACATAGGAGCAGTATTATAGTAGTTATATTCTTGTACATAGGAGGCAGTATTATAGTAGTTATATTCTTGTACATAGGAGCAGTATTATAGTAGTTATATTCTTGTACATAGGAGCAGTATTAGTAGTTATATTCTTGTACATAGGAGCAGTATTATAGTAGTTATATTCTTGTACATAGGAGCAGTATTATAGTAGTTATATTCTTGTACATAGGAGCAGTATTATAGTAGTTATATTCTTGTACATAGGAGCAGTATTATAGTAGTTATATTCTTGTACATAGGAGCAGTATTATAGTAGTTATATTCTTGTACATAGGAGCAGTATTATAGTAGTTATATTCTTGTACATAGGAGCAGTATTATAGTAGTTATATTCTTGTACATAGGAGCAGTATTATAGTAGTTATATTCTTGTACATAGGAGCAGTATTATAGTAGTTATATTCTTGTACATAGGAGCAGTATTATAGTAGTTATATTCTTGTACATAGGAGCAGTATTATAGTAGTTATATTCTTGTACATAGGAGCAGTATTATAGTAGTTATATTCTTGTACATAGGAGCAGTATTATAGTAGTTATATTCTTGTACATAGGAGGAGTATTATAGTAGTTATATTCTTGTACATAGGAGCAGTATAGTAGTTATATTCTTGTACATAGGAGCAGTATTATAGTAGTTATATTCTTGTACATAGGAGCAGTATTATAGTAGTTATATTCTTGTACATAGGAGCAGTATTATAGTAGTTATATTCTTGTACATAGGAGCAGTATTATAGTAGTTATATTCTTGTACATAGGAGCAGTATTATAGTAGTTATATTCTTGTACATAGGCAGTATTATAGTAGTTATATTCTTGTACATAGGAGCAGTATTATAGTAGTTATATCTTGTACATAGGAGCAGTATTATAGTAGTTATATTCTTGTACATAGGAGCAGTATTATAGTAGTTATATTCTTGTACATAGGAGCAGTATTATAGTAGTTATATTCTTGTACATAGGAGCAGTATTATAGTAGTTATATTCTTGTACATAGGAGCAGTATTATAGTAGTTATATTCTTGTACATAGGAGCAGTATTATAGTAGTTATATTCTTGTACACAGGGGCAGTATTATAGTAGTTATATTCTTGTACATAGGAGGCAGTATTATAGTAGTTATATTCTTGTATACAGGGGCAGTATTATAGTCCCCACTCTGACAGATTCCTTTGTATACATAGTACATTCCAGCAGATGTATATATTTATGCATATTGTGTCTTTTCTATATTTGATTATAATGATTTGTAGCTCATTTGCTGTAATAATCTCCTGACCTCCTCCCAAGGGGTTAATAATTTATTTTCTCTAAAATCGCTAACCCCCCCCCCCCCTGTGAAGTCATCTGGCGCAGTGAGTGTCAGCGAGATGTAAGACAAAAGACTGTCGTATGCTGGTACCTTTTAATCATGTAATTGCCTGGTGACATTTAACACGGTGGCTTTGTGTTACCCCTCCGGTATAATGAAGGCAGGAGGACGTGGCATCGCCCCCTCCCCTCGCCACCGCCGCCGCCTGGCGCTCTCCTGCCCCGGCAGCCCGCGGCCCCTCTTGTGGGACGAGCACTTTAACTACACCGAAGTTTGGCCGATCTTCTACATATTACAGCAGCGACACGCACACACAATTGAAGTATTTGAGGGCGATGAAATATGCATGGCTATCGGTGACAGCGCCATAAAGTCAAGCAATTAGCCGCGTAATCCAAGACGCTCGGAGCCCGTGGCAGGGAGGCCCGCAGTTCTCTATTAGTTAAATGCATTTTGTAGGTCCTCATT
Source organism: Bufo gargarizans (assembly GCF_014858855.1). Classification (NCBI taxonomy): domain Eukaryota; kingdom Metazoa; phylum Chordata; class Amphibia; order Anura; family Bufonidae; genus Bufo; species Bufo gargarizans. The sequence continues at coordinate 193,427,496 of NC_058088.1, forward strand.
CCATCAAATCAACTAACACTTCCTTTAATTGGCTGATAAATTATACAGCCGGCCGCATTATAATTTAATAACTTGTAAACATTGCGAGGGCCCGCCGTAAAGTCGATATCGCGCTCATTAATTCCTTAATTTCAGCTGATGGAAGGGGAGATGGAAGGAGCGCGCTCGCACTGTCAGCCCCCGGGCTATGAAATGAGGGGAAAGAAAATGTAGAAAAGGGGAGGGAATTTTTTTTAAATTTTTTGAAAAAAATTTTAGATTATTTTTTTTTTTTAACATCTGTGTCGGAAACTCAATCTGTGCGCTGTCACCGGCAGCAGGTCGCCCCCCCCCCAATTCAAAGGATGAGTGACAGCTTCCTGCCGCGTCTTGTCAAACTATCTTTATACATCAAGCCAGGCAGTAAAGCGCGCCCGGTGTATATTAAATCCTGTCCTATCCCCCCCCCCCCCCCCCCGATGCCCCCCCTCTCTGTCCCCATGAATATTTCATTACAGGCCGCATAAATATTAATTCTAATCGCTCAGTATCGTCGTTATTATTTCTGTTTTGTGACAAACGCACATAAAATATTCAGGGGGAATTTTTTTCTTTTTAAATTACATTTACACACATGATTGTCGGGTGTTTATTATTTTGAATTTTTTTTTGGGGGGGGGGGGGTGGCGGGAAATCCTAATTCCGCTGGTAATAGGTGACGACGCTGAGATCCTTCAGTTTCAATGGGATGCAGATGTCAGGTGGTGCGGGAAATAGCATTCAAACTATCATTTTTTTACAAAATCTCCCTTTATTCATTGCATAATGAAAAGTTCTGCAAGATCTCTGCTTGCCGTCAGCAAATGGAAACATTTGGGGGTCATTTATCATTAGATATAGATCTGTCACAGGTTCAGTCGCAAAGGGGATTGGCGGCCAAATCTGCAACGTTTTCCCGCTCAGACCAGACCCAAAAAAAAAAAAAAGGGGACACTGTAAGTCGGTCTTAATAAATGACCCCAAACACAACTGCTGGGTTTGTTACAGTGTATCAGTGCAGGCAATTCTCTGTGAGCAGAGGTATATGGCGGGAGGATTTGCGTGCAGTGGGGTACATTACCTGAAGGCTGTGTAAGCAGGACTAGGGCAGTCATTCAGCCCCTGAATGTCAACAGTGATATTTCCATTCACTGACAGCAAGCAAGAGGTCTTGAAAGTGGTGAGAGAATGAATGCACAAATAGACAGCGCCATTAAAGTGTCATCTCAGAGCGTTAGAGCAGACTGTAGATGAAGACTGGCCCTGGACAATCCCACCCATCATCCTCCATAGGCAGAGGAGAGGGGCGGCCCCCCTGACGAGCTGGGGGGAGGCGCAGGATATTATAGTCTGATAGATGCCGGATAATCAGAAACTCTGGATTGTCAGTCAAAAGTGTAAATACTATATGAATTCTGAAATTTCTAACATCACCTTTCTCTGGCCTCGCTCTCCGTCTCCGGCCTCGCTCTCCGTCTCCGGCCTCGCTCTCCGTCTCCGGCCTCGCTCTCCGTCTCCGGCCTCGCTCTCCGTCTCCGGCCTCGCTCTCCGTCTCCGGCCTCGCTCTCCGTCTCCGGCCTCGCTCTCCGTCTCCGGCCTCGCTCTCCGTCTCCGGCCTCGCTCTCCGTCTCCGGCCTCGCTCTCCGTCTCCGGCCTCGCTCTCCGTCTCCGGCCTCGCTCTCCGTCTCCGGCCTCGCTCTCCGTCTCCGGCCTCGCTCTCCGTCTCCGGCCTCGCTCTCCGTCTCCGGCCTCGCTCTCCGTCTCCGGCCTCGCTCTCCGTCTCCGGCCTCGCTCTCCGTCTCCGGCCTCGCTCTCCGTCTCCGGCCTCGCTCTTCTCTGGCATTATATTTCTCCGGCCTCGCTCCCCGTCTCCGGCCTCGCTCCCCGTCTCCGGCCTCGCTCCCCGTCTCCGGCCTCGCTCTTATTTTTACCCTTCCACTCTTCTTCCGGCAGGGTCTTCTTCCTGGACATCCCAGACGACGTGGCTATAGAGCGTCTCTCTCTTCGTATGACCGATCCCGTCTCCGGGCACAGGTAGGTTCCCAGTGATCATGGTCTCTGCCACTGATGCCTTATGATTCTCTAGGGCCGGGCGAAGCTCTGAGCCTTCCTTGGTCTCCATCTAGCAGAAGAGGTTATGTTTTTTGGGTTATGTTCCCACCCAGGTGATTATCATCTGTGACATATTCAGACCCTAGTAAGGTAAGGCTAGCAGTAGGACCCTGGGACGTCACAGCCTGTTGTGGGCATCTTGTGCCAGGCTTTACTCTACCATGGGAATAACAGGAACATTGGCTTTGCACCGCAGGGGGCATCCATGTATGGTCTCCAGCATCAGAGACTATCCGGTAATAGTCCACAGGGGCCACAGTTGGTACAGTCCAGATTAGTGGGATGTCTGGACTATTGGGTGCCGGATTCATTGTGAAGCTGAGTTTTCTATCTGCTGACCCATAACCAGCCTGTTATCACCCAGGTATCACGGCCTATACCAGCCGGCCCCCCGGGTGGAGGTGCACCAGCGTCTTCGGCAGAACCCGGTGGACTCGGAGCAGAAGGTTCAGACGAGGTTAGACATGTATCACGCCAGCGCTGAGGAGCTGGAGGAGTTTTATCAAGACGTCGTTCACATTAACGCTGATCAGGACCCGCACACCGTCTTCGAGGTCATCGAAAGCTGCATCGTGAAACCCCTACCAAAGCGCGTCCCCGGGGAGTCTCCCTGATCACTGCCAGCACCCACAGCGCCCTCTGCTGACATTAGCTGGTGGTGCGTTATCACACCAGAGGGCGCGCAGCCGCCCACCTGAGACACGCGGGAGCTCGCGCCTCCTCCAGCAGGAGAATTAAAGAGGATCTCTCATCAGGTCGTCTCTGGGTTGATCCATCCGTGTCATGGAGTGAACCGCGCAGGAAACACGGGGGCGACACGCACAGCGCTACACGGGGGTCTGCTGGCATAAGGTGATCAGATACACGACCCTGACACACAGGATTAGATACACAGCTCAGCAGACTGTATCACACAGGATAGGATTAGATACACAGCTCAGCAGACAGTATCACACAGGATAGGATTAGATACACAGCTCAGCAGCCAGTATCGCACAAGATAGGATTAGATACACCGCTCAGCAGACAGTATCACACAGGATAGGATTAGATACACAGCTCAGCAGACAGTATCACACAGGAGAGGATTAGATACACAGCTCAGCAGACGGTATCACACAGGATAGGATTAGATACACAGCTCAGCAGACAGTATCACACAGGATAGGATTAGATACACAGCTCAGCAGGCAGTATCACACAGGATAGGATTAGATACACAGCTCAGCAGACAGTATCACACAGGATAGGATTAGATACACAGCTCAGCAGACAGTATCACACAGGAAGGGATTAGATACACGGCTCAGCAGACAGTACCACACAGGATAGGATTAGATACACGGCTCAGCAGACAGTATCACACAGGACAGGATTAGATACACGGCTCAGCAGGCAGTATCACACAGGACAGGATTAGATACACAGCTCAGCAGGCAGTATCACACAGGATAGGATTAGATACACAGCTCAGCAGACAGTATCACACAGGATAGGATTAGATACACAGCTCAGCAGGCTGTATCACACAGGATAGGATTAGATACACAGCTCAGCAGACAGTATCACACAGGGTAGGATTAGATACACAGCTCAGCAGACTGTATCACACAGGGTAGGATTAGATACACAGCTCAGCAGACAGTATCACACAGGATAGGATTAGATACACAGCTCAGCAGACAGTATCACACAGGATAGGATTAGATACAGCAGCTCAGCAGACAGTATCACACAGGATAGGATTAGATACACAGTTCAGCAGGCTGTATCACACAGGATAGGATTAGATACACAGCTCAGCAGGCTGTATCACACAGGATAGGATTAGATACACAGCTCAGCAGACAGTATCACACAGGATAGGATTAGATACACAGCTCAGCAGACACTATCACACAGGATAGGATTAGATACACAGCTCAGCAGACAGTATCACACAGGATAGGATTAGATACACAGCTCAGCAGACAGTATCACACAGGGTAGGATTAGATACACAGCTCAGCAGACAGTATCACACAGGATAGGATTAGATACACAGCTCAGCAGACTGTATCACACAGGATAGGACTAGATACACAGCTCAGCAGACAGTATCGCACAGGATAGGATTAGATACACAGCTCAGCAGGCAGTATCGCACAGGATAGGATTAGATACACAGCTCAGCAGACAGTATCGCACAGGATAGGATTAGATACACAGCTCAGCAGACAGTATCACACAGGATAGGATTAGATACACAGCTCAGCAGACAGTATCACACAGGATAGGATTAGATACACAGCTCAGCAGACAGTATCACACAGGATAGGATTAGATACACAGCTCAGCAGACAGTATCACACAGGACAGGATTAGATACACAGCTCAGCAGACAGTATCACACAGGATAGGATAAGATACACAGCTCAGCAGACAGTATCACACAGGATAGGATTAGATACACAGCTCCGCAGACGGTATCACACAGGACAGGATTAGATACACAGCTCAGCAGACGGTATCACACAGGATAGGATTAGATACACAGCTCAGCAGACGGTATCACACAGGATAGGATTAGATACACAGCTCAGCAGACAGTATCACACAGGACAGGATTAGATACACAGCTCAGCAGACGTATCACACAGGATAGGATTAGATACACAGCTCAGCAGACAGTATCACACAGGATAGGATTAGATACACAGCTCAGCAGACAGTATCACACAGGACAGGATTAGATACACAGCTCAGCAGACAGTATCACACAGGATAGGATTAGATACAGCAGCCAGTACGGCCCGTTTTCTATGGCTGTCCGATAATCCGGCAGTGACAGATGAGGACGCTGCAGTGATTAGCTATCAGTACGTTGACCTGGGGGGGGGGGGTGTATATATCCATGGGGGGGTGTATATATCCATGGGGGGCCCCTGCTGATATAAGGGGGGCTCCAGCCGGCAGGTAGATGTCGGATGCGGAGCCGCTGATTAATATTCCGTCCTCTCGCTCTGCATTTCTCCACCATTATATTAGTTCCCTCCAGTGGCTCGGGGGATAGCGCGGGCGGGAGGAGGGGCGGCGCGGCTGACTCCAGCTCATTCGCATGCATTGGGTAGCGCTCCGCTTGTAGTCTGAGGTCGGAGGTCGCCTCCCGCAGGGTTTGTCACAGGCCCGGCCTGAACATGCAGATACACTTGTTCTACTCTCCCTCAGCAGCGACGCGATCAATCGCAAGTCATTTAATTATCACAAACAAAGCCGCGCCGCCTGGATGCTCACTTAAAGGGGCACGACACCTGCGAGCGTCGCCATGGTGACCAATGTCAGCCGCAGTGTTACCGCCTCTTTAAAAACATACGTTTTAGGGCTTGTTCACACAACCGTGCCTTGTTTTGCGGTCTGCAAATTGCGGATCCGCAAAACACGGATGCCGCCCGTGTGCCTTCCGCAATTTGCAGAATGGAAACACACTTTACAGAAATGCCTATTGTCTGCAAAACGGACAAGAATAGGACATGACTTATAATTTTTGCGGAGCAACGGATGCGGACAGCACGCGGAGAGCGGTCCGCATCTTTTGCGGCCCCATCGAAGTGAATGGGTCCGCACCCGAGCCTCAAAAAATGGGGAACCAAACCACGGTCGTGTGAATGAGCCCCTATTTTCAGGTAGATCAGATGATGTGATTTTTAAAGGGAAAAAAAGCTGCATGACTTTAATCCTCAGACTCCTCCCCCTTATTAAGGCCCCTCCCCTCCACCCATGTGTAGCCGCCCTCTAATTACTTCTCATATATAATTATTCTGTAATTTAATTAGCCTGTTGTGACTCATACACAGCAGCCAATCAGAACAGGCAGAGCTGCAGTGTAAAGCATAGGGGAGCTACACGGCAGCAGCCTGTAATGAGACATGGTCACTGGTCAAAGCTGTGCCTACATGGAGAAGAGCGGCAGTGTAAAGCATGGGAAGAGACAGTGCTGCTGCAGCCTGGGCCTCAAATGAGAGAGTAGGTGGAGTCAGACTACCATAGACTTCAATAGACAGGGCAGGTAAGCTGGAGACAGTGGTCATAGCTGTGCCTACATGGAGAAGAGCAGAAGTGTAAAGCATGGGAAGGGACAGTGTTGCAGCCGGGGCCTCTTAGTAGACCCCCCAATGGTGTGAGATTGGGAGGCACGGGCACAGTGTCCATCCATTGCAGTCTGTGGGAGACACAATCTCACTGAATGCTATATGTAATCTGCGGGGGCGTCATGGAGGCCGGGCGCTTCAGCAGTGTGATGTCTGAGGGGCCCCAATGTACGGCCACGTCAGGGCTCAGTCCACATTTCTGGCTGCGCTCTGATTTCAGCTCTGAGGAATAGACGTAGAGCCAGCCTTTGTCTGCAGCCGACATGAAAGGACGCGGTGACGGAACGCACAAGTTCTCCGCCGGCACAGCCGCCGCCGCCTGCGCTGAGGGAGCCGCTGATCTTCTGTCAGACATCTGAAGTCGCCGCCTTTTATGTGGAAATGTCGTCTTGAAGTCGCCTTGTAGGAGTCGATTCAGTTCGGGGAGGAACGGATTCCTTTTCATGTGGCGGCTTCTGAGCCTCTTTCTTCTCGTACGTACATCGGTGTGTGGCGCCGCTCGTCCCCCCACCACGTGACCCCCTCCTTCTCTTCTCAGGTCTACCATAGTGCTCCTCAGTCTGAGGATGATGGGAGTTGTCATTCATTACAGCTGAGACCAAGCAAAGCCCGCCCAAACCTCTTCATCACGGGGCCCAGGATTAGAAAAACAGAAGGAGCGCCCCCACCTGGCTACAGGTTGTGTGCGTTACTGCAGCTCAGCCCCATTGACCTCAATAGAGCTGCAGTACCAGACACACCCCATGGGGGGGACAACGCCTTTAGATGTACACGCTGGGTTTCAGGAAGCTTAGATATGACTCGCTGTTTGATAGGCTCAAAGAAGCAGAGTTATAGGGAGTTGTGTGGTGCAGGAAGCTGAGATATGGGGAGCTATAGGTAGGGTCCAAGATGATCAGATACGGGGAGTTGTATGGTAGGGTCCAGGATGATCAGATACAGGGAGTTGAATGGTAGGGTCCAGGATGATCAGATACGGGGAGTTGTATGGGAGAGTCCAGGATGATCAGATACGGGGAGTTGCATGATAGGGTCCAGGATGATCAGATACGGGGAGTTGCATGGTAGGGTCCAGGATGATCAGATACGGGGAGTTGTATGGTAGGGTCCAGGATGATCAGATACGGGGAGTTGTATGGTAGGGTCCAGGATGATCAGATACGGGGAGTTGCATGGTAGGGTCCAGGATGATCAGATACGGGGAGTTGCATGGTAGGGTCCATGATGATCAGATACGGGGAGTTGTTTGATAGGGTCCAGGATGATCAGATACGGGGAGTTGTATGGTAGGGTCCAGGATGATCAGATACGGGGAGTTGTTTGATAGGGTCTAGAATGATCAGATATGGGGAGTTGTTTGATAGGGCCCAAGATGCTCAGATACGGGGAGTTGTATGGGAGAGTCCAGGATGATCAGATACGGGGAGTTGTATGGTAGGGTCCAGGATGATCAGATACGGGGAGTTGTATGGTAGGGTCCAGGATGATCAGATACGGGGAGTTGTATGGTAGGGTCCAGGATGATCAGATACGGGGAGTTGTATGGTAGGGTCCAGGATGATCAGATATGGGGAGTTGTTTGGTAGGGTCCAGGATGATCAGATATGTGGAGTTGTATGGTAGGGTCCAGGATGATCAGATATGGGGAGTTGTATGGTAGGGTCCAGGATGATCAGATATGGGAAGTTGTATGGTAGGGTCCAGGATGATCAGATATGGGGAGTTGTTTAGTAGGGTCCAGGATGATCAGATATGGGGAGTTGTTTGGTAGGGTCCAGGATGATCAGATACGGGGAGTTGTATGGTAGGGTCCAGGATGATCAGATACGGGGAGTTGTATGGTAGGGTCCAGGATGATCAGATACCGGGAGTTGCATGGTAGGGTCCAGGATGATCAGATACGGGGAGTTGCATGGTAGGGTCCAGGATGATCAGATACGGGAAGTTGTATGGTAGGGTGCAGGATGATCAGATACGGGGAGTTGTATGGTAGGGTCCAGGATGATCAGATATGGGGAATTGTTTAGTAGGGTCCAGGATGATCAGATACTGGGAGTTGTTTGATAGGGTCCAGGATGATCAGATATGGGGAGTTGTTTGATAGGGTCCAGGATGCTTAGATATGCGGAGTTGTATGGTAGGGTCCAGGATGATCAGATACGAGAAGTTGTATGGTAGGGTCCAGGATGATCAGATACGGGAAGTTGTATGGTAGGGTCCAGGATGATCAGATATGGGGAGTTGTTTAGTAGGGTCCAGGATGATCAGATATGGGGCGTTGTCTGCTGGGGTCTGGAGAGATAACACATGGGTAGCTGTTCGGTGTGATCCAGGATGCTGAGATTTGGGCAGCTGTTTGAACGATTCCCCCTTTTCCTTTCTATGTTACTTCTGGCTGCAGAGGGAAAGGTACCCGGGGTGCAGGGCGGCATCAACCTCCATTGTACAATGAGCACGCTACTGATGGCACCACAGCACACTACAGATACGCAATAAAGCGGTACAGATCTCAGCTTCCACTCACTACGAGCCATATTAAGGGTTAATTTACACATGGCAGGTTTTTTTGCTGACATTTCTGTGACTAAATCCGTTCCCGCCATCTGAATGTGGCTGTTTTGGCGGCAGAGCGTGGATTTTTCCCATTCACAAAAATTTCTGCAACAAACCTGCCGCACGTGAATTCACCCCTAAGGCTACAATTTACATTGTAGGGCAACACAAAGTTGGCGCGCAGCTCAATTAGGACGCGCTCCAAACTGGAGAAGGTGGCGGGCACAGCCCCTGGCTGAGGCTGTGATGGAACGTCCTCATCTGCTCGTCTGGCAGGACCCCCCCAGCACATGTTTAATACGGATCATGATTTTATTTTATGGAGCAGCGACTGGCAGTAGCGGGCAGGATGCATCGCCGTTGGAGCGGGTCCTGGGCACCAGGTTGGCACAGTTGCTTATGAAGGGGCTACTTTTTAATGATGCAAACAACACATGGCCAGCGATCGGAGCCAGTTCTAAATTGCAGATGGCGTGGGAAGTCACTGCTTTAACTGGTAGTGATCACAACGCCCCGAACTCGGTGCCCACCCCGGCTAAGAGCTCACAGGATGACGGTGCCAATAACGGGCAACAAAGCTGTTCAATAACTGTCATAGCGCGGAGGGGACGGCGGTAATATGCACGCCGCTAATACTACTGCAACATAATGTATGGAGGGAGCGATGGGGGCGCAGCTGAAGACACACGGGGTGAGCGAATATAGCCATGAGCTTAAAGGGCAACCCCACCAAAATCTCCCATGAATTATACCTTCATAGTCTTATTATATGTGTCCTTCTGCAGCTCTAACGTATGTTCAGCATGGACCGAGATAAGCAGCGGTCAGATTCAGGGGCCGCCGCTTATCTAGGGGAGGAACCAACTTGGCGCATCCTCTGATGGCAGAGAGAGAAATAGCCCTTATTCACACTGGGGTTTACCGCAGCTTGTCGTTTCGTGAAAATCCAAGAAAGCAGAAGACATAATACCCATCGCAGCTGCTGCAGAACCTCACAGTACACGCCTCAGCTGCTGCAGAACCTCACTATACCCACCTCAGCTGCTGCAGGACCCTGATATTACACACTTCCTAATACACCTCAGCTGCTGCAGAACATCATAATACACACCTCAGCTGCTGCAGAACTTCATCACACCCTCCTTAGCTGCAGAACCTCATCGCGCCCACTGGAGCTGCTGCAGAACCTCCTAATACACACCTCAGCTGCAGAACCTTATAATACCCATCACAGCTGCTGCAGAACCTCATAATACACACCTCAGCTGCTGCAGGACCCTGATATTACACACTTCCTAATACACCTCAGCTGCTGCAGAACCTCATCGTGTCCACTAGAGCTGCTGCAGAACTTCATCACACCCTCCTCAGCTGCAGAACCTCATCGCGCCCACTGGAGCTGCTGCAGAACCTCCTAATACACACCTCAGCTGCAGAACCTTATAATATCCATCACAGCTACTGCAGAACCTCATAATACCCATCACAGGTGCTGTGGAACCTCATCACACCCACTGGAGCTGCTGCAGAACCTCACTATACCCACCTCAGCTGCTGCAGAACCTCACTATACCCACCTCAGCTGCTGCAGGACCCTGATATTACACACTTCCTAATACACCTCAGCTGCTGCAGAACCTCATCGTGTCCACTAGAGCTGCTGCAGAACTTCATCACACCCTCCTCAGCTGCAGAACCTCATCGCGCCCACTGGAGCTGCTGCAGAACCTCCTAATACACACCCCAGCTGCAGAACCTTATAATATCCATCACAGCTGCTGCAGAACCTCATAATACCCATCACAGGTGCTGTGGAACCTCATCACACCCACTGGAGCTGCTGCAGAACCTCACTATACCCACCTCAGCTGCTGCAGAACCTCACTATACCCACCTCAGCTGCTGCAGGACCCTGATATTACACACTTCCTAATACACCTCAGCTGCTGCAGAACATCATCACACCCTCCTCAGCTGCAGAACCTCATCGTGCCCACTGGAGCTGCTGCAGAACCTCCTAATACACACCTCAGCTGCAGAACCTTATAATACCCATCACAGCTGCTGCAGAACCTCACAATACACACCTCAGCTGCTTCAGAACCTCCTCATACCCATCACAGCTGCTGTGGAACCTCATCACCCCCACCTCAGCTGCTGCCAGATTACGATAATACACACCTTAGCAGTTCCTGAACCTTCATCACACCGCAGCTGCTGCAGAACCTCATCACTCCCACCGCAGCTGCTGCAGAACCTCATCAAACACACCTCAGCTGCTGCAGAACCTCACTATACCCACCTCAGCTGCTGCAGAACTTCATGTTGCACACCTCATGCAGTGACTTCATTATACATGCCTCACCTGCCTAAGAGCTTCTATTTAAAAAAGGAGACGGGTGCTTTATACCGATCCATGGTGGAGCAGAGTCTCCTAAACCAAGAAGCCACAGTCAGTGTGTCACAGGTGCTCCGCTTCCAGTGCTCAGCTCCCGTCTTTGTCGCTTCCGCTCCCGAGGGACATGCTCTGCCGCTGGTCAGTCAAAGGCCTCAGCAGGGATCGTGGTCACCTGAGGCCACTGATTGGTCAGTGGTGGTGACATGCATGTAGAAGACATGTCAAACTTCTGGTCTAGGGGGAACCAGGAACTCAGTGCTGAACCCAGAGCGCCCATGAGCGAGGATTCGTTTTTGCGCACTGGCGCTCTCCCCGGAGGACGCTGTACAATACATCCCAATGTCGCAGATTTTGCTGTGCGGCCAAGAACTGTAGTTTTTTGGTAGTTGCTGTGGTTTTAATGAATACACAGGGCTACTCTAGAAAAAGAGGTTCTGCAGCAGCTGAAGTGTGTATAAAGAACAACACTAAGGGTCAATTCACACGTCCGTGAATGTGTCCGCATCCGTTCCGCAAATTGCAGAACGGGTGCGGACCCATTCATTCTCTATGGGGCAGGAATGGATGCGGACAGCAGTGTGCTGTCTGCGTTTGCATTGCCGGAGTGCGCCCCGATCTTCCGGTCCGTGGCTCCGTAAAAAAATAGAACATGTCCTATTCTCGTCCGCAATTGCCGGCCCGGTGTATTGCGGATCAGCAATACACTACAGACGTGTGAATGGACCCTAAGGGATACAAGACGTCATCTTGCCATTATATACACGTACGCTCAGCCTCACGGACATCTACCGCTCTCATCACTTACACTGGGGGAGGCGTTCCTCCATATACCATATCAGGTAACCCCAGTGTAAGTAGCGATCATTACAGGACGGGCTTATAATAATCACACAGAGGCGCGAGGCACCACTCTCCTCTTAGAAACCTCCTCTTTATTGACCTTTATAACAATTACAAGGAAACGTAGAAAGTAATTCTATAAATACACACAAAACGGATCACGGAGAATATTTACAGGAATGAGGAAGTGAGTGCTCCTCGGGGGCGGGGCAGCCGTGATGTCATCCACAGCAACCAGATATTTCCCTCCTAATCTAAACATCACAAGTAACGATGCACTGATCCACCTTCGCCGAGGATGACCGCCTGCGGGAAACCTGCTATACCGCCACAGTGTGGAGGGTTAAGATTTAAAGGGGGTGTGCACCTAAACGGAACGTTTGCAAATCAAAGTAATACAGACAGAGCAATGTGTGCTACACATACTGCCCGGGCCCCAGCTGCGGACCGGAGACAGACAGGTTGCTATGTGTGTGATCTGTGACAACCACTGTAGCTGTACAAGTTTCCATAGCAACCATTCCTTTCTTATTTAAGCCAGGAGCAACAGATTTAGGTGGAGAATTTCCTTAAAGGGTCCCTGTGAGCAGATCTGTCCCCATGACACCAGCTGACCTGTTACATGTGCGCTCGGCAGATGAAGGCGTCTGAGTTGGTCCCATGTTCCTATGTGCCCGCATTGCTGAGTAACATGAAGTTTTATTATATGCAAATGAGCCTCTAGGAGCAACGGGGGCGTTACCGTTACACCTAGAGGCTCAGCTCTCTCTGCAACTGCTGCACCCTTTGCACTTTGATTGACAGGACCAGGTTGGGAAGACATCATCACACCTGGACCTGTCAATCAAGGTGCCGAGGGTGTGGCTGTTGCAGAGAGAGCTGAGCCTCTAGGTGTAATGGTAACGCCCCCGTTGCTCTTAGAGGCTCAGTTGCGTCTATTAGAACTTCATTTTTCTCAGCAGTGCGGGCACATATCAACTTGGGACCAACACAGATGCCAAGCGCACATGTAACAGGTCAGCCGGTGTCATAGGGACAAAACTGCTGACAGATGCCCTTCAAAGTGATACTCCAGCCGATGAAAATACTTATTTAGCAAAAGTGCCCACCCAGAAGGTCCACACCTACCAGGGACCCATGGGTGTCTTCTGGGAGGACATTCCTATACTTTTGTAAAAGTTGGAGAGCAGCAGTCACAAGTTAAAGGGGCATTCTCATCTTATAAAGCACTGGCGTGTTGTTAGGATACTTTTTGATCTGTAAGGATCTTGGACCCCCCGATCTTTAGAACGAGCAGCGATTTAGCCGCGCGATCCCTCACCGGACAGTGCTCCCCGCAGACGATGGGGCGCCGCTGTGCAGGAGAGAAAAACGGGAAAGGGTAGTGCTGTGGCCCCTGCTTTCTCAGAGGTCGGACATGCCACCACTTTATAACATCGGGATATCCCTTTAAGATGCATCCTATACAATGCTAAGCCCCGACTGCTGCACCCTTGGCACACAAACAAGCTGGCACACGTTTCTACTGCCCGCTTTAGGGGACCCCAGTCCATGATCTCTCACCTTCCACCCCAAAATTAACAGTGCTCCCCAGAGATTACGAAAACCGCCAACCTGGTCATGTGACCATCCGGCAGCGGACTACTTCCAGTCAAATCGTCCAATAAATAAAACATCCTTTTAGCACAAAGACATGATGAGGGAGGTAGTGGGGGTGCAGCCCTATTTATTGTGCGGTCACCTTCCTCCCATTATGGCATGGCCTCTGCCACCCATCGCCCCGTCCTCACTGGCATCATGAGCGGGCGGGTCACTGCCTCCTACCGGTTCAGCAAACTCCTCTTCTGAAACGCTCTGTGCTGCTTTAACCAGTGACGCAGTCAGGCTGCTCCTTAGAAATCCCTTCTCTCCAACCTCAAGAACGTAAAAACTGAAGGATGGCGGCCGTCGGTTGCGGAGAAGAACGATGGAGGAGGCTGGATGGCCTTAGTAGAGGTTTTTACCATCCGTGCCACAATAACGTCACAATACGAGTCTCTTCCCTGGGGGGGAGGGGCAGGGTCATTGGCATAAAAAGAAAAAAAACACGGAAAGTGCTAAAAAACTGGAGAGTCGCAAAGTGTGCAGGGCCCTTTAAGCAACCTCTTAATCCATTCCAAGTCTGGAAAAGAAAGACACAAAGACGTGAAGAAGATCCATGGGGGGGGACAGCAATACAGGAGGAACTAAAATATCGCGGGGGCAGGAGAGACCATCGAATGTATATGTGGGGGTCTTGATCTTGGGGGGAGGAAGATGGATTTCAACATGACCAATCCCTTTCTTTATTTTTAAGGGAAAAACAGAATTACCTGAAACTCGGGCTGAAACGATTACTGGATTAAATCAAGTAACTCGACACAAAAATCCTCGATGCAAATGTTTAGCACAGAGAATTAGTGTGTGCCATGTGACCGTGGAGCGTGAGTGAAGTGCTTGCTATACTCTCCCGCCGGCGCGCGCCGCGCTGCACTGCATCCTGATGTACACACATCGTCTGGACATGTTCCAGTTCATCGCGTGAAGAAGAGGATGGAAGAGCTGTGGAGTGTCGGCAGCGCCCCTACAGGTAAGTGTTTGATTTACCTGGCGCTGGGGACTGATGGCTAGGAGGGGGGAGATGGTGGCACTGGGGGGAGGTAAGGAAACTGAGGACTGATGGCACTGGGGGGAGGTAAGGAAACTGAGGACTGATGGCACTGGGGGGAGGTAAGGAAACTGAGGACTGATGGCACTAGGGGTGTAGGAAGCTGAAGGCAAGGGAGGGGAACTGAGGCCATAGAGGACTGATGCACTGGGGGGGGGGGGGGGGCTGAGGGCATAAAGGACTGATGGCACTGGGGGGGGCTGAGGGCACGGGGGGAGTAACTGATGGCACTGGGGGGAGCTGAGGGCATAAAGGACTGATGGCACTGGGGGGGCTGAGGGCATGGGGGGAGTAACTGTTGGCACTGGGGGGGTAGGGAGCTAAAGGCACGGGAGGGGAACTGAGGCCATAGAGGACTGATGGCACTGGGGGGGCTGAGGGCATAAAGGACTGATGGCACTGGGGGGCTGAGGGCACGGGGGGAGTAACTGATGGCACTGGGGGGAGCTGAGGGCTTAAAGGACTGATGGCACTGGGGGGGCTGAGGGCACGGGGGAGTAACTGATGGCACTGGGGGAGCTGAGGGCACAGGGGAGCTGATGGCACGGGGGAGTAACTGATGGCACTGGGGGGGAGCTGAGGGCACAGGGGGAGTAACTGATGGCACTGGGGAAGATGAGGGCAGGGAGGACTGATGGCACTGGGGGGGGCTGATGGCAGGGGTGGCTGATGAGTTTTTATACAGGAAAATGTTCTTTTAATTAGTTGTTGTCTTATTAGAGTACTAGATTAATCATTGGATTAATTGGTTGAATACTGGATTACTAGAATAATCGATAGCTGCGGCCCTACCTGGAAGCAGCTTTCTACCCTCTCCCTATTAAGTACACATGCATGCTCAGCCAAGCCCAGCATACCCACATTGTCAGGACATGTCCCAGTGCAGCCAGTGAAGAGGAGGATGGAAGAGCTGTGGCGTGTCGGTGGCGACCCTACAGGAAAGGTAAGTATTTTATTTCACTGGCGCTGGCGGACTGATGGCTAGGAGGGGGGGTATGGTGGCACTGGGGGAGTAACTGATGGCACTGAGGGGGGGGATGATGGCACTGGGGGAGCCGAGGGAAGGTTATGGCAGGGCTGGCTGATGAGTTTTTATAAAGGAAAACATTATTTTCTTATTATAGTACTCGATTAATCGTTGGATTAATTGGTGGAATACTTGATTACTAGAATAATCGATAGCTGCGGCCCTACCTGGAAGCAGCTTTCTACCCTCTCCCTATTAAGTACACATGCATGCTCAGCCAAGCCCAGCATACCCACATTGTCAGGACATGTCCCAGTGCAGCCCGTGAAGAGGAGGATGGAAGAGCTGTGGCGTGTCGGTGGCGCCCCTACAGGAAAGGTAAGTATTTTATTTCACTGGTGCTGGGGGACTGATGGCTAGGAGGGGGGGTGGGGGGTATGGTGGCATTGGGGGAGTAACTGATGGCACTGAGGGGGGATGATGGAACGGAGGACTGATGGCACTGGGGGAGCGGAGGGAAGGTTATGGCAGGGCTGGCTGATGAGTTTTTATAAAGGAAAACGTTCTTTTCTTATTATAGTACTCGATTAATCGTTGGATTAATTGGTGGAATACTTGATTACTAGAATAATCGTTAGCTGCGGCCCTACCTGGAAGCAGCTTTCTACCCTCTCCCTATTGAGAACACATGCATGCTCAGCCAAGCCCAGCATACACGTCTACGGGGTGTAGTAGGAATGGCTGGACAGCCATCTACCACCTACATTACGGCTCCGTTACATGCACAGGGCTGGAGTGTACCGCGTACCGCCCGCGAGACAGCTCCCCCGCATCACTGAATGCACGCACTGCTTGCTCTAATTTACCAAAACTCTTTCCTAAAACTCTCCATGAAATTTCCCCTGGAGCCAGGGATACGGAAGCAGCGGGTGCGGCGCTTACCTTCAGGGACGGGGCGCCTCGCGATACTGTCATGGAGTAAGCACCTGCGATACTCCAGGGTCTGACAGGCCTGATAGGTCAAGAAACACCTAGAACGACAAAGTCCAGACATGAGAGACTCCGAGACCTGCCCTAAAGAGGCCTAAACCTACTAGACATCAAGCTGTACAAATGTGCAGCCTGCAGTGTAAAGAATGGTGGCTGTCCTTCGGAGAGCATACAATCCCATGTACAGACTGTGGGCATTTATTAGTACAGTCTATCCAGTACAGACTAGAGGAGAAAGTGTATTCCCTGGCCACATATAGCTGCAGCCATAATGAGCAGATAGAAGACCTTCATACTTTACACTGCAGGCTGCATTCATAAACAAGGTTTATGGGATAAAGTGACTTATTTCCCAATGTATCTCACCCCGCATGCAGACTATCATGGGGTGTCGAGATGCCGGCTCTCACCTCGGCCACAGATGTCCGTTCGGGCAGAGCGCCTTCTTACTGTCTGTGAAGGGTAAAACCTCTTTACACAAGCTGCAGTACTCG
Source organism: Bufo gargarizans (assembly GCF_014858855.1). Taxonomy (NCBI): domain Eukaryota; kingdom Metazoa; phylum Chordata; class Amphibia; order Anura; family Bufonidae; genus Bufo; species Bufo gargarizans. The sequence goes on from NC_058088.1 coordinate 193,444,681, forward strand.
GGGAACGTCTGCTTGTTCATCTTCTTCTCCACGTGTCCGATGAGGACCTGCAGGGGTTAATGTTGAAAAGAAACAGATAAAAATGCTGCAAAAAATAAAAATAAATAATAATAAAAAAAAACGCTGCACTGATACGTGATCTTAAAGGGCCACCCACACTAAAATCCAAAAATGACATATAAAAGGGCAGCATCCTAAAAGTTCTACAACTCTCTGCTGCATTTTTTGGTATCTTAAGCACAATTTGAAAGATCTCTGCTTGCTGTCAGTTCACGGAAACGTAACGGGCTGCATATCAAAGCTGAACTCTGCCCAGTCCGTTACAATGTCTTCCGGTCCAGACAATCGGCAAGGTAAACACGGCGGCCCAAATCTCTCTTCTGTCCCCGTCTTTTGTTACAATGTATCAGTCCAGGCTGTTTACCTCTAAGAGGAGTGTCTAGGCTGGAAACAACTGTAACAAACCCTCAGCTGTAAAATGTTCCTAGTCACTGACAGCATGTGGAGATCTTAAAAATAGTGAGGAATTGAAACAAACTCTATTAGAAAGTGGCAGTTGGACCAAAGCAGAGAACATTTCAAAAACTGTGGTGAAATAATTGTAAAGGCATCATGCAGCAGGGAAGGGAGGGGGCGCACCTGTGCCGTCCGGTCCTCCAGGTCCCTGTTGGCCATGAGATAGGCGCAGACACCTCGTGTAGGGATGCTCGTATACTCCGTGATCCCCGTGTGCAGATACACCTCCCCCAACACGTGCTTCATGTGATGCCGGGTTAGATGGGCCTCCAAAGCATCGATCTTCTGCTGGATCTCCTGGAAGCCTTCTTCTGCCGGAGTACAATCCCCATCAGGCCCTGCCGAGTCTCTCAGTGTCTTATTGGGGCTACCCTGACTCACCTGCCCTTCCTGCTCCTCAGCCATACTGGTCTCTGCAAAGCCCTCCTCAGGCTTTGACACTTTTGACTCCTTGGGATGCGTCCTCACCAACACCTCCGAAGACGTCTTCTTGAACGACTGGTGCCAAATTCTGAGAAGGAAGAGACGGAACCTCCAGAAGTACAGGGGTCCATCCTCCATCTTCTTGTCCAAAGCGTCCGTCAGAAACTGAGGGATGATCTTATCTTTCAGGATCTTCCACCGCAGCAGGTCCGTTAGATCCATCTGCCGGAAAAGGTTCTGGCCGGCGCTCTCCAGAAGCTGAGCTGCCGCTTCCTCAAACGTCTTGAGGGCCACGAAGTGGACCTGAAAGTTCCTGTTGACAGGATGGATGCCATTGTTCAAACCTTCCGACGTGACGCTGGCCAGGTAGGCGCCGCATGGGCTGACGGCGATGCCGTAAGACTTCACGACGCCGAACAAGTCCGACAACGTGATGGGCTGGTGCTCGAACTTCAGAGCCACGTTGGTGAAGATGGGGATGAGCTGTTGGACCTTGCCGTCCGTAGAGCAGGTGTAAATGGTGCCGTTCTGCCGGTCCACAGCCATGGAGACAATAGGCAAGGAGTGGAGCCCAGTCACGTGGGAGTTATGTACGTTGAGGCCTGCCTTGGATATTAACAGTAAGCACCAGAAGACGTAGGACCCCCGCGCCGCCACCACCAGGGAGCAGCTGCACTTCTGGTAGGGGTGGTGCAGCGCTATGCACTTGATGCTGTGCACCGGCAGGCGGTCAGTCTCTTGCCAGAGAACCACGGGCTGCCGTAAAGTGAAATACCCCTTCACAGCTTTCAGGTTCACCGGGATGATTTTGATGGGACCCAGGGCGCTACCGATGATCAGCCCGCTCATTTTACGGCTGCTGTGCTCGTATTCCCACCAGGCCAGGACGCTGGGGGACTCGATTCTGGAGGAGATGGTGTTGCAGGAGATAATGGAGGAGCGGTCCTTTATGGGCAGTTGAAACTGCCACACTGCAACGTCACCATTTTCAAAGAGCACGGCCAAAAGGACGGTGCCCACGTCCCGGCAGGTGTTGTTTTCCAAGATCTCTTGGGTGGTACATATGCTGGACCACTCCATCCTCACTGGGGTCTGCATAAGGTGCCGTCGCTCAAACTCCGCAAACTCCTCCAGGTCCGCGGCCTTGTCCTCTTTGCTCACCACGTAGTTGCTTTCAGCCAGACGCTCGCCGTACATGTCGGTCAGATCCGCCAGCTGTTTCCACTGAAGACGGTCAAAATTGGCATTGACGGTCAGCCGGTTGTCCAAGGTCAGGATGGCCAAGAGGCTTCTGCCGTTAGCGTCGCAGCCCGTGGGGGACCAGCAGGCGTACTTGTATCCCTGCACAGGCGGCAGAGCTTTTCCTTCCGGGTTGAACACCCTGTCCAGCATGAACTTCTGGCTGACAGAGGGGTCCTTAGATCTAGCAAACTTTGCCCGGCATTGCTCCACGTCCTTCAGAGGCCCAACCTGTCAGGAAAGAAGGAGAAATTCTGCATCAGTAGAAGTAAAAGAGGAAAAATGTACAAGGAAGTGCCCTTTAAATGGGTATTTTACTACCAAATAACATGGCATAAGTAACATCCTGTATTATACTCCAGAGCCGTACTCCCTATTCTGCTGGTGCAGTCACTGTGTACATACATTACTTATCCTGTACTGATCCTCAGTTACATCCTGTATTATGCTCCAGAGCTGCACTCACTATTCTGCTGGTGCAGTCACTGTGTACATACATTACTTATCCTGTACTGATCCTGAGTTACATCCTGTATTATACTCCAGAGCTGCACTCACTATTCTGCTGGTGCAGTCACTGTGTACATACATTACTTATCCTGTACTGATCCTGAGTTACATCCTGTATTATACTCCAGAGCTGCACTCACTATTCTGCTGGTGCAGTCACTGTGTACATAAATTGCTTATCCTGTACTGATCCTGAGTTACATCCTGTATTATACTCCAGAGCTGCACTCACTATTCTGCTGGTGCAGTCACTGTACATACATTACTTATCCTGTACTGATCATTAGTTACATCCTGTATTATACTCCAGAGCTGCACTCACTATTCTGCTGGTGCAGTCACTGTGTACATACATTACTTATCCTGTACTGATCATTAGTTACATCTTGTATTATACTCCAGAGCTGCACTCACTATTCTGCTGGTGCAGTCACTGTGTACATACATTACTTATCCTGTACTGATCATTAGTTACATCCTGTATTATACTCCAGAGCTGCACTCACTATTCTGCTGGTGCAGTCACTGTGTACATACATTACTTATCCTGTACTGATCATTAGTTACATCCTGTATTATACTCCAGAGCTGCACTCACTATTCTGCTGGTGCAGTCACTGTGTACATACATTACTTATCCTGTACTGATCATTAGTTACATCCTGTATTATACTCCAGAGCTGCACTCACTATTCTGCTGGTGCTGTCACTGTGCACATACATTACTGATCCTGAGTTACATCCTGCATTGTACCCCAGAGCTGCGCTCACTATTCTGCTGCTGCAGTCACTGTGTACATACATTACTTATCCCGAGTTACATCCTGCATTGTACCCCAGAGCTGCACTCACTATTCTGCTGGTGCAGTCACTGTGTACATACATTACTTATCCTGTACTGACCCTGAGTTACATCCTGTATCATACTCCAGAGCTGCACTCACTATTCTGCTGCTGCAGTCACTGTGTACATACATTACTTATCCTGTACTGACCCTGAGTTACATCCTGTATTATACTCCAGAGCTGCACTCACTATTCTGCTGGTGCAGTCACTGTGTACATACATTACTTATCCTGTACTGATCCTGAGTTACATCCTGTATTATACTCCAGGAGCTGCACTCACTATTCTGCTGGTGCAGTCACTGTGTACATACATTACTTATCCTGTACTGATCCCGAGTTACATCCTGCATTGTACCCCAGAGCTGCACTCACTATTCTGCTGGTGCAGTCACTGTGTACATACATTACTGATCCTGAGTTACATCCTGCATTGTACCCCAGAGCTGCGCTCACTGTTCTGCTGCAGTCATGTACATACACAGGCAGTTAGTTACCCGGAGGACGCAGGTCTTGAGCGGGCCGGGCACACTGGTGCGGTGCAGGGAGAGCTCAGGGCCGCTGCTGTGGATGTCACACACTTGCTCCAGGACAGAGACGTTACTTCCGGTGCACACCGCCAGCCGGTGATCCTCCGACCATGACAGCGGCTCCAGCCCGGTAACCGGGTAGAGCAGCTTCACCGCCGGCTCCCGCTTGGTGACAGTGAGGCGGAAGCTCGGTCGCGGCTCCGGCTGCTCATTCGGCGGCTGCTGAGTCTTTGACATCTTGTCCCGTTACCGTGTCTGCAGGGCGATGTCATCACCGCGCGACGCGTATCTAGTCAGGACCCCGCTGCCATGGAGACCGGGTTTGCCCTCGCTTGCGCCTGTTATCAGACTAACCATAGCAGCCAATCATGTTCTTTCTTTCATCTTCTCATCACAAGGTAAACAATAAAAGCAGCAATTTGATTGGTTGCTGGGTATTAAGTGAAAGACGCTCTCTCGTTGCTATGGGCAACACCCTCTGATAATGGCAATGCCAATCTTACATGCGTATGCGGTATATTTGCGGTTTTATTTATAGGGACGACTTCATCAGGTGTTATTGTAAATGGCGGTTACGACTGCTCTCAAGATCTGCGCCTGTCACATGTGTAGACAACAGGAAACCGGCGACCAACAAGCCACGGCCATTACGTAAAATATTCAAAACTAAGGTGCACCCGGTCAGGACCGTCCTGTGACCCCATGTTAGCCGTGACCCAAATGTTTCCTAGTTTACTGCCTGTCTCATATTTGGGCAGTAAGCATGGACCACTCCACCTGTTTACACCCTCATAAAGTCTGGAAAAAACGCAATTCCCCGCCCACTTCCTGCGCCGCTCCGGACAAAGCATCCGTACACGTACACTGAGTGACGTGCCTAAGCGAAGGGGTCTGGTGGGGGCTTTGTATTTTTTAGGAGGTCTTATTTAGGCCTCTGGTCTGGGGTTCTTACTTATGTTCCTTATATAGCGCTGACATATTCCGCAGCACTGTACAGACATTATCAGCACAGTCCGCGACAAAATCCTATAGAAATAAACGATTTTCATGTGGGCCAGCTCTAGGTTTAGCTGTATTAAATGGAGCTAAACCGCGACCAGGCTCCCGCTGCGGCCTTGCGAGGGGTCCACGTGGTCCACACCGTAATGTTCAGGTCCTTGAAAACCACGCAGGAAATATAGATGCAATTTCAGCCCCAAATCCACGTGGAAACCCCCAAAATGTCCGCCTGAACCTTCCCTTATAATCTCTTGGTCAGGTGTGAATCCAGGATCCCAGCGCCAAGCACTGAGCCACAGTAATGCCCACACAGGACTTATTTAGGGGCCTGGGTTTATTTAGGGGGTCTTAAGTTTAGGGGCCAGGGGTTCGATTTGCTGTATACTGGGGGCGCGTCCCACAAAAATGGGTGAGGCATAAAGCGTAAACATTTTGCGTGGCCCACTACATGCGTGATTTCTGTGGATATATGCCCCTTCTCGGTATGCTCCAGTACATCAATATGCGATGGAGCCACCATTTTGACCAACAGCGGTGCCTACAAACCTTTGGTTCTCATGATTGGACCCCCACCCAATCACCCCTTTTTTTTCTAATTAATTAAGCTTTTAAAAAATTAAAAAATGTCAGTTTTAGTCATCACGGCAAGCACCAAGCTTAGTTCAGGTGGTTGCCTGGCAACAGTTTCCGCCACCAGAAGAGTGACTACCCCAGATCTCCATGCACTTATGAAGGTGTCATGTTTATTTGATATGTTGCTGAAAGGTGGTAAAACAAGTGTATTTTATGTACTTGTCTATCTCATATATATCTACCTATCTTTAGTTGTATATGTGTAAGGAAGATGGGGGGAGTAGTTGTCTGACTAGTTATAATACTACTAGCAATAATATAACTCTATAGCTACTGTACTTGCATTTATACTTTTGATTATTGCAGACCTTTAGCAGAAAAAATGGTCTCAGATCCGCTATACAGCAAGTTATCGCGGCCGCCATTTTATTGAAGACCTCTCCTCATTTACTGCAAACGGAAAGCCTACCGAAAATGACGCCTGCAGAGGAGACCTGTTGGTGTTCGCACGTTCTTTTCTGTATTACTCGCCCGTTTACAGGACACATGTACAGTATTTGCTTTTAAGACTAGAGGGGAGATTTCCCGACGCTGAAGACGATGCTTTACGGCAGTTTGTAATCAGGCAGTGTTATGGGCAGCCCTGGTCGGGGGCCTTACTGCTGGCTCTCTGCTCACATGTGTTGCTGGTTTTTGCCGATGCTGGGACTTTTCTTGATGTGAACGGTTTCCTATTAGCAGAACAGCCGCCATGGGCGACCAGGGGTTAATTCTCAATATCTCAGAGGCTCCTGTAAAGGAGAACAAGAAGTTCCAGAAATCCCAGCAACCTAGGGGGAAATGGGTGAGTGTGCTGCACGTGAGCCCATGACTGCTGCGCTGTGTCAGTCTTCACTGAACGTCTAGCATTCTATTCTTATACAAAGGAAGCCTTCCACAGACTCTGGAGGATAGCGTACATGTCTTCCCTCCCTGCTGCTGTTTTGTTATACACGTGTCAGTCTGCACTGTAGTTCTGTCATTCCATTCTTGAATTAGGATGAGGTAGGTCCTATCCATGTAAGGGGTTGGCACAAACGCCTGACCATTGGGGGTCCACTGTGACCCCAGGTATGGGTAGTAGCGGCCAGTCCCTTAACGGACATCATAGTGAGGTTCCATTAACGGGTTTGTCTAGTTTGCTGTATTGATGACCCCTTTAAGACCCCCTAAATTATTTGGGTTCCCCATAATAGCTCTTGCCCTGAGTTTAGGTTTGTCCCACCCCCCTCCCTTTACAACCAGACGCTGGAACAGGAATGTACCTAGTACTTCTCACAGCTGAAGGTTTGTTGCAGTGTATCCAGTCTGAACTCAATACAGATCCTCCTGGGTTGTTACAATGTATCAGTCAGGAGCCCATGAGGATTGCCTAGACTGGATATAACTGTGACAGACCCTCAGCTGTGGGAGGCTAGGCTCACATTAGGGACGGAATAGTGCAGCAGGCGGCGCTGTCTGTCCGGTGAACCGACGGCCTCCCTGACGGAAATCTAATGGCGTCTGTTAGGATCCGAAATGGAAAAAACGGCGCAGGTGTGAAGCTTAGCGGGGGGACCTCAGGTCAAGTTTTCAGCCTCTGAATGTAAACAAGATGGTTTCCATTCACTGACAGTAAGCAGAGATCTCTGTTGGGAAATTGCAGACTTTTGCGTTGTCGGTGCCGTTGAGTTAATCAAAACTTCCTCCATCAACAGCAGAACCGTAAGGCTTTGAAAAGAAAGTCCCAACAATCCGGTGAGGCGCCTCCGTCCAAACGGCCAGCGCCTCCAGCCAAGGGGCCGACGCCTCCGTCTAAGCAGGCAGCGCCTCCAGCCAAACGGCCGGTGCCTCCGTCTAAACGGCCAGCGCCTCCAGCCAAGGGGCCGACGCCTCCGTCTAAACGGCCAGCGCCTTCAGCCAAACGGCCGGTGCCTCCGTCTAAACGGCCAGCGCCTCCAGCCAAACGGCCGGCGCCTCCTGCATCTTCAGAAATTCACGGCAACAATAAATCCTGCAAGAATCCGAAGGCTGATCCCTCACCCAAGAAAGGTCCGGCAGGAAGGAACGAGGAGCGTCCAAAGGGAAGGCCGGCGGTCAAGACATCGTCCCTGTTCAAGAACAATCCGGAGCTGCCTGACATTGAGAGGTAGGTGCCCATCAAGGGGCTGTACAGAGGTAGGTGGCCATATAGGGGGCTGTACAGAGGTAGAAAAATATGACAGCTTTCTTCCAGAAATAGTGCCACACCTGTTCACAGGTTGCCTGTGGTACTGCATCTAAGTCCTATTCACGTCAGTTGAGCTGAGCTGCAATACCAGACACAGCCTGTGGACAGGAGTGGCGCTGTTTTGCCAGGAAGCAGCTGTGTTTTTCTAATCCCGGACAGCCTCTCAATTGCGGACAAGAATAGGCATATTCTATTAGTGCCAGTGATGTGCAGTCCGCAAAAAGCGCAATGCACATTGCCGGTGTCCATGTTTTGTGGATCCGCAAAACACACTACGGCCGTGTGAATGGATCCTTAGCCCTTAACCTTCCACAGGCTTTGAATGACCTATAAATCTACACTGTTAGGGCTCGTTCACACGACCGTATGGCTTTTTCAGTGTTTTGCGGGCCATTTTTAACGGATCCGTTTTTTGCTACAGTAGTGTTTCCGGTTCCATTCCGTTTTTCCATATGGCATATACAGTAATTACATAGAAAAAATGGGCTAGGCATAAAATTTTCAATAGATGGTTCCGCTAAAACGGAACAAATACGGAAGACATACGGAGTACATTCCGTATGTGTTATATTATTATTATTATTTTATTTTCTTTGCGGACCCATTGACTTGAATGGAGCCACGGAACGTGCATTGCGGGCAATAATAGGACATGTTCTATCTTTGAACGGAAATACAGAAACAGAATGCGTGCGGAGTACATTCCGTATATATATATATATATATATATATATAATTTTTTTTTTTTTTTTTTTTTTGTGGAACCATTGAAATGAATAGTTCCATATACGGAACTCAGAAAACGTTTGTGTGAGCGAGCCCTTATGCAGTTACATTCATTCATTTCTGTCTCCCTGTCAGTCTTTACTGTAGTCCTGGCGTTCTATTCCTGAACCAGTATAAAGAAGGCAGTAGATCCTGTCCACACAGGGGAGTGCCGACACATGATGATCTATCACTCACGTATTCTCTCGACTTTTCCTTCCACAGATCAGAAGTAAAACAAGTGCAGGAAAAAGTCTTCTCCTCCGACTCCTTCTCTGAGCTGGGACTGCATCCACACCTGGTGAGCATACAGATGTAGCAGAGCTGAGCTTGTCGGCTACCACTGTGTGCCATGATATCACCACAGGAGTGCAGTTTTTAAGGGGGCATTCACACCTTGTGCTTATGGTGCAGTCGCTGTTTTTGATTGGTGCTGCAGTCTCCCTGCACGGTGGGGGGCCCAGGGCTCATGCACACCGCGGCCGTATTTTTTCGGTCAGTATCAGATCCACGTTTTTTGCAGACCCACTCATCTCAAAGGGGCCGCAAAAGATGCAGATGGCACACCGCGTACTGTCCGCATCCGTATGTCCGTTCTGTGGCCCCGCAAAAAATAAAGAACATTTCCTATTCGTGTCGTTTTGCTGACGAGTATAGGACATGTCTGAAGAAATAATAAAAAAAATGGTGGCAGGCTATCGGGCGGTATCTCTGCTTTACGAGTCCGCCATTTGCGGACCGCAAAAATGTATTTGGCGCATGCAGGAGCCCTCATTCTCTAGATCACTGGGGACACCAGAGGTCTGACTCTCACCCATCATAAAGTGATGCCAGCAGTATAACATCAAATTACTGATTGGGATACCCCTTTAACACAGTGCACAGGATGACCCTGCGCCCTGTTTTGATAGATGGACGTCATAGAGGGGCTACCCTTCCCCTGTCAGTCATGGATTGCATAGTCGTCCGGTAACCGCTGATTGCCTGTTCAGGTAGAACAATTCCTTGAAATGACAATTTCAGCTCTGCTACATCTTCATAGACTAGAATTCTATTACTTAAAGGGGTTGTCTCATCTCAGACAATGGGGGCATATCGCTAGAATATGTCCCCATTGTCTTATAAGTGCGGGCCCCACCGCTGGGACCCTCACCTACACTGAGAATAGAGCGGAGAAGGTGGAGGCCGGTGGACTCCGGTCCGGCCACCATCAAGCGCTCTCCCCATAGAAGTGAGTGGGACGCACCGCGCATGACCGGCCACCGCTCCCATTCACTTCTATGGGCCTGCTGGAAATGGCAGAGCCAGCACTTAGCGATTCTCGGCGGCACCATAGAAAATGAATTGAAGGCGGCTGCGCTTGCGCAGTTCACTCTCCACCACTTTCAGGCCTCCGTTCTCGATATAGGTGCAGATCCCAGCGGTGGGACCCCCCGCACCTATCAGACAATGGGGGCACATCCTAGTGATATGCCCCCATTGTCTCAGATGAGACAACCCTTTAAAGGGATCCTTCCTATAAACCTGTATATATTTCTCTCTTCAGGTGGCCACTCTCACGAAAGTCCTGGAAATGAGCAGAATGACCAGGTGGGTGTTATTTATCTAGAATTTTCTGCCGTCCCTTTAAACACGCTATCTCGCTAGATCCGCCTTCTGGTCTTGTGAGATACCGAGCCCCCTGGGCTAGATGCAAGTGCCGGATTATCCGACGTCAGGGCAGGGATCATCAACCTCTGGCGCTCCAGCTGTTTAGAAACTACAACTCCCAGAATCCTCCTTTTACTAGAAACTACAAGAACAGAAGAGTAAGGGTGCATGCTGGGAGTTGTAGTCTACAGAAGGTTGCTGATCCCAGTATTGGTGTATAGGGGGGGCACCGTCAGTGACATGTTCCAGATCACACAATAAGGACTTCATTTTGTTTTCATGGCAGCGTCCAGAAGATGACGATCCCGGCCCTGCTGTCCGGAAGAGACGCCCTGGTTCGCTCGCAGACCGGATCCGGTATGTGTGGACCCCCGCTCCATCGATTTCTATGAGGTGCAGGTAGAGAGGTGGACCGTCACAGGACCCTCGTTCTTGGGGTCACTGGGGACCCCAGCATGCACTAACATTTACGCTCCGCCCTAATATCTTCCGCTTGTGGCCCATGAAGTGTTCAGCAATCTACATTGTGTTATGATTTCAAGAACTCTGCTTGCTGTCAGTACAAAGGATCCTTTCACTGCTTACTTTCTGAGGACGATGTTCGTCACATGACCCGAATTGATTTTCCAGCAGTAAACCATGAAGGTGTTCATTCACTGACAGCAAGCAGAGGTACTGTGACAAATTGATACATAAAGCATATTAGGAGGTTGCAGATGATGTCATGTGGGTATACGGTATATATCGCTATGGAGGGCGGCAGTAATGGAGCTTCTTACTCTCTGCAGGGAAAACCTTGGCTTATGGGGTCCCCCTGGTGCAAGGACTACAAGGAGTCGCCTCAAAAATCCAGGTAACGAAACCTCATTAAAGGTGTGTAGCTGCATCTAAGCCTATGTCGGCTGCTCCTTAGCAGTGTACTACAGATATCATATTTTGCTGCTGAGACACTACAAACTATGCTGCTGCTGCATGCTGGGACTTGTAGTTTCAAGTGGACCACTGCAGTCTATCAGCCCTTTACTAGTGCATTGTATAATAGGCCTGTGTAACATCCATATCTCCTCCCGACAGCGCAGCGACGGTCCGTACGCCCTCATTTTAGTCCCTACGAGAGAGGTAAGAAACCATTGATGCAGTAATGCTTAGAGCATGGGAACGGTCATCTTAACCTCTGAGGCGGAATACTCTGCAGATGTCTCATATCTTTCTTTTTACTTTCTCTACTCCCTCCCCATAGCTCGCTCTGCAGAGTTTTACCACCATTCAGAAGCTTCTGAAGGTCAGTATATAATCAGACCACGGCTTTATGTGTATAGGATGATGTCACTGTGTACATACTGAGATACATCATGTATTATACTCCAGAGCTGCACTCACTATTCTGCTGGTGCAGTCACTGTGTACATACATTACTTATCCTGTACTGATCCTGCGTTACATCCTGTATTATACTCCACAGCTGCACTCACTATTCTGCTGGTGCAGTCACTGTGTACATACATTACTTATCCTGTACTGATCCTGAGTTACATCCTGTATTATACCCCAGAGCTGCACTCACTATTCTACTGGTGCAGTCACTGTGTACATACATTACTTATCCTGTACTGATCCTGAGTTACATCCTGTATTATACTCCAGAGCTGCACTCACTATTCTGCTGGTGCAGTCACTGTGTACATACATTACTTATCCTGTACTGATCCTCAGTTACATCCTGTATTATACCCCAGAGCTGCACTCACTATTCTGCTGGTGCAGTCACTGTGTACATACATTACTTATCCTGTACTGATCCTGAGTTACATCCTGTATTATACTCCAGAGCTGCACTCACTGTTCTGCTGATTATTACTGGGATTTTGAGCTCCTATAATGCAGTATCGGGAAGACTGGATGGCGGATTTTTCTCAGTCTGTGTGTTTATTTTTGTTTTTGCCTGATTTTCAGCCTTTCACGTGGATCGTGCCTGGAGTTTTGATGGGTGGAGAGAAGCGAAAGTCAGAGAAGGCCAGGTAATCTGATTTCTGGTGCTCTGTTTTGCCTGACTTTCTTGCCTCTAGGTGGCGCTGTGTTTGATCTTTTTGCATTGCCTCCTTTGTAAAGGTTGCGGAAGGGCATCAATATTCTGATCTCCACTCCGGGGAGGCTGGTCGATCACATCAAGTCTACGAAGAGCATTCACTTCACTCACCTCCGCTGGCTCATAGTGGACGAGGCGGACAGGTAAGTGCAGAGCGGTGAGCCGCAGGCTATACCTGCTCCTCCCCCTCACATTAGGAGGCTCCCGATCCTTCATGGCCCCCGTGTCGTCTTTAGGATTCTGGATCTGGGATTTGAGAAAGATCTGACGACCATCCTGAACGCCCTGAACTCTCAGAGCGAGCGGAGGCAGAATGTGCTGCTGTCCGCAACGCTGACCCAAGGTGAGGCGTCCAGAACACTACAACCCCCATCATGTTATGTGACACTGCTGGTGTATCTAAACCTGTCATGTAATGCTGTCTTCTGAGCTGGTGTATCTAATCTTATCCTGTGTAATCCTGTCTAAGAACCTAATGTATCTAATTCTATCCTGTGTGATTCTGTATAATGAGCTGCTGTATCTAAGCCTATCATGTGTCATACTGTATCTAATCTTATTCTGTGTTATTTGGTTTAATGAGCTGTTGTATCTAAGCCTATTCTGTGTGATACTGTCTAATGAGCTGGTGTAAGCTATCTAATGAGTTGGTGTATCTAAGCTTATCCTGTGTGATACTGCCTGCTGAGCTGCTGTATCTAATCCTTTCCTGTGTGATACTGTCTGCTGAGCTGTGTATCTAATCCTATCCTGTGTGATACCGCCTGCTGAGCTGTGTATCTAATCCTATCCTGTGTGATACTGTCTGCTGAGCTGTGTATCTAATCCTATCCTGTGTGATACTGTCTGCTGAGCTGTGTATCTAATCCTATCCTGTGTGATACTGTCTGCTGAGCTGTGTATCTAATCCTATCCTGTGTGATACTGTCTGCTGAGCTGTGTATCTAATCCTATCCTGTGTGATACTGTCTGCTGAGCTGTGTATCTAATCCTATCCTGTGTGATACGGTCTGCTGAGCTGTGTATCTAATCCTATCCTGTGTGATACTGTCTGCTGAGCTGTGTATCTAATCCTATCCTGTGTGATACTGTCTGCTGAGCCGTGTATCTAATCCTATCCTGTGTGATACTGTCTGCTGAGCTGTGTATCTAATCCTGTCCTGTGTGATACTGTCTGCTGAGCTGTGTATCTAATCCTATCCTGTGTGATACTGTCTGCTGAGCTGTGTATCTAATCCTATCCTGTGTGATACTGTCTGCTGAGCTGTGTATCTAATCCTATCCTGTGTGATACTGTCTGCTGAGCCGTGTATCTAATCCTGTCCTGTGTGATACTGTCTGCTGAGCTGTGTATCTAATCCTGTCCTGTGTGATACTGCCTGCTGAGCTGTGTATCTAATCCTATCCTGTGTGATACTGTCTGCTGAGCTGTGTATCTAATCCTATCCTGTGTGATACTGCCTGCTGAGCTGCTGTATCTAATCCTATCCTGTGTGATGCTGTCTGCTGAGCTGTGTATCTAATCCTATCCTGTGTGATACTGTCTGCTGAGCTGTGTATCTAATCCTATCCTGTGTGATACTGTCTGCTGAGCTGTGTATCTAATCCTATCCTGTGTGATACTGCCTGCTGAGCTGCTGTATCTAAGCCTGTCCTGGGTGCTGTGGTTTTAGCACTACTCCCCTCATCATGTCCTCTCCCTGTGGTTCACGTTAGGGGTGACCCGTCTGGCGGACATCAGTTTACAGAACCCGATCACGGTGACGGTGGCAGAGGATTCTGGTAACGGCTCGAGGTCGGAGCAGGAGGCCACGGACACGTCGGGGTTCGCCATGCCGGAGAAGCTGCACCAGCACACAGTGGTGGTCCCCAGTAAGCTGAAGCTGGTCACGCTCTCTGCCTTCATTCTGGGGAAGTGGAAGGTGAGCGCAGCCGCCATGTCTCCGGAATCGTGCGGGGCTCTCCACCGGTACATCACATGACCGTGAGCCAATCGTAGCAATCCATGATCTTTCCTGATCTTCTTCCTGTTTCTCTTGTTCCAGTCGGATCCCAAACCAAAGATGATCGTCTTCTTCCCGAGCTGTGAGCTGGTGGAGTTCCATCATATGCTGCTCCGCCACGTCCTACCCCTGCCCAGCCCCTCCAAAGACCAGGCCGTGTTCCTGCGGCTACATGGGAACATGGAGCAAAAGGTTAGTGGAGGGTGTGTTGTGCCGTCATCCGCTGTCCCGTGCCCCCGGGTGTCGCCTGTCCCGTGCCCCCGGGTGTCGCCTGTCCCGTGCCCCCGGGTGTCGCCTGTCCCGTGCCCCCGGGTGTCGCCTGTCCCGTGCCCCCGGGTGTCGCCTGTCCCGTGCCCCCGGGTGTCGCCTGTCCCGTGCCCCCGGGTGTCGCCTGTCCCGTGCCCCCGGGTGTCGCCTGTCCCGTGCCCCCGGGTGTCGCCTGTCCCGTGCCCCCGGGTGTCGCCTGTCCCGTGCCCCCGGTGTCGCCTGTCCCGTGCCCCCGGGTGTCGCCTGTCCCGTGCCCCCGGGTGTCGCTGTGCCCTGTGCCCCCGGGTGTCGCTGTGCCCTGTGCCCCCGGGTGTCGCTGTTTCTATAAGGCCGTGCAGTAGATAATCCCATCGTCGTTCGGGTAGTATACGTTAATAATGAGCTGTAGCGGCAGCCGCCTGACCCCCTCTGCCGCCTCCTCGTTCTTGCACAATTAGTGTCACATTAGCAGCAGGTTTGGCGGTGTGCGTGGCTGGAGATGTGCAGCCGCCCTCATCCTCTGCGCCACCTGAGGGTCTTTATTTGGACTAATCCCCTCCTGAGCAGCTGCTCGCAGCCTCCTCGGCCGCCTCCCAGGAAAGCAAGGCGTGGGGGGCAATTAGTTCCTGATGTCCTCACATTAGGAGCTTTAATGGAACTAAATAAGGACTCCCAGATGGCGGCATTCCAACTCTCATTGGAAACAAATTAATAGTATCCTCCCCGCTCCCCTGTTATTTTAAGCCCCCCACCCACCCCCAGTAAGCGCAGGGGACCCTGCTGCCTCATTACAAAGGCACAAATCATCCCCGTAACCGGATCCCTTTAATCTTCCCAGCAGGAGATGCTGCAGGATATATGTCGGAGCCTGACCGTATGACGCAGCCCCGGCCCAGAACCGGACATTTTAACCCCTTTTCTGCCAAAGCAGTTGTAGCTCAGTTACTTCTGTCCCCAAATGGAAAGCAGGAGCAGCGGCCATCTTATCTGAAAGTATGGCTGCATAGCATATCTCATCCCTGCTGATATCTCTGGTCGTCAGAGACGTTACGCACAGACCACGCATAGGGCGTCCTGTAAAATGTAGGATTTTACGCTCCACCCATTTACATAGGACAAACCCCCAAAATATGGCATTAGAATTTCAGATCGCACATATAACCCTTTTCCGGACACCCCAAAATGGAAACAGTTCTGATCCCCTAAGAACAACCTCCTGAAGAAATACAGTCCCTAGACCAGACCCCCTAAAAAAATAGGCCTTAGACCAGACCCCTGTAAATATGGCCCCCAGAGTACAGACCCCAGAGTCTTCAGATCTGGCACCCTAAAGCAATACAAACCCCAGATCGGACGCCCTAAATAAATGGACCTTAGACCAAACCCCTGAATAAATACAGGGGTCAGCATGAGTTTTTAGTGACCAAATATACAAAAAGAAATTCACTGACAGCAAGCAGAGAACTTGAAAATGATTAGCAGTTGAAACCCAACGCTTTTTAGAAAGATTTCACTCTACAATGACTAAGATCTCTGTCCTGACTATAATCAATGAGATCTGCTTCTGGGAAAGCTGGGTGCCCACTGATGTGACTGCCGTTACGTGTCCCTTGTCATCCGGTTTTTCTTAACCACTTCAGCTCTTGAGGAGTACTGCGTGACAACTACTGCGTGAGGTGGAACCGGATCAGTGTGGTTGTCACCCAGCTTTTCCACAAACAAGAAGGACCAGTCGTGTAATATTATCGGACTCTCTGTTTTCTGGATTACAGGAAAGGACGGAGGTTTTCCAGCAATTCACTGTGGCCCGAGCTGGGATCCTGCTGTGTACGGTGAGTGGGGCTGGGATACCGCTGTGTACGGTGAGTGGGGCTGGGATACCGCTGTGTACGGTGAGTGGGGCTGGGATACCGCTGTGTACGGTGAGTGGGGCTGGGATACCGCTGTGTACGGTGAGTGGGGTTGGGATACCGCTGTGTACGGTGAGTGGGGGCTGGGATACCGCTGTGTACGGTGAGTGGGGGCTGGGATACCGCTGTGTACGGTGAGTGGGGGCTGGGATACCGCTGTGTACGGTGAGTGGGGGCTGGGATACCGCTGTGTACGGTGAGTGGGGGCTGGGATACCGCTGTGTACGGCGAGTGGGGGCTGGGATACCGCTGTGTACGGCGAGTGGGGCTGGGATACCGCTGTGTACGGCGAGTGGACGCGGGGCTGGGATACCGCCGTGGACGCGGGGCTGGGATACCGCCGTGGACGCGGGGCTGGGATACCGCCGTGGACGCGGGGCTGGGATACCGCCGTGGACGCGGGGCTGGGATACCGCCGTGGACGCGGGGCTGGGATACCGCCGTGGACGCGGGGCTGGGATACCGCCGTGGACGCGGGGCTGGGATACCGCCGTGGACGCGGGGCTGGTATAGATTAAGGAGTTGTCGTTTGAGCAGTTTCCTGCCACAAACGCTTATGTTCATGTACAGGTTTCAGTCTCCGTCTCTAGACCTTGCTTAGACCTTGGAGGAGGGCAGAAGACCCAGAGCCGGGGCACCTCCTCCTCGTGCCCGGCCCCTGTATGCCCTTCATGTCCCCTCCACTGGCAGGAGACTGCAGAGTTTAATATCCCTTCTTTGCGGCTCTGGCACAGTTCAGCAGCCGCCAGTTTGTGATCGCCATCGTCCGGGCGCCAGCCTGCTGCACGCTACAGAAGGCAGCACAATTAGCTACCTAATCGTGGCAGCTGTTGATCGGAGAACGTGTGAAGCTCGGCGCGTCCTACCCACCGCCAACTTGTAAATTACAGCCATCTAGAGTAATTAGTGCCGAAAACGGCTTATCCGGGAGGAGCGCCGATTAACCGCTTCGGGCCCGGCGCAGAGCTGCAGGTAGATCGCCCGGGTGTAATGACACGCTTAAGTCAAAGATATTGTTAGCGAGTTGGAGCGGTGCAGCGGGTAAGTAGACGGCTTGACTGCTGTAGCTCAGACTTAGTTCTGCTTGCTTGAGCTTCCTCCGCGAGCCCTGGACGGCACAGATGGAAGTCAGCTTGCTCAGGTGCCCGCCTGTCAGCCGGATTAAAATGACTCATTTATTTACCGTGGAAGCGCACCCAGTATGGCAGCTAGCGGGGCGAACGCCTCCACCAGAGAGATGGAGGCAGCCGACCCGCCCTTTCCGTCCTGCCAAAAGTCATTATTGCCGAGTGTAGAGAGGCCTCGGCAAGGGAGGGTCCCCCGCCGTGCCGGCGACAGATTGGGCTGACTAATAAAGTCAGGCTGAGCCGAGCACAGGAGGCCAAGGCTCTTGGCTGGAGGCACCAGAATATGGCAACACGAGTTAACGTGGCTGAGTAAACAGCAAAACATTTTCTAAATGACCTTTTTGCTTCTCTCCTCTTCCCTCCTCCTCCTCTGAAGCCACAGTGAAGATGAGCTGTAGGTAGGCGCCGCGCCAGGAACAGGAGAGGTGGACGCGCTGAATTCTGCTGCAGCCTGGAGTTACATTGGAGGAAAGTCAGCCTCAACCCATGCAGCAACAATGACTGCGAGCCTGACCTTCCTGCACATGTTCCACCCAGTAATGCTAGATTACCCTTCCGTTACTACACTGGCACATGATTTATCCTGGTTATTTCAGCACGCATACAGCCATGCATCCGTGTCCTAGAAACCGTACCTATGTCAGAGACATGTCCGTGCAACCTCCATGCTTATGTCATAGCACAAACAGTCCAGCCCTGCACCCATGTCCTAGCAGCGTCAGTCCAGCCCCGCACCCCAGTCATAGCAGCGTCAGTCCAGTCCTGCATCCATGTCCTAGCAGCGTCAGTCCAGTCCTGCATCCATGTCCTAGCAGCGTCAGTCCAGTCCTGCATCCATGTCCTAGCAGCGTCAGTCCAGTCCTGCATCCATGTCCTAGCAGCGTCAGTCCAGTCCTGCATCCATGTCCTAGCAGCGTCAGTCCAGTCCTGCATCCATGTCCTAGCAGCGTCAGTCCAGTCCTGCATCCATGTCCTAGCAGCGTCAGTCCAGTCCTGCATCCATGTCCTACTAGCGTCAGTCCAGTCCTGCATCCATGTCCTACTAGCGTCAGTCCAGTCCTGCATCCATGTCCTACTAGCGTCAGTCCAGTCCTGCATCCATGTCCTACTAGCGTCAGTCCAGTCCTGCATCCATGTCCTACTAGCGTCAGTCCAGTCCTGCATCCATGTCCTAGCAGCGTCAGTCCAGTCCTGCATCCATGTCCTACTAGCGTCAGTCCAGTCCTGCATCCATGTCCTACTAGCGTCAGTCCAGTCCTGCATCCATGTCCTAGCAGCGTCAGTCCAGTCCTGCATCCATGTCCTACTAGCGTCAGTCCAGTCCTGCATCCATGTCCTAGCAGCGTCAGTCCAGTCCTGCATCCATGTCCTAGCAGCGTCAGTCCAGTCCTGCATCCATGTCCTACTAGCGTCAGTCCAGTCCTGCATCCATGTCCTACTAGCGTCAGTCCAGTCCTGCATCCATGTCCTACTAGCGTCAGTCCAGTCCTGCATCCATGTCCTAGCAGCGTCAGTCCAGTCCTGCATCCATGTCCTACTAGCGTCAGTCCAGTCCTGCATCCATGTCCTACTAGCGTCAGTCCAGTCCTGCATCCATGTCCTAGCAGCGTCAGTCCAGTCCTGCATCCATGTCCTACTAGCGTCAGTCCAGTCCTGCATCCATGTCCTAGCAGCGTCAGTCCAGTCCTGCATCCATGTCCTAGCAGCGTCGGTCCAGTCCTGCATCCATGTCCTAGCAGCGTCGGTCCAGTCCTGCATCCATGTCCTACTAGCGTCAGTCCAGTCCTGCATCCATGTCCTACTAGCGTCAGTCCAGTCCTGCATCCATGTCCTAGGCAGCGTCAGTCCAGTCCTGCATCCATGTCCTAGCAGCGTCAGTCCAGTCCTGCATCCATGTCCTAGCAGCGTCAGTCCAGTCCTGCATCCATGTCCTACTAGCGTCAGTCCAGTCCTGCATCCATGTCCTAGCAGCGTCAGTCCAGTCCTGCATCCATGTCCTAGCAGCGTCAGTCCAGTCCTGCATCCATGTCCTACTAGCGTCAGTCCAGTCCTGCATCCATGTCCTAGCAGCGTCGGTCCAGTCCTGCATCCATGTCCTAGCAGCGTCGGTCCAGTCCTGCATCCATGTCCTAGCAGCGTCGGTCCAGTCCTGCATCCATGTCCTAGCAGCGTCGGTCCAGCCCCGCACCCCCGTTTGTAACGGCGTGGGTCCAGCCCCGCACCCCCGTTTGTAACGGCGTGGGTCCAGCCCCGCACCCCCGTTTGTAACGGCGTGGGTCCAGCCCCGCACCCCCGTTTGTAACGGCGTGGGTCCAGCTCCGCACCCCCGTTTGTAACGGCGTGGGTCCAGCCCCGCACCCCCGTTTGTAACGGCGTGGGTCCAGCCCCGCACCCCCGTTTGTAACGGCGTGGGTCCAGCCCCGCACCCCCGTTTGTAACGGCGTGGGTCCAGCCCCGCACCCCCGTTTGTAACGGCGTGGGTCCAGCCCCGCACCCCCGTTTGTAACGGCGTGGGTCCAGCCCCGCACCCCCG
Source organism: Bufo gargarizans (assembly GCF_014858855.1). Classification (NCBI taxonomy): domain Eukaryota; kingdom Metazoa; phylum Chordata; class Amphibia; order Anura; family Bufonidae; genus Bufo; species Bufo gargarizans. The sequence goes on from NC_058088.1 coordinate 193,464,885, forward strand.
TTTGTAACGGCGTGGGTCCAGCCCCGCACCCCCGTTTGTAGCGGCGTGGGTCCAGCCCCGCACCCCCCGTTTGTAGCGGCGTGGGTCCAGCCCCGCACCCCCGTTTGTAGCGGCGTGGGTCCAGCCCCGCACCCCCGTTTGTAGCGGCGTGGGTCCAGCCCCGCACCCCCGTTTGTAGCGGCGTGGGTCCAGCCCCGCACCCCCGGTGATAGCGGAGTCGGTCCAGCCCCGCGCCCTGGTGATAGCAGCACACCCCAGTGCACCCACTGCTCTGCCATATTTGATAGGTAGAATCTGGTCCAATGTTTCCCTTCTCCTTCTTGCAGGATGTTGCTGCTCGGGGACTAGATCTACCTCAAGTTACCTGGATTGTACAGGTAAGTCTCCCCTGTGCTTGCAAGATCAGTGCACTTCTCACCTGAAATACTCTGTGCTGCTGGGGAGGGACTTTTTCTGCTATCAGTGTGTCACATCACCACAAAACAGTAAAAAGGCCACTGCCACCCAAGATAAGCACACTCCTCATCTGAAATACTTTGTGCTGCTGTGAACCATCCTATTACCTGCATTGCTCCTCCTAGTAGAGCGTTGCTTTTTTATCTCCTGATCCTTTGATGTTTTACCCGTTTTTTTTCATGTATACCCCACAAGACAGATCGCCGATCTCCATAAATGCCCTGATTGTCCTGCAGGACAGATGGAGGCAGCTCCAGGGCTTCTTCTACCAGCAGACGTCCCCTGTATAAATTTGGGGTGGCAGGTCAGCGTGTTCCTGCATGTACATACAAACAAACATCTCCGCTGCATATAAACCCGCTCTGGGCCTGATTCACTCATCAAGCGCCAGGCTGCAGCCTTAAGATTGCAGAATCGCCCGATGTCACCTACCCATCCGTCTCCTCAGCAGTGTCTCTGAGAATAGATGCAAGCGGGCTAACGATGAGACAGAGAGCGGGGTGAGAGGGAGAGAGCGGCGAGGACAGCTTCTCTGGAGATTGGGCCCATTAGCTCCACATCTAGCATGCATTTTGTCTTCACATGTCAGAGTGCCGCCTTCCCCTGACAGCCACATCTGAACACATCCTTCTTTCTAGTGTTAAGGAGCTGCACTGGCATCTGATACATTCCTCTCGGGTGCCGGGAAAGGCCGGGCTCCGCGTTATATGTGGGGTAATTAGGGCTCCAAGAATTCATCCCAACAATACGTCATTCACCACACGCACATCTCTCCCTGTCAAGATATGCCTTTCGCAGCTTCAAGTTATGGAACGGAGGCTGAAATGCGTCTGTGTCTTACTCTGTATCTGCTCAGCCCAACAGTAGAGCCGCGACATGTCTGAGAAATGAGCACAGCAGTCATATTGAGAAAGTTATCGAACTGACGAGGTGTCTGTGGCCATAAGTAATGCTGAAAAATACTTCTGTATATAATATGACTATAATACTGCTCCTATGTACAGGAATATAACTACTATAATACTGCTCCTATGTACAAGACTATAACTACTATAATACTGCTCCTATATACAGGAATATAACTACTATAATACTGCTCCTATGTACAAGAATATAACTACTATAATACTGCTCCTATGTACAGGAATATAACTACTATAATACTACTCCTATGTACAAGAATATAACTGCTATAATACTGCTCCTATGTACAGGAATATAACTACTATAATACTGCTCCTATGTACAAGAATATAACTGCTATATACTGCTCCTATGTACAGGAATATAACTACTATAATACTGCTCCTATGTACAAGAATATAACTGCTATAATACTGCTCCTATGTACAGGAATATAACTGCTATAATACTGCCTCCTATGTACAGGAATTAACTGCTATAATACTGCCTCCTAGTACAAGATATAACTACTATAATACTGCTCCTATGTACAGGAATATAACTACTATAATACTGCCTCCTATGTACAGGAATATAACTACTATAATACTGCCTCCTATGTACAAGAATATACCTACTATAATACTGCCTTCTATGTGCAAGAATATAACTACTATAATACTGCCTCCTATGTACAAGAATATAACTACTATAATACTGCTCCTATGTACAGTAATATAACTACTATAATACTGCCTCCTATGTACAGGAATATAACTACTATAATACTGCCTCCTATGTACAAGAAGACCTATATCCTACTATATAATACTGCTCCTATGTACAAGAATATAACTACTATAATACTGCTCCTATGTACAAGAATATAACTACTATAATACTGCTCCATATGTACAAGAATATAACTACTATAAGCTGCCGTCCTATGTACAAGAATATAACTACTATAATACTGCGTCCTATGTACAAGAATAGAACTACTATAATACTGCTCCTATGTACAAGAATATAACTACTATAATACTGCCTCCTATGTACAAGAAGATAACTACATAATACTGCCTCCTATGTACAGAATATAACTACTATAATACTGCTACTATGTACAAGAATATAACTACTATAATACTGCCTCCTATGTACAAGAATATAACTACTATAATACTGCCTCCTATGTACAGAATATAACTACTATAATACTGCTCCTATGTACAGAATATAACTACTATAATACTGCCTCCTATGTACAAGAATATAACTACTATAATACTGCCTCCTATGTACAAGAATATAACTACTATAATACTGGCTGCCTATGTACACAGAATATGAACTACTATAATACTGCCTCCTATGTACAGGAATATAACTACTATATACTGCCTCCTATGTACAAGAATATAACTACTATAATACTGCTCCTATGTACAAGAATATAACTACTATAATACTGCCTCCTATGTACAGAATATAACTACTATAATACTGCTCCTATGTACAAGAATATAACTACTATAATACTGCTCCTATGTACAAGAATATAACTACTATAATACTGCCTCCTATGTACAAGAATATAACTACTATAATACTGCCTCCTATGTACAAGAATATAACTACTATAATACTGCTCCTATGTACAGAATATACTACTATATACTGCCTCCTATGTACAAGAATATAACTACTATAATACTGCTCCTATGTACAAGAATATAACTACTATAATACTGCTCCTATGTACAAGAATATAACTACTATAATACTGCCTCCTATGTACAAGAATATACTACTATAATACTGCCTCCTATGTACAAGAATATAACTACTATAATACTGCTCCTATGTACAAGAATATAACTACTATAATACGGCTCCTATGTACAGAATATAACTACTATAATACTGCCTCCTATGTACAAGAATATAACTACTATAATACTGCCTCCTATGTACAAGAATATAACTACTATAATCCTGCTCCTATGTACAAGAATATAACTACTATAATACTGCCTCCTATGTACAAGAATATAACTACTATAATACTGCTCCTATGTACAAGAATATAACTACTATAATACTGCCTCCTATGTACAAGAATATAACTACTATAATACTGCCTCCTATGTACAAGAATATAACTACTATAATACTGCTCCTATGTACAAGAATATAACTACTATAATACTGCTCCTATGTACAAGAATATAACTACTATAATACTGCTCCTATGTACAAGAATATAACTACTATAATACTGCTCCTATGTACAAGAATATAACTACTATAATACTGCTCCTATGTACAAGAATATAACTACTATAATACTGCCTCCTATGTACAAGAATATAACTACTATAATACTGCTCCTATGTACAAGAATATAACTACTATAATACTGCTCCTATGTACAAGAATATAACTACTATAATACTGCTCCTATGTACAAGAATATAACTACTATAATACTGCTCCTATGTACAAGAATATAACTATAATACTGCTCCTATGTACAAGAATATAACTACTATAATACTGCTCCTATGTACAAGAATATAACTACTATAATACTGCTCCTATGTACAAGAATATAACTACTATAATACTGCTCCTATGTACAAGAATATAACTACTATAATACTGCTCCTATGTACAAGAATATAACTACTATAATACTGCTCCTATGTACAGAATATAACTACTATAATACTGCTCCTATGTACAAGAATATAACTACTATAATACTGCTCCTATGTACAAGAATATAACTACTATAATACTGCTCCTATGTACAAGAATATAACCTATAATACTGCTCCTATGTACAAGAATATAACTACTATAATACTGCTCCTATGTACAAGACTATAACTACTATAATACTGCTCCTATGTACAAGAATATAACTACTATAATACTGCTCCTATGTACAAGAATATAACTGCTATAATACTGCCTCCTATGTACAAGGATATAACTACTATAATACTGCCTCCTATGTACAAGAATATAACTACTATAATACTGCCTCCTATGTACAAGAATATAACTACTATAATACTGCTCCTATGTACAAGAATATAACTACTATAATACTGCCTCCTATGTACAAGAATATAACTACTATAATAATGCCTCCTATGTACAAGAATATAACTACTATAACACTGCTCCTATGTACAAGAATATAACTACTATAATACTGCCTCCTATGTACAAGTATATAACTACTATAATACTGCTCCTATGTACAAGTATATAACTACTATAATACTGCTCCCAAGTGTTACAAAAGCACATATTGCATTGTGATAATGAAACACATTTTCTGACTCTTTACTGAATCTCATTTTTATCTGACAACTGAGACACGGTTGGTAGACCTGTAACACTGGGCAGTTGTCGAGTGCTCAGTATCGTGCACACCTTACATTCCTCACATGTGTATTCCCCTCCACAGTACAACGCTCCAGCGTCTGCTGCTGAATATATCCATCGTGTTGGACGTACCGCCCGGCTTTGCGCCCGGGGGAGCAGTCTGCTCATCCTGATCCCTTCAGAGGCTGAATACATTCAGACTTTGGTTAATCACAAAATCAGGTAGGATATGTATTCAAAAATATCTTTGGATTGCAGTACACTGAAGACCCCCTCACGTTGTGGGGGCGCTGCTGACTGTTGAGAATGTTGTATAAAGAAAACTGCTCAGGAGATATTCTGCTGCAAATGGGACCGCAGTGTGCAGCCACAGTCGGCCATATTGGAGGCCATAGAACACAGTCACCCTCCTCCATAACGTAGACACGGGCTCTGCACTGCTCTTCCTGTCACCGCTCATTATAAGTCTTGACCTCTTAGGATTTCTTTCTCATTCTTAGTGTCTCCGAGATGAAGATGGAGGAGATCTTGTCCAACCTTCTGCAGGAGGACTTTCTGATAATCAAGCGAGGGAAGGTGAGGCAGATATATCCAGTGTGTAGTATTATATATTATTAATCAGAGACTCAAAGTCTGCCGGTGCAGTCACTGTGTACATACATTACTGATCCCGAGTTACATCCTGTATTATACTCCAGAGCTGCACTCGCTATTCTGCTGGTGCAGTCACTGTGTACATACAATACTTATCCTGTACTGATCCTGAGTTACATCCTGCATTATACTCCAGAGCTGCACTCACTATTCTGCTGGTGCAGTCACTGTGTACATACATTACTTATCCTGTACTGATCCTGAGTTACATCCTGTATTATACTCCAGAGCTGCACTCACTATTCTGCTGGTGCAGTCACTGTGTACATACAATACTTATCCTGTACTGATCCTGAGTTACACCCTGTATTATACTCCAGAGCTGCACTCACTATTCTGCTGGTACAGTCACGGTGTACATACATTACTTATCCTGTACTGATCCTCGGTTACATCCTGTATTATACCCCAGAGCTGCACTCACTATTCTGCTGGTGCAGTCACTGTGTACATACATTACTTATCCTGTACTGATCCTGAGTTACACCCTGTATTATACCCCAGAGCTGCACTCACTATTCTGCTGGTGCAGACACTGTGTACATACATTACTTATCCTGTACTGATCCTGAGTTACATCCTGTATTATACCCCAGAGCTGCACTCACTATTCTGCTGGTGCAGTCACTGTGTACATACATTACTTATCCTGTACTGATCCTGAGTTACATCCTGTATTATACCCCAGAGCTGCACTCACTATTCTGCTGGTGCAGTCACTGTGTACATACATTACTTATCCTGTACTGATCCTGAGTTACATCCTGTATTATACTCCAGAGCTGCACTCACTATTCTGCTGGTGCAGTCACTGTGTACATACATTACTTATCCTGTACTGATCCTGAGTTACATCCTGTATTATACTCCAGAGCTGCACTCACTATTCTGCTGGTGCAGTCACTGTGTACATACATTACTTATCCTGTACTGATCCTGAGTTACATCCTGTATTATACTCCAGAGCTGCACTCACTATTCTGCTGGTGCAGTCACTGTGTACATACATTACTTATCCTGAGTTACATCCTGTATTATACTCCAGAGCTGCGCTCACTATTCTGCTGGTGCAGTCACTGTGTACATACATTACTTATCCTGAGTTACATCCTGTATTATACTCCAGAGCTGCACTCGCTGTTCTGCTCATCTGAAGTACACATGATGTAGTCCCTCAGCTCCCTACATGTTCAGGTACCATACACCCGCCATATATCAGCAGGTGATGTGGCCCCTGGACGCAGGCTGTTACTTCGGGAGGGCTCTGATCCGGGGAGGGGGCGCTGCCTCCCGATCCTCTCCCCCTCCCTTTGTAATATATTGTCATATTATCACTAATCCCCTGGCAGTTGTGACATTGAGACGAGTCGTCTGTCACTTAAGATTGAGCGCTCTGTAATTTCCTGGCGCTCTCGCAGTGGGCCGGGCTTCGGGCTGAGGTCTTTATTGGAATTCTTGAAGACTCTCTTCCCGCGGCGCTCGGCTCTATTCTGAGCCCTGTTACAGAAAGTCTACAGTAACCAGCGGAGGATTGAGCCGCGGCCTCCGCTCTGTTTACTTAGCGCTTTAGCCGGATTCCCCCCCCCCCCCTTCTCTCGCAGCCGTCCGGCTTTCCAATATTCCTTAAACAAGTGCTGTGTTCACACGTACCCCCCCCCCCTTTACCTCCCCCCCGCCGCTCCCCCTCTTTGCCGAGCCCCTCTTCTTCTTCTTATTAATCTGAAGATGTTAAGGGGGGCGCGGGGGGGCTGTACGAGAAGAGGAGCGAGGTGGGGGGAGGGGCAGGGGGATTTTTTTTGTATTTCCTACGTTATTAAAGTGCTTTAGTTTTAATATCGGTGGATTGTGTCCACCTGTGGCGACGCGCAACTTGCGCAATTTTGCATTAATATAAAAAATAATAATAAGAAAAATGAGAAAAAAAAGTTACATTGAAAACGGGACTTAAAGGGACAGGCACTCGCCTAGTGACAGGCTTGTGGGAGCCTAAAATACAAGGTTTTGGTGTAATTGCCTTAAAGGGATAGTGTTGTGGTAAGGATAATTAACACCAGTGTCACCAGCGGTCTTTTTTTATTTTTTATTTTGCAGTCTCTCATTATTTTTTAGGTTACTGCTTGCTGTCAGTGAATGGGAACGTTGTTATTCCACCCAAAAGCTAAAGATCGCTGCTGATTTGTTACAATTGTATCAATCCTAGACACGCCTAAGGTGATAGAAGTTACCTCCACTGATACATTGTAACAAACTGTCACAGCAGCAGAATTTTTTTTCGCGTCTAGTCTGTATTCAATGGAAACGAACCCTCAGCTGTGAGAAGTTGTAGGTCTGTACGGGTTTTCAACCTCTGGCTATAATGATATAGGACCCCTTTTAAAAAAAAAGTTGGCAGTGTAAGAGTTAATGCCTAGCGCTGCCTCAGGGGCGCCCCCCCCCCCCCCCCCGCCTCCTCCGACGTTTTATTACAGTGTAATTTCTCTTCTGTTACCATTAATATTGGAAGGATTACCCCCGCCACCCCGCAGACGAGCGCCGCATCATTATACGGTTATTAAATCTGTTATAAACGCCTTTATTATCCACCCGCCTCACACTCCAGCTTTTAATTTAACCCCCTCTGCTTATCCCCCCCCAACAGAGGGCCGAGACGCCGGAACCCCAGGCTGTACGGGAGAGGGCCACTGTATTACAGACTAAGTTTGAGGACTACATACACGCCAGCGCGGAGGCATCACTATCTGCAAAGAACGGTAAAGAGAACCGCCAGAAATGTTCTACTTCTGGTACATAAGGGCGGTATTATAGTAGTTATATTCCTGTACATAGGGGCGGTATTATAGTAGTTATATTCTTGTACATAGGAGGCAGTATTATAGTAGTTATATTCTTGTACATAGGAGGCAGTATTATAGTAGTTATATTCTTGTACATAGGAGCAGTATTATAGTAGTTATATTCTTGTACATAGGAGCAGTATTATAGTAGTTATATTCTTGTACATAGGAGCAGTATTATAGTAGTTATATTCTTGTACATTGGAGCAGTATTATAGTAGTTATATTCTTGTACATAGGAGCAGTATTATAGTAGTTATATTCTTGTACATAGGAGCAGTATTATAGTAGTTATATTCTTGTACATAGGAGCAGTATTATAGTAGTTATATTCTTGTACATAGGAGCAGTATTATAGTAGTTATATTCTTGTACATAGGAGGCAGTATTATAGTAGTTATATTCTTGTACATAGGAGCAGTATTATAGTAGTTATATTCTTGTACATAGGAGCAGTATTATAGTAGTTATATTCTTGTACATAGGAGCAGTATTATAGTAGTTATATACTTGTACATAGGAGGCAGTATTATAGTAGTTATATTCTTGTACATAGGAGGCAGTATTATAGTAGTTATATTCTTGTACATATGCAGCAGTATTATAGTAGTTATATTCTGTACATAGGAGCAGTATTATAGTAGTTATATTCTTGTACATAGGAGCAGTATTATAGTAGTTTATATTCTTGTACATAGGAGCAGTATTATAGTAGTTATATTCTTGTACATAGGAGGCAGTATTATAGTAGTTATATTCTTGTACATAGGAGCAGTATTAAGTAGTTATATTCCTGTACATAGGAGCAGTATTATAGTAGTTATATTCTTGTACATAGGAGCAGTATTATAGTAGTTATATTCTTGTACATAGGAGGCAGTATTATAGTAGTTATATTCTTGTACATAGGAGCAGTATTATAGCAGTTATATTCTTGTACATAGGAGCAGTATTATAGTAGTTATATTCTTGTACATTGGAGCAGTATTATAGTAGTTATATTCTTGTACATAGGAGGCAGTATTATAGTAGTTATATTCTTGTACATAGGCAGCAGTATTATAGTAGTTATATTCCTGTACATAGGAGCAGTATTATAGTAGTTATATTCTTGTACATAGGAGCAGTATTATAGTAGTTATATTCTTGTACATAGGAGCAGTATTATAGTAGTTATATTCTTGTACATAGGAGGCAGTATTATAGTAGTTATATTCTTGTACATAGGAGCAGTATTATAGTAGTTATATTCCTGTACATAGGAGCAGTATTATAGTAGTTATATTCTTGTACATAGGAGCAGTATTATAGTAGTTATATTCTTGTACATAGGAGGCAGTATTATAGTAGTTATATTCTTGTACATAGGAGCAGTATTATAGTAGTTATATTCTTGTACATAGGCAGCAGTATTATAGCAGTTATATTCTTGTACACAGGAGCAGTATTATAGTAGTTATACTCTTGTACATAGGAGGCAGTATTATAGTAGTTATATTCTTGTACATAGGAGCAGTATTATAGTAGTTATATTCTTGTACATAGGAGGCAGTGTTATAGTAGTTATATTCTTGTACATAGGAGCAGTATTATAGTAGTTATATTCTTGTACATAGGAGGCAGTATTATAGTAGTTATATTCTTGTACATAGGAGCAGTATTATAGTAGTTATATTCTTGTACATAGGAGCAGTATTATAGTAGTTATATTCTTGTACATAGGAGCAGTATTATAGTAGTTATATTCTTGTACATAGGAGGCAGTATTATAGTAGTTATATTCTTGTACATAGGAGCAGTATTATAGTAGTTATATTCTTGTACATAGGAGCAGTATTATAGCAGTTATATTCTTGTACATAGGAGGCAGTGTTATAGTAGTTATATTCTTGTACATAGGAGGCAGTGTTATAGTAGTTATATTCTTGTACATAGGAGGCAGTATTATAGTAGTGATATTCTTGTACATAGGAGGCAGTATTATAGTAGTTATATTCTTGTACATAGGGGCAGTATTATAGTAGTTATATTCTTGTACATAGGAGCAGTATTATAGTAGTTATATTCTTGTACATAGGAGGCAGTATTATAGCAGTTATAGTCTTGTACATAGGAGCAGTATTATAGTAGTTATATTCTTGTACATAGGAGCAGTATTATAGTAGTTATATTATTGTACATAGGAGCAGTATTATAGTAGTTATATTCCTGTACATAGGGGCAGTATTATAGTAGTTATATTCCTGTACACAGGGGGTAGTATTATAGTAGTTATATTCTTGTACATAGGAGGCAGTATTATAGTAGTTATATTCTTGTACATAGGAGCAGTATTATAGTAGATATATTCTTGTACATAGGAGCATTATTATAGTAGTTATATTCTTGTACATAGGAGCAGTATTATAGTAGTTACATTCTTGTACATAGGAGCAGTATTATAGTAGTTATATTCTTGTACATAGGAGCAGTATTATAGTAGTTATATTCTTGTACATAGGAGCAGTATTATAGTAGTTATATTCTTGTACATAGGAGCAGTATTATAGTAGTTATATTCTTGTACATAGGAGCAGTATTATAGTAGTTCAGTTTACATAGATGATAACGATGTCATTGTACTGTCGTTGTGTTGCTTGTCACTAGTGCCTTCTGATATGAGGCACTTCAGTTGGTGCCTCGGGCAGCGTTCACCTCTGTTGATGACCTCCTCAGTGATATTCCTGGATTTTGCAGCCGTCACTCTCCAAAATGACACTTTTTACTTTCATTACTGTTCATAAACGCCAATATCCTGCAGATTACTCCTGAGCCACCGCTAAGCTCCCTCCATCTGATCATGGAAGAGGGGGAAAGATCTAGCAGAGGGACGTGTGTTGGAGGAGCAGAGAAGTGAGGTCACTGGGTGGGTAGCAGCCTCAGAGTATACAGATTACATGATAGTGTTGTTCGGATAAGGCTCAAACTCAGGCCTGCAGGACGTCCTATGCCAACCATCGAGCGGCCATTCTGAATCTGGCAGGGGCGGACTGGGAACGTAAAGTGGCACCTACATTACTCAGCAGGGGGGGGGGGGGCGTCAATACGTTTAAGAGAAGACATGAAATCTTTCTAAGGCTTAATATAAGATAGAAATACAGGGATGCACTGTACAAATTGTTCATGATTTGTTCTTCTCTTCTTTCTCAGCCCTGCAGTCCTACATTCGCTCTTACGCCACCTACCCCAAGAATCTGAAGCACGTCTTCCATATACGTTCTCTGCACCTGGGTCATGTAGCCAAAAGTTTTGGCCTGAGAGACGCCCCACAGAACCTCAGCCATCAGCTGGCGGGAAACTCTAAGAAGCAGAAAGCGATGAAGCCCAAGAAGTAAGATCCATAGGAATGCAGACTATACTCCAGAGCTGCACTCCCTATTCTGCTGGTGGAGTCGCCGTACATACATTACTTATCCTGTACTGATCCTGAGTTACATCCTGTATTATGCTCCAGAGCTGCACTCACTATTCTGCTGGTGCAGTCACTGTGTACATACATTGCTTATCCTGTACTGATCCTGAGTTACATCCTGTATTATACTCCAGAGCTGCACTCACTATTCTGCTGGTGCAGTCACTGTGTACATACATTACTTATCCTGTACTGATCCTGAGTTACATCCTGCATTATACTCCAGAGCTGCACTCACTATTCTGCTGGTGCAGTCACTGTGTACATACATTACTTCTCCTGTACTGATCCTGAGTTACATCCTGTATTATACTCCAGGAGCTGCACTCACTATTCTGCTGGTGCAGTCACTGTGTACATACATTACTTATCCTGTACTGATCCTGAGTTACATCCTGTATTATACTCCAGAGCTGCACTCACTATTCTGCTGGTGCAGTCACTGTGTACATACATTACTTATCCTGTACTGATCCTGAGTTACATCCTGTATTATACTCCAGAGCTGCACTCACTATTCTGCTGGTGGAGTCACTTTGTACATACATTACTTATCCTGTACTGATCCTGAGTTACATCCTGTATTATACCCCAGAGCTGCACTCACTATTCTGCTGGTGCAGTCACTGTGTACATACATTACTTATCCTGTACTGATCCTGAGATACATCCTGTATTATACTCCAGAGCTGTACTCGCTATTCTGCTGGTGCAGTCACTGTGTACATACATTACTGAGCCTGCGCTTTATATTCTGTATTATTTTCCAAGCTGACCTCTCCCAGCATCCCCTCCTTGTTCAGTGTCTGCTCTGAGCTTGCTTTGGGGCTTTGCAGTTGCACCAGACACAGTACAGACATTGATGAGCTCAGCTAAGCTTTATGGTGGTGTTTTTTGACTGGTTTTGGTTGCAGCCAGCAGAATTGTGAGTTCAGCTCTGGGGTGATTTCACACACGGCAGATGTCTTTAGACATTTCTGTGGCTGAATGTGGCTTTCAGAAATTCCCAGATCCCATTTCACGTGCACAGGATGGCGGTTCATTCTCATTAACTGTCACCTTCTGGCTCTGAATGTTGTTTGACAGGTTTAGTTTTTTTGCTAGGGATACATTGTAACAACTTCTTCTTCAGGCTTTGTGGTTGTCAGGCAGCGAGTCCATAGCAACCAGTCTGTCTCAGATTCCTCAGCTCCAGGCAGTATTAACTCTGAACCGAGGGAAGGGGCGAGGACTTGGGTGTTTCTCTTTGGTGCTGCCAGGTTAATTAGGTGGAGTTCCCCCGTTTGATGGGTTGTCTCATCCTTGTGCCCTGGATGTTATAGACCGGGGTACCACCATGCTGTCGCCCATGTCAGAATATAGAGCCACTCGCCCGTTCGTGGGTTGTCTACGACAGGATATATAGCATTATAGTCAATGGTCAATGTGACCTCGTGCATTACCACAAGTGCCCAGCAGAGGCCCTCAGTGATGTGAGAATTGGTACAAGGGGCTTGAGCCCCTCATTAATGAGAGGATTGTACCAATTAGGTGGGGGGAGGGATGTCCTTTAAATCTCCATTTACTCTCATACAATTGGACTTTTTGGTTTTCATTATACCCCCCCCCCCCCCCCAGCTTTACAGTATTTGTAACCTCACTCATTCTGTGCCTAAACCCCCATATAGACTGCCATATGGGATCTGCTATATGCAATATGGTGTCAGGAGCCCCCCATTCCACAGACGGGGGTGACCCCATTGTCTGATTGAGGCAGATGGAAGACTGCTTGGGACCCCCCTTCCCCTCCACTTCCTCCTCCCGGCTTCTCTAGCCCCATGACTAGAAGGATTTGTCCAGGGCTTTTATTGTGGGAAGAATGGCGTGATTAGCCGCTAAGTAGCGCGTTACATAGCATGGGGCCGGCTCGCCAGTCGCTGCCTGGACCGCAGGCGTGTCACGCGATTATGCTGACGAGGAGTCGGGGGTCTGCGCACCTCTATTTTACTCATTAGCCCAGGAGACGTCCCGGCTGCTGAGAACAAGAGCGCCTCCCGGGGCGCAGGGACATGTCGCGCTCCACGGCACAAAAGACCATTTAGAGACCCCAAAGCATCATTAAGAGATCATTTAAAGGGATTTCGGAGGAGCAAGTTGTGATCCCATCAGGCAACCGCCCCAATGAAACCCGTTTCTGGGAGAGTTGGCTGACAACCAGTATGGCCACCAGGTTGTCGGTTATCCCTTTTCCCACCCAAACACAAACCAGCCTACGTCTTCTCACCCCTATATGACGGCATTCCTGGCTCCTGGGAAAGCTGGGTGTAATGGTTTGTACGGTATATGGCGCCATCTTCCTGGCAAGTGTCGTGTTAATAAACAGATGGGTTTTACGTTTTTTTAGGGGGGGGGGGTTTCCCCTCTACGTTTTTTATATTTTTTATTTTTTTCCCTCGTTTTCATTCAGTTGCGTGAAAACTTTTTGTGACAGTGGCGGCGTGTACGGGACTGTCTGCGTCATTGTCTCTGCCTCCTAAAAGCCGCTTGAGCGTGAAGGGCGGAGCACAATGGGATCAGGCCGGCTCGCCGGGACCCTCGCCATAAGCCCATTTCATACCCTGTCAGGGCTGAAAAGGAACCAGTTTAAGACCCCAATTAAAAAGGGACTTGGGAGAGTCCTGGCGGGGGAGGGGACGCCACTTAGGCTCTTGTCATCCCCCGGTCCGGCAGGACCCTCCGTGTAGACGAGGACCCTGACTCCTTCCCAGACGGCGCGTCTGAGCGCACCGACATGCCATAATCGCCTCGCTCTTCTCATGTCAATCATCCGCTGCCTGCGGAGCACCGGACTCTGGATGCACGTGTGTATCACGGAGAACTACAACTCTCAGCATGCTCCTGCAGTTTGTGAGTGTCACTGTATAGCTTGGGTCAATTTGCCCCCCAGGAATCCGCTATTATACATTTGTGTTACAGGACACTGGGAAAGCTGGGTGAACGCTGCAGTGTAAGTATAGGGCAAGGTTATCACCCAGCTTTTCCAGATACAGACGTTTATATTGATATATTTTTATTTCTAGCTGGAGTTGCGTTTCAGGAACGTGGGAAAGCTGGGTGACCTGCGCTGAAGAAATAGGGTTAATTCTAATGGTGGTCACCCAGCTTTTCCCGAAGCAGATATAACAGAGAAACCGCTGATCAAAGAGGGGCTCGGAACTGCCGCTGCGTGGTTACAGAGCGCTTCCCCTTTAAAATCGGCAATCGGAGGCAATTACGGCCGGTCATTATATTGGGTGGCACCCAGCTTTCCAAGGATCCTGAAGACTGCATCAGCCTGGTCAGCAGCCGTATTGGGCCAGGGTCGTATCAATGTGAGAAAAGCTGGGTGACAACCCCTGGGAAACTGTAAAAGTGATCATATTTGTTGTCACCCGGCTTTCCTGGAAACAGAAACCCCAACACAGAATATTGCACTGCAGTCAAGAAAGTCGTCCTCTCCGCCATCTCTTCCTGGGAAAGCTGGGTGGCCCCCAAAATGTCTGCTTTTACAAGTATTCCAATGGGGGTTGTCGCCCTACTTTCCAAGTTTCACTGCATCATGAGGAAGCGTTGTATATCAGGGTTGTGGGGAAAGCTGGGTGGCAACCCCTGTGGTAGATTCAGTGGCGGAGAGTTGTCACCCAGCTTTCCCAGAAAAAGATATCACCAAGATTCGGCTGAGTAGACTGTGTTCCAATTTGATAATAGAGGTGGGCCGCGCTCTCTCCCCCAGCGTGGGCCGCGCTCTCTCCCCCAGCGTGGGCCGCGCTCTCTCCCCCAGCGTGGGAGTGGCCACCCTCTGCAGTCTGTGATGCCCCTGGCTGCTGTAAGACTACAACACTCAGCATGCTGGGAGTAGTAGTCTCAGAACAGCCGCAGAGCCCCACATTGGCAGGCATAGACTGATGTATTATACTCTCCGCACCAACCAGGTGTTACATTTGGGAATTGCTATTTAAGCGACTACCTCTGACCCTCTCTCTCTCGTTTCTCTCAGGACGGTGAGGACGAAGCAGAGGTTTTCAGACCTCCTGAAGTCGGAGTTCTCCAGCGGACTCCCTCCACGACCCAAGAAAATGAAGACTCCTCAGAGTGATGAGATGAAGCCTTGAGATGTGGGAGCTGGAAAAAAAAATATTGCTTCTTGTCCCTGCTCAGTTTCCTTTGCCCTCTTCATCCTGAGCCTCCTGTTTCATGAATAGAATGCCAGAGCTGCCGTGAAGAGTGACACCCCTCATTCACCACAGTTGATTCAGCCATATTTGTTACCGCCCAGGTTTGAAATGCACAGCATGGCGGGAGGGTTTTACCTATAGAGCGTGAGAGGGAGGTTCGGTGCGCCACATGGGCGGAGCGAGATTACGCCCTTCAGGGTCTGCGAAAAGCTGGGTGACGCTGGGACGTGTAATCCTGGGAATATCGGAGGGAAAAGTGCATCTTTAATGGACAAAGTTTTATTAAAAAAGTTTTTAAAGTTGTTATTGTAGTAAATTTCTGAGCTGGTGACGGTCATCGAGCCATGACATTAAGTCATGTACAGGGGATATAAAAAGTCTACACGCCCCTGTATGTGTCCTCGATATAAAGTCTACACGCCCCTGTATGTGTCCTCTATATATACAGTGGATATAAAAAGTCTACACGCCCCTGTATGTGTCCTCGATATAAAGTCTACACGCCCCTGTATGTGTCCTCGGTATAAAGTCTACACGCCCCTGTATGTGTCCTCTATATATACAGTGGATATAAAGTCTACACGCCCCTGTTAAAATGTCAGGTTTCTGTGCTGTAGAAAAATTTCTGAACTTTTTCCACCTTTAATGTGACTTATAAACTGTACAACTCAATGGAAAAACAAACTGAAATCTTTTAGGTGGAGGGAAGAAAAAAATATTAAAATAAATGTAATGTGGTTGCATAAATGTGCACACCCTTAAACTAATACTATGTTGAAGCACCTTTTGATGTTATTCCAGCGCTCAGTCTTTTTGGTTAGGAGTCTGAGAGCATGGCACATTTTGACTCTTTGCAGAAACCCTCCAAACCTGTCAGATTGTGAGGGCATCTCCTGGGCACAGCCCTCTTCAGATCACCCCACAGATTGTGAGGGCATCTCCTGGGCACAGCCCTCTTCAGATCACCCCACAGATTGCGAGGGCATCTCCTGGGCACGGCCCTCTTCAGATCACCCCACAGATTGTGAGGGCATCTCCTGGGCACGGCCCTCTTCAGATCACCCCACAGATTGCGAGGGCATCTCCTAGGCACAGCCCTCCTCAGATCACCCCACAGATTGCGAGGGCATCTCCTGGGCACAGCCCTCTTCAGATCACCCCACAGATTGCGAGGGCATCTCCTGGGCACAGCCCTCTTCAGATAACCCCACAGATTGTGAGGGCATCTCCTGGGCACAGCCCTCTTCAGATCACCCCACAGATTGCGAGGGCATCTCCTGGGCACGGCCCTCTTCAGATCACCCCACAGATTGCGAGGGCATCTCCTGGGCACGGCCCTCTTTAGATCACCCCACAGATTGCGAGGGCATCTCCTGGGCACGGCCCTCTTCAGATCACCCCACAGATCGTCAATCGGATTCAGGTCTGGGCTCTGGCTCGGCCATTCCAGAACTTTCCTCTTCTTCTGGTGAAGCTATTCCTTTGTTGATTTGGATGGATGCTTTGGGTTGTTGTCCTGCTGGAAGATGAGGTTCCTCTTCATGTTCCGCTTTCTAGCAGAAGCCTGAAGGTTTTGGGCCAATAGTGACCGGTATTTGGACCTGTTCAGAATTCCCTCTAGCTTAACTAAGGCCCCAGTTCCAGCTGAAGAACAGCCCCTTGGCATGATGCTGCCACCACCAGGCTTCACTGTGGGGATGGGGTTCTTCTGGGGATGGGCAGTGTTGTTTTTGGGCCAAACATATCTTTTGGAATTATGGCCAAAAAGTCCCACCTTGGTCTCATCCGACCAGAACACCTTTTCCCACAGGCTCTTGGGAGACTTCAGATGTGTTTCTGCAGAATGTCGCCCGGCTTGGATGTTTTTCTTGGTAAGAAGAGGCCTCCGTCTTGCCCCTCTGCCCCATCGCCCAGACATATGAAGAGTACGGGAGATTGTTGTCACATGGACCACACGGCCAGGACTGGCCAGATATTCCTGCAGCTCCTGTAATGTTGCTGTCGGCCTCTTGGTCGCCTCCCGGACCAGTTTTCTTCTCGTCTTCTCATCAGTTTTGGAGGGACGTCCAGTTCTTGGTGATGTCACTGTTGGGCCATATTTCCTCCACTTGATGATGACGGTCTCCACTGTGTCCCATGGTAGATCTAATGCCTTGGAAATTCTTCTGTCCCCTTCTCCTGACTGATCCCTTCTAACAATGAGACCCCTCTGATGCTCTGGAAGCTCTCTGTGGACCGTGGCTTCTGCTGTGGGATGTGACTAAGAACATTTCAGGAAAGACCAACTAGAGCGGCGGAGCTTTATCTGGGGTTAATCAGAGGCCCCTTACATGACGGCCGGTGTCTGCCGACTGCGATCTAACAGGATTCTGAATGTGATTGCTTCATTCTGAACACAGCTACAGCCCCAGTTATAAGAGGGTGTGCACACTTATGCAACCACATTATTTAAAGTTTTTTGTTTTCTTCCCTCCACCTAAAAGATTTCAGTTTGTTTTCCATTGAGTTGTACAGTTTATAGGTCACATTAAAGGCGGAAAAAAATCCTGAAATAATTTATCTTTGTCATTTTTTTACATCACAGAAACCTGACATTTAACAGGGGTGTGTAGACTTTTTATATCCACTGTATATATAGAGGACACATACAGGGGCGTGTAGACTTTTTATATCCACTGTACATTGTAGAGAGGTCCTGTAGATGTACATTCAGTACGGTGTGACCTCACATGTACCTCTGCCATACCGTGTGATGTCATCGTCTGTGGTGTCTACTGGTCCTGTATTGTGTGATGTCATCATCCGAGATGTTTACTAATCCTATGTTGTGGGAAGAAGAAGAAAATCCCTTTGTCAGTCAGTGGGGAAATTTGGGCATAACTGCAGCAATCTCATTCACAGCAGGAGCAAAATAGGAGTAATTAGAAATTAAAGAGTAAAATACAAGAAAAACATAACAGAGAATTTATTTAAAAAATTCACTACTGGGTTTCTGGGACCAGCGGTGGCTATAAATCCTCACCGCTGCTGGGAGGAAGGACCTCCGATAACGTTCCTTAGGGCACCGAGGAGGCAGCAGTCACTGAAGGAGATCCAGCTCCACAACAGCTTTGTGCGTGGGGTGATGTCATCATCTGTGATGTATCCTGGTCCTGTACTGTGTGATGTCATAGTATGTGATGTATGCTGAACCTGTACTGTGTGATGTCATCATCTGTGATGTATCCTGATCCTGTACTGTGTGATGTCATAGTCTGTGATGTATACTGATCCTAGGTTGTGTGATGTCATCATCTGTGATGTATCCTGGTCCTGTACTGTGTGATGTCATAGTATGTGGTGTATCCTGATCCTAGGTTGTGTGATGTCATAGTCTGTGGTGTATCCTGATCCTAGGTTGTGTGATGTCATAGTCTGTGATGTATGCTGATCCTGTACTGTGTGATGTCATAGTCTGTGATATATCCTGATCCTAGGTTGTGTGATGTCATAGTCTGTGGTGTATCCTGATCCTAGGTTGTGTGATGTCATAGTCTGTGATGTATGCTGGTCCTGTACTGTGTGATGTCATAGTCTGTGATGTATGCTGGTCCTGTACTGTGTGATGTCATAGTCTGTGATGTATCCTGATCCTAGGTTGTGTGATGTCATAGTCTGTGGTGTATCCTGATCCTGTACTGTGTGATGTCATAGTCTGTGATGTATCCTGATCCTGTTCTGTGTGATGTCATAGTCTGTGATGTATGCTGGTCCTGTACTGTGTGATGTCATAGTCTGTGATGTATGCTGATCCTGTACTGTGTGATGTCATAGTCTGTGATGTATCCTGATCCTAGGTTGTGTGATGTCATAGTCTGTGGTGTATCCTGATCCTAGGTTGTGTGATGTCATAGTCTGTGATGTATGCTGGTCCTGTACTGTGTGATGTCATAGTCTGGGATGTATGCTGATCCTGTACTGTGTGATGTCATAGTCTGTGATGTATCCTGATCCTAGGTTGTGTGATGTCATAGTCTGTGACGTATCCTGATCCTGTTCTGTGTGATGTCATAGTCTGTGATGTATGCTGGTCCTGTACTGTGTGATGTCATAGTCTGTGGTGTATCCTGATCCTAGGTTGTGTGATGTCATAGTCTGTGATGTATGCTGGTCCTGTACTGTGTGATGTCATAGTCTGGGATGTATGCTGATCCTGTACTGTGTGATGTCATAGTCTGTGATGTATCCTGATCCTAGGTTGTGTGATGTCATAGTCTGTGACGTATCCTGATCCTGTACTGTGTGATGTCATAGTCTGTGGTGTATGCTGGTCCTGTACTGTGTGATGTCATAGTCTGTGATGTATGCTGGTCCTGTACTGTG
This sequence comes from Bufo gargarizans, assembly GCF_014858855.1. Classification (NCBI taxonomy): domain Eukaryota; kingdom Metazoa; phylum Chordata; class Amphibia; order Anura; family Bufonidae; genus Bufo; species Bufo gargarizans. Next base: position 193,485,140 of record NC_058088.1, read on the forward strand.
TGATGTCATAGTCTGTGATGTATACTGATCTTGTACTGTGTGATGTCATAGTCTGTGATGTATGCTGGTCCTGTACTGTGTGATGTCATAGTCTGTGATGTATACTGATCTTGTACTGTGTGATGTCATAGTCTGTGATGTATACTGATCCTGTACTGTGTGATGTCATAGTCTGTGATGTATGCTGGTCCTGTACTGTGTGATGTCATAGTCTGTGATGTATACTGATCTTGTACTGTGTGATGTCATAGTCTGTGATGTATGCTGGTCCTGTACTGTGTGATGTCATAGTCTGTGATGTATGCTGATCCTAGGTTGTGTGATGTCATAGTCTGTGATGTATGCTGGTCCTGTACTGTGTGATGTCATCACATATGGTCTTTAATCTGTACTGAGGAAGCTGATCATATATACTGATCCTGCGTGTTATGATGTCATCATATGTGTGTTAGTGCCATCATACATGGCCACACGTGACGACGGTAACAGTTGGTTAGTGCTCGCTGTCCCGTCTCCTTGTAATCCTAGACCTGAGTGCGGCCTCCTCTCTGCTGGAGGCCTTTGTGCGGAGGCTGGGAGTCACCTCAGGCCTCTCCTCATTGTCTCCTCGTCCCGGGAGAATAAAAGGCGAGCGCTCATAAAGATGTCGCAGGCCGGCGGGGTTCCTGTGTCTCACGTTACTCGCCATTGTTGTTCACTTCACTGAGCCGCTGCCTCATAAGAAAAGATCATGATTAAAACCTGCAGCCCCTGAATGGACAAAGCGACTTGGATCCGGAGACGTATCCAACAGGCGTTTAGATACGTCACGGTACAGACCCACACCGCAAACCGCTGAGCGGAAAAATGGTGCTCGCACGTGGCATGGGCTTCCCTCCGGTGTATGTTCCAAAAAGTGACGGCGTGTTTCCATATCTGACCGCAATGCGAGAATCCTCCGCTACTATGTATCAGACCAGCGCTCCGCGGCGCTGTCATTGGCTATTCCTATTGCGTATCACTCCGACCACTTCAGGCTCTTCTGTGGCCCAAGGTGGTCACACGGACTTCCCGTGGTTCCAGGTCCATGCGGCCATCTTACCCACATGACGCTGATCTCAATCAAGTAAAAGGTAGCACTGGCGGCTCGTCCCGATCAACGCATTTGGGTTCAATCGGCTCCGCGCACTGCGTGTGGAACTGGCGGTCACCCGCCGGCACTGGTTGCTTAGCAGCCATCCAGTCCATATATCTGCACTGAAATAATTATTTATCGGAGTTCCCCCTTAAAAGAGATTTCTGCTTAATCCTATAGTTGCTACAGGATGCTTTATACGAATCTGACATATCGCCAAAATCCCCCCCCCCCCCATTCTTGGTGATATCTACGTGACGCGCCGCGGTTCTTTAATGTTCTGCGGAGGATCTCTCCAAGGTACGAGGGAAATTAAATATTGGTAGAATCCGTTTTTTGTGATTTCCATTTTGTCGGTGTAAATGTGCCATGAGCTGCGGGCGCCTCAGATCCGCGCACCCTCTACGCCCCCCACCCATCGCCTTCCCCACAAGTCGCCTTTGATAGATTTTTAATATGATTTTAAGGAGTTTTGTTTGGCGTCTTTCTTATTCAATGAGATTAATTTAAACCACTTATCCCCCGGGTTTAAGTCGATCCATGTTGGATTTTTTTTTTTTCACGAAGCTGCAGTTTTTGTGTGCGGCCGCATATGTTGTACGCCGGCTGCTGTATATAGACTTGTCTGTCAGTTCATTAACCCCCCGACAATCCTCTCTGTCTACCATATCCATGGCAAAGGATTTAGCCCGGGCCCTTTCACATGCAAAATCCACGCCGATCACAAAGGAATGAGCCTTATCGACTTAATTAGTTGCTGCGCATTTCGTAAAAAGAAAAAAAAAATGGTATTAATACCCACTAGTCCCAATAATATGAAAGGGGCCGGGGGGAAAAAGACCAACTTTAGAGGTTAATAGAATTGGCAAACAAGATGGGGAGCGAGGCGGAGGCAAAAAGCACAAAAAGTGAGCGGAGGCGGCGGGGCAGAGTGTGGAAAAAAAATTGTGGAGGTGAACTGTAATTTTTTATTTTTTAAATAGATTTTTATTTAGAATTCTTAGATATTTTTCTAAATTTAATAGAATTTGATGCTTATTTTTTTTGTAATTTTTTTTAGAACCTTTTTATATATATTTTTTTTCCTAAATAAGGGAATATTCTGCTAAGGCTACATTCACACGTCGGTATTTTCCTATATCCCGATTTTCGGTCCGTTTTTTGCGGATCCGTTGTTCCTGAAAATGTTTCCGTATGTCATCCGTTTTTTGCGGTTCCGCAAAAAACTGAAACATGTATAAAGTTCAATAATCAAATAAAGTTGTTTGGATTTCTTTGAAAAAAAATTGAAGAAAAAAAAAAATTTGTTATGTGTTTCCAGGAACGGATTCCGCAAAAAACGGATGACATACGGAATGACATCCGAATGTCTTCCGTTTTTTGCGGATCCATTGACTTTGTATTGTACTAGGATCTGAATTTTGCGGACAAGAATAGGACATGTTTTATATTTAAACGGACATGCGGAACGGAACAACGGAAACGGACAGCACACATTGTGCTGTCCGATTTTTTCCAGGACCCATTGAAAATGAATGGGTCCAGATCTGGTCCTGATCTGTTCCGCAAAAAACGGAACAGATCAGGAAAGAAAAAACGGACGTGTGAATGGACCCTTACTTTTTAGATCTTTTTAATTGAGGAATTTTCTTAGAGTTTAGAATTTTATTACCATTTTTTGAAAAAAAATTTAAGGGAATTTTTGCACATATAGTTAGAATTTTTTTTTTATTTTCAAAAAATGTCTTGTATTTTTTTATTTTTTTTTTTTAAGGATTTTTAGATCAGATTTTACTGTACCAATAAAAATATTCTTTTATTTTTGTGCCTGTTGCAGTACTGACACCTGAGAGAATGTTTTCCATCATGGCCTTGAAAAATTAAAAAATAAAAATAATAAAAAAAATGTTTTATGTAACTACACAAAAAATCCCCAAAACTTCCGCAAGGCCCATACAATAGATGTTGTGTCAGTAGTTCCCTTTGACGTTTGGCCTCTCCCAATTTCCGAAATGAAGGGCAGGCGGACCGCCCTATGTCTGCTGTAGTGTTCAGGCCGGCCATTGTAGGTCCATAGGGGGTTGAGTCTCACCCCCTTGGTTTAGGAAACCAACAGAGGTCCAGACATCTAGACCCGTACTTCCCCTTTAAACCATTCCCCGACCTTCTGTTACTATTGGTCACTACAGGATTCCGGTAATTTCCGGACGCCAATATATTAGGCGATTGCTATTTAAGCAATTTCCCAATGTTCTCACTCTTCAAAGAAATGTCCTATGACCTTATTGCCATTTAGATGTGTTTGCACCGTCAGGGTGGCCATGTTGGTTGTCACCCATCTTTTCCTGAGACTGATATAATAATTAGAATTGATAGGAGAAGGAACATTTTTTTTTTAAAGGGGACTCTCCCCTAAAATTGAAAATAGTTGCAGTTGTTTTTGCGGACAACAGACGGACATTAGGAGGACGTCTCCGCTTCCTCGCTGTGACGCCGGTGCGTCACTCCCAGGAGACCTTTGTTCCTCCTCATCGGAGGCCTGAGAATGTCCTGCATGTGCGAGAGGTCACTTAGACCTGAGGGGCTCATGGACAATGCCCTTTATGTGCCAGTGATGGGGGGGAGGGGGTCACCCTGCATGTGTTAATAGGCTCCGCTGTCCATCTGTTGGCTCCTGCACTGGTAGCCGCTTCCAGTCTGTCCCAGTCACCAGCTGCTGGCACACTGGCTGTCACCGAGCCAGCCACACTTTAAAGGGACGGAAAGCACCCATCCTGCAAAGTGACCGTTTAAATCACTTAAAGCAATTATACTGGGGTGATTAGCATTAATAATTCTGCTATTAATACGGAGGTGCGAGGGGCCCCTGACTGCTCACAATGGGCCCTGGGCAAGAGGGGGTCGCCGGGAGTCAGCGATGGCCCCTGTCCTCACATACCAGCACTTAGTCCTGACATCAGGGACGTACATAGAAGAGGGGCCCCGTAGACAGAACCCACCAGGGCTGCCCCCCATCCTCTAAGGCCCTTGGTACTGAATTCCAGCTCCATTTTCAAGATCTCTGACGACTGTCATTTTTATTTATAAACTGTCCTGACCTCATACTTCTCACAGGTGAGGGTTTGCTACACTTCTCTATGATCTTACCTACGCTGATACATTGTAACAAACTATCAGGACAGGAGAGATGTGTGCCTCTGACGTATTCAGCTCACGAGGATTGTCTGCGCTGATACACTGTAACAAACTATCAGGATAGGAGAGATGTGTGCCTCTGATGTATTCAGCTCACGAGGATTGTCTGCGCTGATACATTGTAACAAACTATCGGGATAGGAGAGATGTGTGCCTCTGACGTATTCAGCTCACGGGGATTGTCTGCGCTGATACACTGTAACAAAGTATCAGGACAGGAGAGATGTGTGCCTCTGACGTATTCAGCTCACGAGGATTGTCTGCGCTGATACACTGTAACAAACTATCAGGATAGGAGAGATGTGTGCCTCTGACGTATTCAGCTCACGAGGATTGTCTGCGCTGATACACTGTAACAAACTATCAGGATAGGAGAGATGTGTGCCTCTGACGTATTCAGCTCACGCGGATTGTCTGCGCTGATACACTGTAACAAACTATCGGGATAGGAGAGATGTGTGCCTCTGACGTATTCAGCTCACGGGGATTGTCTGCGCTGATACACTGTAACAAACTATCAGGATAGGAGAGATGTGTGCCTCTGACGTATTCAGCTCACGAGGATTGTCTGCGCTGATACACTGTAACAAACTATCAGGATAGGAGAGATGTGTGCCTCTGATGTATTCAGCTCACGAGGATTGTCTGCGCTGATACACTGTAACAAACTATCAGGATAGGAGAGATGTGTGCCTCTGACGTATTCAACTCACGCGGCTTGTCTGCGCTGATACACTGTAACAAACTATCGGGATAGGAGAGATGTGTGCCTCTGATGTATTCAACTCACGCGGCTTGTCTGCGCTGATACACTGTAACAAACTATCGGGATAGGAGAGATGTGTGCCTCTGACGTATTCAGCTCACGAGGATTGTCTGCGCTGATACATTGTAACAAACTATCAGGATAGGAGAGATGTGTGCCTCTGATGTATTCAGCTCACGAGGATTGTCTGCGCTGATACATTGTAACAAACTATCAGGATAGGAGAGATGTGTGCCTCTGATGTATTCAGCTCACGAGGATCGTCTGCGCTGATACATTGTAACAAACTATCAGGATAGGAGAGATGTGTGCCTCTGATGTATTCAGCTCACGAGGATCGTCTGCGCTGATACATTGTAACAAACTATCAGGATAGGAGAGATGTGTGCCTCTGACATATTCAGCTCACGAGGATTGTCTGCGCTGATACACTGTAACAAACTATCAGGATAGGAGAGATGTGTGCCTCTGACGTATTCAGCTCACGGGGATTGTCTGCGCTGATACACTGTAACAAACTATCGGGATAGGAGAGATGTGTGCCCCTTAGGTCCGTACAGGCTTCTCTGCCTCTGGAGGCCACGCCCTTCACGCCCATTATCGTTACCACCACCTAAAACTGTCAAATAACCTGGTAAATTCTCCCCAAAATGTACGAGATGGTTGCAGAGCTCTTCTTTACAACTCTTGGGGACCAGACCGCATGGCGGCACTTGGGGAAGACCGAAGATCGGGGCGGTATCACAGACCGCACAGAACCAACACTGGCGCCTACATCCATATACAGTGTCTGTCAAAAAACAAGTCGCCCTCTGGATGTAACTAAGCAGATAGCCCTGAGCCTCCTATTGGATAATTACCGCATGGGGGCGATTATCTTTCAGCTGCAAGACGTTATTTAACCCCGACTGGTGCAATGAGCTGCTTCTCATTTCTTACACGACCATGTGGAAAGCCACATCTCGTGGTCGTGGAAAAGACGTCAGTCTGTTGGAGAAGGGTCAGATCATTGGCATCGAGCAGAGAAAACATCCAAGGAGATTGCAGAAACTACTAACATTGGGATAAGAACCGTCCAACGCATTATTATAAACTGGAAGGATAGTCGGGACCCATCGTAGTCGAGGAAGAAATGTGTCGGGGAAAAAATCCGGAATGATGGTGATCGGCGATCACTTAAACGTTTGGTGAAATCAAATTGAAGAAAAACAACAGTAGAACTCAGGGCTATGTTTAATAGTGAAAGTAAGAGCATTTCCACACGCACAATGCGAAGGGAACTCAAGGGATGGGGCCGTAAGAAAACCACTAATCAGTGAGGAAACCAGAAAAAAGCCTTCAATTTGCTCGGGAGCCTAAAGATCGGACTCTGGAGCAATGGAAGAAGGTGATGTGGTCTGATGAGTCCAGATTTACCCTGTTCCAGAGTGATGGGCGCATCAGGGTAAGAAGAGAGGCAGATGAGGTGATGCCCCCATCATGCCCAGTGCCTCCTGTACCAGCCTGTGGGGGCAGTGCTATGATCTGGGGTTGCTGCAGTTGGTCAGGTCTAGGTTCAGCAACAGTATGTGCTCCAAGAATGAGGTCAGCGACCACCTGAACATCCTGAAGGACCAGGTTATTCCATCAATGGATCTGTTCTTCCCTGATGGCACGGGCATATTCCAAGATGACAATGCCAGGGTTCATCGGGCTCAGATTGGGAGACATCATTGTCACTCATGGATTGGCCACCACAGAGTCCAGACCTGAACCCCATGGAGAATCTTTTTAATTGTTTGGACAGGTGGTGTATGTACTGAAGATGCAGAGAAGAAGTGGATTTCAACAATCTCCATCCTCATGTCCCAGAGGAGCTTTGAAAAATAAACGCTGAAGTCTGATTGGTGGCTGTCGGTGACTGCCCCGCCTCTGCGGAACTCAAGGACATTTTTGCCTCTGTATTAGGGTATGTTGGCGTCTGTTGCTGCCAATTTTTTTTTCTCAGATTCCCTGCCAAAATCCTGCCAGCAGCTGTGTAGTGTCCGTCTTCCATTGTTTTAAATGGGTGTCATTATTGACCGTCACGCAACCCTTTCGTGGCGCAGTGTTCAGACATATGGCGCTGGAAGCCACATCTGGTGTCTGTTTGCAGTTTGGCTCCATTCAATGGGACTAAACCGTGAAAGCGTCCGTGGCATTCAAAGTGAGAGACCACGGCGTTTTCTGCAGCAGAATACGTGCAGGTTTTGCAGAGGCAGAATCCGCTGTGTGGACATACCCTTAGGCCTCGTTCACATTTCCGTTTTTCGCTGACGTGCTGGCTGTATTTTCTGTACACAGAACACTTACCATTGATTTTAATGTTTGTTCACATATCAATTTATTTTTACTGAAAAAAAATCACGGCGGCGCACACGACTTTGTTTCATAATTTGGATGACACTCGGAGGGCAAAAAAGGGAACCGCGGAGCCTTCATGGATGAAACATGGATGGAGTTTTTCTTACAAGAACTGTATGCGCCGTGTGTGTTGGCATTTTTGCGCAGCGTTTTATCAGCAATGTGAACGGCTGCGTAGGGTGTAGAATATTCTTTGGTGGCTTTTGCCGGCCTGCAGCAGTTACAAATGTGCGATAAAGTCATTGGTTGCTTTGGCTTTGGCGTGGCCAACCACACCCTAAGGGCTCATGCACATGGCCATAGCCGTTTTTGCAGTCTGCGAATTGTGGATACGCAAAATATGGATACCAGCTGCATGTGTTCCGCAGAACAGTCCTATCCTTGTCTGTAATGCGGACAAGAATAGGACATGTTCCATATATTTGCAGGTGCCACGGAACAGACGTGGTATGATGTCCGCATCTTCTGTGGCCCCAGTGAAATGAATGGGTCCGATTCCAACCCGCAAAAAATGCTGATAAAAAATACATTTGTGTGCATGGGCCCTAATGATCGGAATTGCACCTGTTCTGTGTTTTGACCCGCACCTGGTTTTGGCTCACAATCTCTGATGGAAATCACGGAAGTGTGAACTAGGTCTTAGGCCTCGGCACACGACCGTGACCGTATTTCTGTCTTGAAAATAGACATCTCCCAATATGCAATCTTCATTTTTCTAAGGGTACTTTTACATTTGCGGCAGAGGATTCCGGCAGGCGGTTCCGTCAACCTGGACGCAAACTGATGGCATTTGTCAGACAGATGCGGATCCGTCTGACAAATGCATTTAAAAATACCGGATCCGTCTCTCCAAGGTAACAAGTGCGTATGCCATAATCAATATAACAAAACAATAACAAATACAGGTGCACTCTGCAGTCTCACTAAACCCTCAAACTGATTTTAAAATTGAGAGATTAGTCAACATGTCCTAAGGTGTGCCCGGGCTTAGACATGTTCTACACCGTAGGACATGTTGACTAATCTCTCAATTTTAAAATCAGTTTGAGGGTTTAGTGAGACTGCAGAGCGCACCTGTATTTGTTATTGTTTTGTTATATTGTTGTGACTTAGATGAAGATCAGATCACATTTTATGACCAATTTGTGCAGAAATCCATATAATTCCAAAGGGTTCACATACTTTTTCTTGCAACTGTATGCTGATTTTCGGGTGGGGGGGAGGGAGACAGATTAAAAGTGATGCAACTTTTTCTGGGAAGCAGTAAACCCACAGTTAGTATTATAAAGGGAATGTTCTAGAGATGCATCAGATCACGGGAGGTAGCAATAGACTGTATTCTCCTGTTCTACAGTCATCCCCTCCCCTGAAATGGCTGATAACAGGGGGCAATAGACTGTATTCTCCTGTCCTACAGTCATCCTCTCCCCTGAAATGGCTGATAACACAGAGCAATAGACTGTATTCTCCTGTCCTACAGTCATCCTCTCCCCTGAAATGGCTGATAACAGGGGGCAATAGACTGTATTCTCCTGTCCTACAGTCATCCTCTCCCCTGAAATGGCTGATAACACAGAGCAATAGACTGTATTCTCCTGTCCTACAGTCATCCTCTCCCCTGAAATGGCTGATAACACAGAGCAATAGACTGTATTCTCCTGTCCTACAGTCATCCTCTCCCCTGAAATGGCTGATAACAGGGGGCAATAGACTGTATTCTCCTGTCCTACAGTCATCCTCTCCCCTGAAATGGCTGATAACAGGGGGCAATAGACTGTATTCTCCTGTCCTACAGTCATCCTCTCCCCTGAAATGGCTGATAACAGGGGGCAATAGACTGTATTCTCCTGTCCTACAGTCATCCTCTCCCCTGAAATGGCTGATAACAGGGGGCAATAGACTGTATTCTCCTGTCCTACAGTCATCCTCTCCCTGAAATGGCTGATAACAGGGGGCAATAGACTGTATTCTCCTGTCCTACAGTCATCCTCTCCCCTGAAATGGCTGATAACAGGGGCAATAGACTGTATTCTCGTTTCCTACAGTCATCCTCTCTCCTGATATGTCTGATAACAGGGGGCAATAGACTGTATTCTCTGTCCTACAGTCATCCTCTCCCCTGAAATGGCTGATAACAGGGGGCAATAGACTGTATTCTCCTGTCCTACAGTCATCCTCCCCCTGAAATGGCTGATAACAGGGAGCAATAGACTGTATTCTCCTGTCCTACAGTCATCCTCTCCCCTGAAATGGCTGATAACAGGAAGCAATAGACTGTATTCTCCTGTCCTACAGTCATCCTCCCCCTGAAATGGCTGATAACAGGGGGCAATAGACTGTATTCTCCTGTCCTACAGTCATCCTCTCCCCTGAAATGGCTGATAACAGGGAGCAATAGACTGTATTCTCCTGTCCTACAGTCATCCTCTCTCCTGAAATGTCTGATAACAGGGAGCAATAGACTGTATTCTCCTGTCCTACAGTCATCCTCCCCCTGAAATGGCTGATAACAGGGAGCAATAGACTGTATTCTCCTGTCCTACAGTCATCCTCCCCCCCCCCCCCCTGAAATGGCTGATAACAGGGGGCAATAGACTGTATTCTCCTGTCCTACAGTCATCCTCTCCCCTGAAATGGCTGATAACAGGGGGCATAGACTGTATTCTCCTGTCCTACAGTCATCCTCTCTCCTGAAATGTCTGATAACAGGGAGCAATAGACTGTATTCTCCTGTCCTACAGTCATCCTCTCCCCTGAAATGGCTGATAACAGGGGGCAATAGACTGTATTCTCCTGTCCTACAGTCATCCTCTCCCCTGAAATGGCTGATAACAGGGGGCAATAGACTGTATTCTCCTGTCCTACAGTCATCCTCTCCCCTGAAATGGCTGATAACAGGGGGCAATAGACTGTATTCTCCTGTCCTACAGTCATCCTCCCCCCTGAAATGGCTGATAACAGGGAGCAATAGACTGTATTCTCCTGTCCTACAGTCATCCTCTCTCCTGAAATGTCTGATAACAGGGAGCAATAGACTGTATTCTCCTGTCCTACAGTCATCCTCTCCCCTGAAATGGCTGATAACAGGGGCAATAGACTGTATTCTCCTGTCCTACAGTCATCCTCTCCCCTGAAATGGCTGATAACAGGGGGCAATAGACTGTATTCTCCTGTCCTACAGTCATCCTCTCCCCTGACATGGCTGATAACAGGGGCAATAGACTGTATTCTCCTGTCCTACAGTCATCCTCTCCCCTGAAATGGCTGATAACAGGGGGCAATAGACTGTATTCTCCTGTCCTACAGTCATCCTCTCTCCCTGAAATGGCTGATAACAGGGGCAATAGACTGTATTCTCCTGTCCTACAGTCGTCCTCTCCCCTGAAATGGCTGATAACAGGGAAGCAATAGACTGTATTCTCCTGTCCTACAGTCGTCCTCTCCCCCTGAAATGGCTGATAAACAGGGGGGCAATAGACTGTATTCTCCTGTCCTACAGTCATCCTCTCCCCTGAAATGGCTGATAACAGGGGGCAATAGACTGTATTCTCCTGTCCTACAGTCATCCTCCCCCCTGAAATGGCTGATAACAGGGGGCAATAGACTGTATTCTCCTGTCCTACAGTCATCCTCTCCCCTGAAATGGCTGATAACAGGGGGCAATAGACTGTATTCTCCTGTCCTACAGTCATCCTCCCCCCTGAAATGGCTGATAACAGGGGGCAATAGACTGTATTCTCCTGTCCTACAGTCATCCTCTCCCCTGAAATGGCTGATAACAGGGGGCAATAGACTGTATTCTCCTGTCCTACAGTCATCCTCTCCCCTGAAATGGCTGATAACAGGGGGCAATAGACTGTATTCTCTTGTCCTACAGTCATCCTCTCCCCTGAAATGGCTGATAACAGGGGGCAATAGACTGTATTCTCCTGTCCTACAGTCATCCTCTCCCCTGAAATGGCTGATAACAGGGGGCAATAGACTGTATTCTCCTGTCCTACAGTCATCTTCTCCCCTGAAATGGCTGATAACAGGGGGCAATAGACTGTATTCTTCTGTCCTACAGTCATCTTCCCCCCTGAAATGGCTGATAACAGGGGGCAATAGACTGTATTCTCCTGTCCTACAGTCATCCTCCCCCCTGAAATGGCTGATAACAGGGGGCAATAGACTGTATTCTCCTGTCCTACAGTCATCCTCTCCCCTGAAATGGCTGATAACAGGGGGCAATAGACTGTATTCTCCTGTCCTACAGTCATCCTCCCCCCTGAAATGGCTGATAACAGGGGGCAATAGACTGTATTCTCCTGTCCTACAGTCATCCTCTCCCCTGAAATGGCTGATAACAGGGGGCAATAGACTGTATTCTCCTGTCCTACAGTCATCCTCTCTCCTGAAATGGCTGATAACAGGGAGCAATAGACTGTATTCTCCTGTCCTACAGTCATCCTCTCCCCTGACATGGCTGATAACGGGGCAGTAATTCACCTGCACAGTACAGAACAATAAGTAGGCTGTGCCCTTGATGGCGCCGTTACATACAGGAGTGTGCTGCGCCAGTTTTGCCACAGTCTGCCGCTGCTTTCAGTCAGATTTTAGCAGTGAAAAGTGATTTTAACGGGTTTTATCTGTAAAAACTGCGCAGCCCAAAAAACGCATCAGAGAACGGCAGCCATTTTATAATACAGTGGGATATCGATCTACAGGCTCCTCAGTTGCCCGCGGCAACCAATCAAATCACTGCTTTCACTTTTCTAGTGCAGTCAACATGGGCAGCAGTTGCCTCTAGTAACCAATCAGATTCCACGTCAAGAAATGAAAGCCGTGGTTTGATTGGTTGCTATGGGTAACTGCTTTACTTCAGGCCTACACTAGGAGTTGTAGAAGCCAGAATCTCAGACAGGGTAAGATGAGAGTTGTAGTCCCTTTACTGGTCTTCATTGTATACATTAAAGGATGTGTCCTATAAAACCTGACAGAATATTTATTACCACTGCGCTATTTTATATATATTTTTTTTATAAAGTGCCGACCGCTGCTACATATTTCATTTATTTTTTATCTAAGAAAGGGATGTAGCTAAGCGGTCACAAAATGTCGCCACACGTATTTAAAGGGGTCGTCTCACTTAAGCAAGTGGCGTTTATCACGTAGAGGAGGTTAATACAAGGCACTTACTAATGTATTGTGATTGTCCATATTGTCTCCTTTGCTGGCTGGATTCCTTTTTCCATCACATTATACACTGCTCGTTTCCATGGTTACGACCAACCAAAGGAATCCAGCCAGCAAAGGAAGCAATATGGAGAGTCACAATACATTAGTAAGTGGCTGAAGTGAGACTAAGGCTCCATTCACACGTCCGCATCTGTTCCGCAATTTTGCGGAACGGGTGCGGACCCATTCATTCTCTATGGGGACGGAATGGATGCGGACAGCACTTGTGGAGTGCGGCCCCGATCTTTGGGTCCGCAGCTCCGCAAAAGATAGAACATGTCCTATTCTTGTCCGCAGCTTGCGGGCAAGAATAGGCATTTCTATGGGGGTGACGGGCTGGTGTGTTGCAGACCCGCAATTTGCGAGTCCGTAACACACCACGGACGTGTGAATGGAGCCTTAGGGTCCATTCACACGTCAGTATTTTTACCTTTCCAGATAAACGTTCCTTTTTTTTGAGGATCCGTTTTTGAGTACAACCTTCCGTTTTTTTTTACTAAAGTGCTTCCGAATCCGTTCTGTGTTTCCGTTATTCCGTTTTTATTTTTTGTTTTTTTTCCATCCATTTTCCTGTCAAAGGATCCGCAAAATCGGATGACATTCGGAAGGTTTTGTGCATGTCATCCGCATTTATGCGGATCCATTGACTTGAATAGACAACGGACCTGAAAAACGGACAGAAAGTAGGACCAGCTTAATTTTTTTTTTCTGGAACCGCATACTTGAAAACAGGAAAACGGAACAGATTCCGTGATTCGGACGGCACTATGATTGGTGTCCGCATTTTTGCAGAGGCAATAAAAATTAATGTATCCGAAAAAACGTTCCGATTTAAATCGGAACGGAAACGGAGTGTTATAACGGACGTGTGAATGGACCCTAAGCCTGAGTTCACATGATGATTTTGGCCTGCACATACTGTATATACATTATACGGATGTCTCAGACGGATGCAGTCATGTGCACCACCATTTTGCTGTATAACAGCCGCCAACTTAAGTTGCCATAAATTATAAACTGCAGCATCGTTAAAAAAATGTCCACATATCATATACCGCCATTCTCACGGCGTACTTATGACCCGCGCTGTGGTAACAAGGGCCTGACATTGGGACCTTGATACTCTAGTAGCTATATAAATCGAAGGCAGCCATTTTGTGATGCACTTGAAACCAGAGTCACCTGCTGCCATTCTTAAAATGGCGTCAGCTGTTTGTTACCGTTCATTACGCGACACAGTGCGGTAATATTTCTGTATAATTTTTAATGGTTTTTATGGCATTTTAATATTACCCATAAAGTCATTGAACAGAGAATAAATAAATGATGAAGACATCCAGATTCACGGGCGCTTAAAAAATACACGTACACGTCTGGCTGAAGAGAAGGGGGTTAACCTCTGCCGTGCCAGACTACGGAAAAAAATGTTTTTGTAGGGACCTCCCCTTTAAAGGTACTGTGGCGGCCTATAAGTGGAAGTTCACTTTGGCTGTTTCCATTGTGACCATTCATCTCGCGTGTGGCCACCTCCCATTGCGGACTGAGATTCCAGTATAGACGGGGTGGAGATTACATGGAAAAATATGGCTCCTCGTATAATAATCATTGGCGCTAAGGGCAATAGTGATATGTAATGTGCCTATGATGAGATCTGATCGCTGACACCATCTTTTCCATGGCAGCAGCTCCAAAAAGTGTTTTCTATAAGATATATGTTTACGCCAATTGCAGGCGGCCATTTTGTGGTGTTGATAGGTCTAGCAAAGATGTACAGAACATGTTGGCAACGTAGACTTGTATGTTTTAAAGCAGGGATGTCAAACTCGTGGCCCTCCAGCTGTTGCAAAACTACAACTCCCATCATGCCTGGGCATACTAAAGCTATCAGGGAATGATGGGAGTTGTAGTTTTGCAACAGCTGGAGGGCCATGAGTTTGACATCCATGTTTTAAAGGGACCCCAAAAATTTGTAGGCCTCCTTTCTGTTTGAGGCCACAAAATGGCCGCCCCATTGTTTCACCTCTCCTTTTCCACCGCTTTAGTAGGTTCCTCAGGGCACAAAATTTGGACCACCTAAAAATGACAATCTACAGAATGAGATTCAAACCAGAATTTCAGATTGGACTGTGGCACAGAAGAGGTTAACCTGATACTTCACTCCAATCCGTATGTTTTTGTTTTTTTTCCTGGAAAATCATATTCGATGGCGTCAGATTCGCTTTTTTTCTTATATAAATAGGTAGGGGGGGGCGTATAATATACAAAGGACTATGTACAGGTTGAAGACCACAGATCCTTATTTCTCAGAAATTGCATAAAATAATCCAGAATTCTCACAATTTCCGAATAATGTTAAGGTGAGGTAGAACTACAGACCTGTAAACTTCTGACACTTGTAGTTCCACATCACACCAAGAGCTGGCCTCAAAACATGAACACATCTGTGCCTAGAGGGGAAGCAGCAACGTATAGAACATTACATACATTTAACTCTGAGATCCTCAGGGGTGGGGCTAACAGGCTGAGTACTATTATTGGCTGATTGTGGTTGGGCCTACATTTTTTACATTTTCTTTTTGTTAATTCCTATTACTTGAAGGTCAAATCTTTTACATCACAGTGAATTGTTGGCCTCAGGAAGAATTGGAGTAATTTATTTTACTTTGAGAACCACCGGACAGGCCACCATCTTGTGTCACGGCCTGTTCACACCAAGGTGACAATCGTCAGTGTAAATTTTCAAATTCATGAAGACCTGGTGATACTTGTAATTCAGGAGCGTAGCTACGGGGGTGCAGAAGTAGCAGTCACACCTGGTGCCCCAACGCCCCCCGACACATCGGAAGAAACCGAAATGGGTGCATTGCTGTTCTGACTTCACCTCCCCCTAATTAAAAAATAATAATATACAAATCTTTTTGGCAAAGGGTGTAATTTACTGCTGATGTTTTTGTATTTTTAGGGTGTTTTTGCTTCCATCATGCTATGAATGCTGATCACATCAAATAAATAATTGATAGAAAATGTCCAATTTCTGAGAAATAAGTGGTTCAACTATATCACAATTTTTTGTGTTTTTTTTTAAGTCTCAGAAGGTCACTTTTTTGTCTTTTTTGAAGTTTTTGTAGGGCTGTCCTGCACACCGCCCGTACGCTCGGCCCCATCAAGGTCACCCGGTTTCTGGTGCGTCTGTGAAGTCTATGACTTTGGCACCTGGCTGAGTCTCTGTCGACCTCTTCACCGTGGCTGTGCCGCCCTCGGTAGGACTCCTGTCAGGGGGGGCAAGGCAGGGGGCGGCTCGGCGCCACCTTGAAGTCCGTGAATAAGGATCCTGGGGACTAGAGGTCTCTGTAAAGCCGGAGGAGGGGCAGTAGGACCTCTGTAGAGGTAAAGTGCAGCGCCCGGGTCCAGGTTAGACACAAGGCTTTGTGGGTAGAAGTACGGAGAAGGAAACATGCGTTGCAGGGCCGAGTAGTTTCCCGCTTCCGCCAGCAGCTCCAGTCCCACCGCTGTCTGTCTCTTCCACTTGGTCCTGGGTGAGAGAAGAAAAAAACACATGAGGACCTTCATATTTGAGAAATATTTCGCTAGTTTATGGGTCAGGACCTTCCACAAGATGATATTCTTCTTTAGTGGCAGGGGGCGGGGCCGTGACAACCTCCTATTCATTCAAGTACTTTCATATAAGGTGAGAGTGTGGCAGAATTGAAAATGGCTGAACAGATGGACCAAAGAGAGCGTAATTAAGTGGATTTATATTTCGGATGGAAAATCTGCGACGTCAATTGACCTGCGGTGCGGATAATAACTCGGCAGCTCCAGATTTTCACCCGTTGTAACGGGTGGCAGATGTGAAATGCACACAATTCGGTGCGGATTTTGCTCCTGCAGATCTGCAGCGTAGTCGGACACTTATGGAGCGAATCCACACGCGTCACATTTGTCCGTGCGGTTTTGCCGCGTAATGGTAGCTGCACACGTGGTGGACTTTTCGGCGGCAGATTTGGTTGCCAGTCCACATGCATAAGATGCAGATTTTGCGCTGCATTGAAATCTCCTGCGCCGCCAGTCCGTTTCGCTGCAGCGTGCGGGCGAGAATTGTTCACCTCTCACCTACGTGGTTGGCTCTGCTACATGCTGCAGCTCTGCACCTGAAAACGGCAGCATTTAGGGCCCCTTCACACTTTGCGGATTTTGTTGCAGAAATTTCTGCGACTTAAAATCCGTTCCAGCACATGGATTTCTGCGAGCCCCACTGAGGCGAATGATTTTCTGCTGCGCAGAGTGTGAAGACATGCAAATGTCCGTTACGTGTGAATGCAGGCTGCAGAAATCCGCGCACCTGCCGTCAAAATAAATGCAAGTGATTTTGCCGGGGCTTGAATTCACCCTGATGAATGTCTACAATGTACAACATAAAAATGTAAAAAAAAATGAAAATGGTTCAAATTAGTAAATGACAAGCGATTAAAGCTGCAACGCCAAGGAGTTGTTTAAATTCTATTTTATGTTTTATTTTTAATTTGTCATTTTTTTGCCTATATGATTTTTGCTTTTTTTTTTATAAAGTTTAATTTGTCATTTTTTTGCCTATATGATTTTTGCTTTTTTTTTTTTATAAAGTTTAATTTGTCATTTTTTTGCCTATATGATTTTTGCATTTTTTTTATAAAGTTTAATTTGTCATTTTTTTGCCTATATGATTTTTGCATTTTTTTTTATAAAGTTTAATTTGTCATTTTTTTGCCTATATGATTTTTGCATTTTTTTTTATAAAGTTTAATTTGTCATTTTTTTGCCTATATGATTTTTGTATTTTTTTTTTATAAAGTCTACAAAGATGAATCAATATGATTTTAATCTATAATTCTTTTTGTGCTTGCAATAGTTTTAATAATTTGCCTTATTCCTGAATCACAGGAATTTCCAAAGGGGGAAAAATCTGTACAAATATTTTTTTTTAAAAAAAGTTAAAAACCATAAATCGAACAATGTCAAAATTCAGGCAAAAAGAATAATAATGTAAAGAGCTAGTGAGGTGTATAAATATAACTGCTTCAGACGGCGCCGTCCCCTTAGGACACCTCACTAGGAATGTCAGAATCTATTGTACATATTCCATAATAATTCAATTTCATAAACTCGCGTCCTCTCAGCCGCTGCAGAAAAAATAAAAATAAAAAAAATAGTCCCATTTCCAGGACTGAATTATTCATAAATCATAATTATAATAATTGTGTAATTACTGAAACAGCCTGTTAATTATTGATGCCCAAAGTAGAAATTGTTAATTTATTATTAATGTGTCAATGTGTTATATTCGTTGTTTACGTGGAGCGCGGTGCTGTCGTCTTACTGACGCCATTAGAAAATCTAAATGTAAACACAGATTGGTGCAAAATTCATTCAGGGGGAGAATTTTTATTATTTTTTTACTAATTAGTTTTAGATTATTTTTGAATGCTCAACGTGGTAGAAAAAAAAGTAAATATTGCACATAATATACAGTTACGTACACGGGGAGCTGGTCGTAAAACTAGGGCGAGACGAGCCAATAATAAATATAATAGTAACAGAAACTAGAAAATTATAATGCAATTAAAGCAGTAATGCTGTAATAGAAAATGATATAATTAAAATAGTAATAAATGTAGAAAGTAAAGAGAATAATCTTAATTTTAAATGTATTTAAAAAATGAAGATGTAAAAAACTTAATTATTTACATTGCAATCATTTACTTTGACTGCGCGTCTATTAATTACGTTCTGTTTATTTTATAAAATCCTGCTTCATGGAATCCTCTTCTCCAGCACACAGATCCGGTGACGTCATCATTATTATTATTATTATTATTATTATTATTATTATTTCTATGTTTGCTTTTTACATTTATTGAATTTGGCCCAAATAAAAGACAACATAAATGATACATAAAACATATACATAAGTAAATAATAATAATATTTCCCCATATTAGTTGTAGTAATCTTTCTATAAGTTACTTTTAATATAAATTTATGTGCCTGCTTCTTACATTTTTTAGAATTTTACCCAAATAAAAGACATCATAAAACATGTTTTAATCTATGGCATTATTATTATTATTATTATTATTATTATTATTATTATTATTATTATTATTATTATTCCAGTTAGGTCACAAGAATAGTTCTCAGTGTCTCTGTCATAAATCCTGGTGCAATAACCTGGGCAATGAAAGATATAACAATGTGTCACCTCCAGCCCTAATTATGATACAGAATGCTGTATATATCTGTGTGTAATGTATCTGTATATAATGATAGGACACCATGCAGTGGGAGCTGCTATCTGGATGCCAGGGTCACCTATGTGTCCGGGACCAGCTCAGATATGACAGGTGTGTGGTTTGTGCTCAGGGTATTATTTGACGTTGCCCGACTACGGGTGTCACTTCTGTAGTCGGGTGAATACTGGTTGCGCCCTGGTTAGGATGTTTGCACTGCTGTGATAGCTGCAGCTCTGTACAGAGTCGGGGGGTGCACTGACCTGCGGTTCTGCTAGCAGGGCCTACCCTAGGTGTGTACTGACCTGCCTTCTGTTACAAGGTCTTCACCTGGGTGTGCACTGACCTGTGGTTCTAGTACCAGGTCCTCACCTGGGTGTGTACTGACCTGCGGTTCTGGTACCAGGTCTTCACCTGGGTGTGTACTGACCTGCGGTTCTAGTACCATTTCCTCACCTGGGTGTGTACTGACCTGCGGTTCTGGTACCAGGTCCTCACCTGGGTGTGTACTGACCTGCGGTTCTGCTAGCAGGGCCTAACCTGGGTGTGTACTGACCTGCGGTTCTGGTACCAGGTCTTCACCTGGGTGTGTACTGACCTGCGGTTCTGGTACCAGGTCTTCACCTGGGTGTGTACTGACCTGCGGTTCTGGTACCAGGTCTTCACCTGGGTGTCGGTCAGGCTGAGGGAGGCCGCCAGCTCCATCCGGTCCTGCACACTCAGGTATTTCTGCCTCTCGAAGCTGCGCTCCAGCTGCGCCAACTGGTGGTCGGTGAAGGCAGTGCGGGCCTTGCGGGGCTTCTTCAGCCGCACCGGGGGACTCTCCCTGGAGCTGGAGATTTCCCGCTCCCCCTCTTCTTTCACTGCAACCATCAATCAGCAGAGAGAATAATATTAGCGTTAATAACCAGAATAACGCTGCGACATTTACTGCCGGCAGAATCCGGGGGTCCCCGTCATAACCTGCTCTGTGGATGTCACCTGTGATGGTCGTGTTTTATCGATTAACTATATTGTATAGATTATAATAGTATATTAATTATAAATGACTATTTTAACCTCTATAATGTATAACTTTTTATACATTAGATTGTACAGATTATAACAACCAAACTTTGTGAATTGCAGATTATACAGATTATAATAGTCATGTTTATAGATTATGTTGTATAAATAAACTACATATATATATATATATATAGTACAGATTATAATAGTCATACTTTATAAATTACACATTATACAGATTATAATAGACCCACTTTGTATTACATAGATTGTGCAGATTATAATAGTCATGTTTTATAGATGATATTGTATAAATAATAAACTCTATATATATATATATATAGTGCGGATTATAATAGTTATGTATAATACATTATATTGGCCAGATTATAATAGACCTGCTTTATAAATTACAGATTATAATAGTCATGTTTCACAGATGAGATTAGACCTGTGTTGCACATTACATAGACAGATTATAATAATCTTGTGCTGTATCTTCTAGCAGTCATGGATTGCACATTGTACTAATTATAATGGTGCAGGAATAGTATATAATATCTGTAACACATGGCAGTGTTCTCTGTATAACCAGCGACTGTAATAACATATAAACGGTATGAAATAATTATATATAATAATCCTGTGTATTTATGTGCAGCGCCGATTCAGTTATTCCTCTACAATGCGATGAGACAGGATCCCTTAGTAGGTCTATCTGCAGTCCTATGTAAGCCTAAGGGAGCGCTGATCCCGTAACAAACTCCGCTCTGCTACACCTGCCTATAACGGGACACGGCCGTATGTAATGCCGTACAGGACTCTGATGTAGCAGAGCTAGAGCTGTCAGTCCCGTACACCCTCTGAGGACAGGGGGGAAGCTGTGGGTGTTACCTGCAGTCCTATGTAAAGTTGGAAAATAAAATAAAAGTTGTCAAAGGACAAGCTCAGCTCTGCTACGCTAACCAGGAAGATTCCGCTCCGGGAAGACGGGAGAAAATATCCGGATAATTATATAAAGACTGGGATATTAGAAGAGTATAATCTCTGAGGGGCATCACAGGGGCATCACCCCCACAATCCACTCACCATCTGCACCGGTTACTGCGGATCATTCATCCACAGCTTTCAGAACTTTCCTTCTAATAAATAATTGCATCGAAAAAATCCGGGAAAACATCAATTATCAGATTCTATCTATCTATCTATCTATCTATCTATCTATCTGTCAATCATCTCTCTATTCTTTCTTTCTTTCTTTCTTTCTTTCTTTCTTTCTTTCTTTCTTTCTTTCTTTCTTTCTTTCTTTCTTTCCTCATATCTTATCATTGTGGAGTTCTGGTGCCTCTCCTCTCCCAGTGCCCTCTCTGGCAGGGTGCTCTGGGTGCCTCTCCTCTCCCAGTGCCCTCTCTGGCTGGGTGCCTCTCCTCTCCCAGTGCCCTCTATGGCAGGGTGCTCTGGGTGCCTCTCCTCTCCCAGTGCCCTCTCTGGCAGGGTGCCTCTTGTACAGGGGTTTATGGGGTCTTTTCCGCAGCCCTGACCAGGCGGATTCCCTCTGTAGGAGACAATAATCCGCCTAATTGAGCCTCTGGGGACCCAGGAGCCTTCACCTCACAAACCGCATCACAATGCACTGTCTAGATACCAGTCTAGCTTTAGAAAAGGTCATCTAAATCTTCTCATTACAAAAGTTTTATTATCTAATTTCGCCCCCAAATAATTTTTTTTGTGTGAAAAGAAAATGTGTAGCAATGAGAATTATTCACATTATCATCCAAATATAAACAGAACAATAATTTCTGTCAATATAGTTATTTCATTCACGGTAAAAGTCTATTAACAAAACTGTTTAAAAATCCATATATTTTTTTTACTTTAAAAATGCTCCCGCAAAAAAAGTCCTATAGTTAAAAAAAATGCATTGTTAAATACAAAATCTTTAAGTATATATATTTGTTTTTAGTTGAAAGAGAAAAAACACGAATTAGAAATTTAAGAGTATTTTGCTAGATAAAAAAAAAGAAAAAACACATTAGTTGTTTGTCTGTGCTTAAGATAAAAGATACATTTTAAATATTAGAAAAAAAATGCTTTTTCCCCCAACATTATTTATATGAAAGTTTATAACTGTTCCTAAGTGAATATTTCATTTTTTTTCTTCTATTTTTGTTATGCTTTTCCAAACTCCATGATCGATAATAATAAAAAATGTATTATTCTTATTTATAGAAAAAAATGTTTAAAAGAAACCTATGCAAAACAGCAAAGTTCCTACCTAAATAAGATTTTTTCCCATAATTGATATTTAATAAAATGATTATTCTTTGTACAAAAGTTTGCAAAAATATGCCAAACAGCAAAGCTCCTATGTAAATATTTAACTTATTTCTATTTTTTTCCGTTACATAAACGATATTTATTATTATTATTATTTATATAAAAGTCAAAACAAAACATACTTTTATGCAAAACAGCATAAACTTCCTGTGCAAATACGTATTTTTCCACTTTTTCCGCCTGTCCTCATCGCTCCGATCACTTTAATCTTTCCTGTCAGTTCTCATCTAATTGCATGGTAATGGATGGGCCCGACTTGTATGACTAATTTGGATGTCCGCTTTTATGTTAATTCCTTACATATTTATTCCTAATATTTCTATCAGATAATGAGGCCTCTGAGGGGAGGCTGCGGCCCTGAGATTCCTACTCATTAATTTTTTTTTCCTTCCATATCGCATCAACATTTCTTATTGATTTATGCAACTTTTTTTTCTCCAATTTTCTATATATGTGTATAAAATAGGGGTAGAAATCCCCATCCTTTTAGCTTTATTTCCTTCCAGAAATCCTCTCCTCTGTAGCGGAAATCAGAGATACAATGTATCAAGATCTGTTTATTTATCTTATTCAGATATAATGTATCATGATATGTTTTGGGTTTTTTTTCCCTATTTTTTTGCTCGGTCTTATCTTTCTCCAGAGCCCCCATGCCATTTCTTGGGGTGCACGTTTTAGGGAAGGGGTTAGACTCACCTTTACCTTTATATTCAGAGTCTGAGGACATGGAGCTGCTGCTCTTCTCTAGTTTGTCCCTAAAGTCCTCAGCAGTTTTACTGGAAAAGCAATGGGTGAGGTCTTGGGCTGGTTGACCATTACTGGAGTAAGGGGCGCAGGTGGCCAGGGGCTTGCAGTCTGCTAAAATGTCTCTGATTAAGAAGGAAGAGGTAACAGTCCTGGATTGTGAAGGTGCAGAAAGTCCTGGCTGAAGATGCGACTCAATGGCCAGAGAGACCCCTTGTCTGGTGCTGATCGCCTCCAAACATTCTCTGGATGGGGAGGGTGGAGGAGAGCAGACACTGCTGACTTCTGACCTGGGGCTCAGCTCCAGGGGTGACCTGCTATCCCCCATCAATGGTTCCCCCTGAGAAAGCCCAGGGCTACTCGCTCTATGGGACAGGATGGTGTCAATCCCAAATCCGTTAGATCCTTCCATTCCAGCCTTCTTCTACTTTTCAGATAAACATTGAGCCTTAAAAAAATAAAAATGTCCCAAAAAAATAAAAATGTTTCTCTACTTAAGGTCCAGTGCTGGTGCCATCCAGAGAGTATGCAAGGTCCCTGTCCTGTAGCTGGGTGGTCGGGAGCACTCAGGAGAAGACCCTTGTGGAAAATCGATAGAAGGATCTGCTGTGCAACCAGCTCAATGATGAGAGCATCGATCTGGAGAAGGGGTTCCTGCAAGAAGCTTCAGCTCAGAAGGGGCAGAAGAAGAAGAAGAAGAAGAAAAGATGACTCTGAGCAAACCCAACAGCCGAGGCAGGAGGTCACCCTCTGGTAGGAGTCATCCTAGGATGGGAAAATTCCAAGATGCTCTGAAGGCTTCAGCACCTTGGAGAGCGACACAATCAGGAGAACCTGCCCTCTGCTCCAAGGCTCTCTACAGAAGAGGGGGTTTCGGTTCTGCATATGACCATTCCAGGATCTTCTGCCTAGGACCAGTTGAGGATCTTCCCCATATCACCAGTCCAAGGTCTTCTGCATATGACCAGATCCAGGGGCTCCTCTCCACAGAACAGGGGTCTTCTGCCTATGACCAGATCCAGGACCTTCTGCCTATGACCAGATACAAGGTCTCCGCTCTACAGAACAAGTCTTCTGCCTATGACCATCCCAGGGTCCTGCCTATGACCAATCCAGGACCAGTCAAAGTGCAAGGTCTCCTCTCCAGCTCCACAACCTTGCAGCCTCCTTCCACTGAAGCCTCGGTATCTTCTAGGCTGAGCTGTGTCCTGCTCCAGAGTCACCCAGGAGGTCCTGCAGGCTCAGATCTTCTCCCTTTGAACTCCTGTGTAGCCTGCACTGTCCTGCTTCTCCTGGAGTGGGCTGGGGGAGGGGAGGGTCCTCTCCAGGCTCAGATCTCCTTACACTGTCACTTCAAGCCTTTTCCTCTACAGAACTTGTGTCACTTTGGCAGAGCTCCTGGGGTGGCAGCAGCACACGTGTCGCAGGAGCCTCCTCTGCCATTGGCTGCTGGCTGATGTCATGTAGGAGAAGAACCTGATCCTCTTTCAGTTTGATTAAAAGAGACAGTGAATTAATTACAGCAGCTCAGGCCGCTCTCTACAGGCAATGTCCCCCCTGTTTGCTCTCATCCCCTCTTTCAGGAGCCTCTAATGATGCCCTCAACCCTCTGCTGCCTGCAAGGCTACCCCAGCCCTCGTGCCAACTCTCTGAGTAGGGGTACACATCTCTGAGTAGGGGTACACATCTATGAAAAGTAGGGGTACACATCTATGAGTAGGGGTATACATATCTGAGTAGTAGGGGTATTTATCTCTGAGTAGTTATTATCTAATTACTATTATTATATTTTCAAAACACTTCAATTAATTCTCTATTCTTTATGACTAAGGACCAATTTCCTATCATTTCCGTTTTTATTGGTGATTTTGATACTTTTTTCATCCTGTTGCATATAATTACACATGACTCTGTCCTTCCTTCTCATCTGATGATACAGGTGGAGTGATACCTGTTGCCATGAAGCAATATGATGGGGGGGGTCTCTGAGATATTCTATAAGACAATAACATCCGCTCATTACCTTGTTTTATTACAGAACCAAGGAAATCCCGATCCATGGAGAGAGCAGCAATTCTGTCATCAGAACCAGGTAAGAGTCCAGTGAATGTGTATGAGACTGCTGAGAGAAGACTGTCTACAGGACCGAGGATGATAACCCTGGATCATTAATAATAATAATAATAATAATAATAATAATAATGATTATTATTATTATTAATAATTATCTTATTTTAATAGTGTTTTATTAATATGATTATTTTTTACTTGATTGTATTTGATAAAAAAACTTTAAATATATTTTTATTTAACATTTTAAAACTACATTTTAAAAAGTTAATATATTACTAATTTTTATCATTATAGTCCATATACAGTCAGGTCCATAAATATTGGGACACGGACACAATGTAACATGTTTGGCTCTATACACCACCACAATGGATTTGAAATGAAACGGACAGGATGTGCTGTCGGGTAAAGCTGTCAGTCTGCGGGTAAAGCCGACAGTCTGCGGGTAAAGCCGACAGTCTGCGGGTAAAGCCGTCAGTCTGCGGGTAAAGCCGACAGTCTGCGGGTAAAGCCGACAGTCTGCGGGTAAAGCCGTCAGTCTGCGGGTAAAGCCGTCAGTCTGCGGGTAAAGCCGACAGTCTGCGAGTAAAGCCGACAGTCTGCGGGTAAAGCCGACAGTCTGCGGGTAAAGCCGACAGTCTGCGGGTGAAGCTGACAGTCTGCGGGTAAAGCTGACAGTCTGCAGGTATGGCCGACAGTCTGCGGGTAAAGCCGACAGTCTGCGGGTAAAGCCGACAGTCTGCGGGTAAAGCCGACAGTCTGCGGGTAAAGCCGACAGTCTGCGGGTAAAGCACATCTTGTCCGCTTCATGTCACCTCCATTGTGGTGGTGGATAGAGCCAAACATGTTACATTGTGTCCATGTCCCAATATTCATGGACCTGACTGTACGTATGATTTGTTATACATGACAGTAAGACTCGGTCTACAGGACGACATTTTGTCACACCAATGTCACGCAATAATTTTTATAATGATAGTCTGCGCCTCTCCAGCTGTTGCAAAACTACAACTCCCAGCATTCCCAGTCTGCCTACAGCTATCGGCCTCCAGCAGGGAATGGTGGGAGTTGTAGTTTTAGAACAGCTGGAGAGCTGCAGGTTGGCCAGCCCTGGTCTATGGTGTCGCACTGCTACATGCGATACGCTGCGACTATAACGCGACAGTCGCAAAAAATCCATTCGAGACTATCTTTATAAAAATTGTCGCACGACTTCTTGTCGTCCTGTAGACCTAGCCTAATATTTAAGCCCATGAAGTCTGAGGATAACCCCCCCCCCCCGGCCCCCGATCCGGGGTAACATTACGATTCCTTCCTCTGGACGGACAGATGTCCCCCCATTGATCTTTCCAGGGCCCCTAATGTCCCCCCATTGATCTTTCCTGGGCCCCTGATGTCCCCCCATTGATCTTTCCAGGGCCCCTGATGTCCCCCCATTGATCTTTCCAGGGCCCCTGATGTCCCCCCATTGATCTTTCCAGGGCCCCTGATGTCCCCCCATTGATCTTTCCAGGGCCCCTGATGTCCCCCCATTGATCTTTCCAGGGCCCCTGATGCCCCCCCATTGATCTTTCCTGGGCCCCTGATGCCCCCATTGATCTTTCCTGGGCCCCTGATGTCCCCCCATTGATCTTTCCTGGGCCCCTGATGTCCCCCCATTGATCTTTCCTGGGCCCCTGATGTCCCCCCATTGATCTTTCCTGGGCCCCTGATGTCCCCCCATTGATCTTTCCAGGGCCCCTGATGTCCCCCATTGATCTTTCCTGGGCCCCTGATGTCCCCCATTGATCTTTCCAGGGCCCCTGATGTCCCCCATTGATCTTTCAAGGGCCCCTGATGTCCCCCCCATTGATCTTTCCAGGGCCCCTGATGTCCCCCCATTGATCTTTCCAGGGCCCCTGATGTCCCCCCATTGATCTTTCCAGGGCCCCTGATGTCCCCCCCCATTGATCTTTCCAGGGCCCCTGATGCGCCCCCATTGATCTTTCCAGGGCCCCTGATGCGCCCCCATTGATCTTTCCAGGGCCCCTGATGCGCCCCCATTGATCTTTCCAGGGCCCCTGATGCGCCCCCATTGATCTTTCCAGGGCCCCTGATGCGCCCCCATTGATCTTTCCAGGGCCCCTGATGGCCCCCCCATTGATCTTTCCGGGGCCCCTGATGGCCCCCCCATTGATCTTTCCAGGGCCCCTGATGTCCCCCCCATTGATCTTTCCAGGGCCCCTGATGCCCCCCCATTGATCTTTCCAGGGCCCCTGATGCCCCCCCATTGATCTTTCCAGGGCCCCTGATGTCCCCCCCCTTGATCTTTCCAGGGCCCCTGATGGCCCCCCCATTGATCTTTCCGGGGCCCCTGATGGCCCCCCCATTGATCTTTCCAGGGCCCCTGATGTCCCCCCCATTGATCTTTCCAGGGCCCCTGATGCCCCCCCATTGATCTTTCCAGGGCCCCTGATGCCCCCTATGATCAGTAAGGTGATGAATATCCAGCACTTGTTTGGTGTAATCTGCAAATGGAGACGCAGTAATTACTCCCAAACTCCTTCTGTGAACTCGATAGATAATCAGAGGCGGTGAGAGCAGCCAAGTGTGTTCTGGAAGAGACCTGACACACAGTGTGTAATTATCTATCTCACGGCCACCTGGCGATGGGGCGGGGGGCAGCCAAGATCAGGCCGCCATGGGGATGAGCCTCCCTAGCGTCACCCACAATGCAGCGGCGGCTGTGCGGGATCAGAAGCGACGCGGGTGCCAGGGACGGGGGTAAGTATAACCTATATGAGGGGCCCGGGCATTATCAGAGTTGGATAACTCCTTTAAGGAGAAGAGCGCGGTGATCGGTGTCCCCTCCCGGCGCCTCCTCATCTAAGCTTCTTCTTATGTCATTTTCTTAGCTTTACACCAAAAAGTCCAGTTCTGCTTCCTTTTTGAATTTCCCACCGGTCACAGCAGCGAGAACCTTGTTCTCCTGTCTCCATGATCAGAGGGGACATGGCGGCCGTGCGTGCAGCTACGAGGGGTGTCAGCCTGCCCCCCATAGCTGACCGAGGGGTGTCAGCCTGCCCCCCATAGCTGACCGAGGGGCGTCAGCCTGCCCCCCATAGCTGACCGAGGGGTGTCAGCCTGCCCCCCATAGCTGACCGAGGGGCCTCGCGGACTACATATAACGGGCAGTATGGACTCTGTATGTTCTCCTGAGGGTTTCCTGTATCTGGACACCCCGGCTCGGTGCAGCCCCCCTGAGAAGTTGGGGTCTGACTGCGCCCCTTATGCTGCTTTATATTGGTCACCAGTTTCTGCAGGTGCTGGGGTCAGACATCGGGGGCTATCCTCAGGACCCCCCTTCCAGTCTAGCTCAGTGATGGTTCTGGTAAACCCTTCAGATTTGTACACGGACCCCCCCCCTCCCAGCAGATTGTAAGCGGTCAGAGTCTGTGCCAGAGACCCCCGGCCTCCCCCGGAGAACTGAGGAGCGGCTGCAAGCTGTCACTTCAATGGAAGAGGACTTAACACCTTTAAGACGCCTGACAACATGGTCTCCGGTTTCAGAAGCCGCCCCCAGTTTAGAGTTTCCTTCTGTGAGATTATTCAACTGGAAAAAAGGGCAAACACTGGGACGAGACCCACAACAATATAAGATTGGTGGGGGTCCGACTCCTGGGATCTCCGCCGGTCCGCTGTGAGCGCTGCCGCCTCTTTCTATGCCGGTGATGTCACAGTGCCATTGTGCTGAGCTGCAGTACCCAGCGCAGCCACAATCCCACGGAGGGCGCTGTGTGCGGCGCTCACCAAAGTGCAGCTTATGGTGAGGGTGCGGGAGACGGACCCCCGCCGACCTGAGGGATAGGTCATCAATAGTAAGAGCCCGGAGAAAAATGTTTGCAGTGTGAACAGACCCTGATAGTGTCCATGGAGCTCAGTGTGCGGGAGGTGGTGGGGGTCCGGCCGCCGTCACCCCTCACTCACAGGTCGCGGAACCATCTTCCATTTGTATTTCAGGAGAGGCGTGTACTGAGGTGACAGTTATTTAGTGGCAGCACAGAGTGTTTCAGGCCAGGTGTGGCCATGAGCGTGGGGGGTTGGGGCCCTGGGGCACGTGTGCTGGATTTAGAGACAGGGCTTGTGCATTGGTACAAATTAGGGGAGGTGAAGCAGCACAGAGGATTTCAGGAGAGGCGTGTGATGATCCTGTGGAGATCACAGGCTGAGAGTTATATAGTGGAAGGAGCAGGGTCCCTAGCAGCACAGAGGATTTAAGGAGAGGAGTGTGCTGATCTTGGGGAGGTCACAGGATGAGAGTTACATAGTGGAAGGAGCAGGGTCCCTAGCAGCACAGAGGATTTAAGGAGAGGAGTGTGCTGATCTTGTGGAGGTCACAGGATGAGAGTTATATAGTGGAAGGAGCAGGGTCCCTAGCAGCACAGAGGATTTAAGGAGAGGAGTGTGCTGATCTTGGGGAGGTCACAGGATGAGAGTTACATAGTGGAAGGAGCAGGGTCCCTAGCAGCACAGAGGATTTAAGGAGAGGAGTGTGCTGATCTTGGGGAGGTCACAGGATGAGAGTTACATAGTGGAAGGAGCAGGGTCTCCAGCAGCACAGAGGATTTCAGGAGAGGAGTGTGCTGATCTTGTGGAGGTCACAGGATGAGAGTTACATAGTGGAAGGAGCAGGGTTCCAGCAGCACTGAGTATTTCAGGAGAGGAGTGTGCTGGTTTTGTGGAGGTCACCGGTTGAGAGTTACATAGTGGAAGGAGCAGGGTCCCAGCAGCACAGAGGATTTCAGGAGACGAGTGTGCTGATCTTGTGGAGGTCACAGGCTGAGTTACATAGTGGAAGGAGCAGGGTCCCAGCAGCACAGAGGATTTCAGGCGAGGAGTGAGCTGATGTGGGAGGTCACAGGCTGAGTTACATAGTGGAAGGAGCAGGGACCCCGGCAGCCCAGAGGATTTAAGGAGAGGAGTGTGCTGATCTTGGGGAGGTCACAGGATGAGAGTTACATAGTGGAAGGAGCAGGGTCCCAGCAGCACAGAGGATTTCAGGAGAGGAGTGTGCTGATCTTGTGGAGGTCACAGTATGAGAGTTACATAGTGGAAGGAGCAGGGTCCCAGCAGCACAGAGGATTTCAGGAGAGGAGTGTGCTGATCTTGTGGAGGTCACAGGCTGAGTTACATAGTGGAAGGAGCAGGGTCCCAGCAGCACAGAGGATTTCAGGAGAGGAGTGTGCTTATCTTGTGGAGGTAACAGGATGAGAGTTACATAGTGGAAGGAGCAGGGTCTCTAGCAGCACAGAGGATTTCAGAGGAGGAGTGTGTATGTGTGGTGCACGGTTAGTTGCATATATTTGGCTCTGGTCGCTTCCATAACTCAGGGCAGAAATCTTCACCCTTCACCCCAGGACGGTGGAGCTGCCCCTGATCTCTAGTGGCTGCACTACCCCCAGTGGCCAGGTGGTGGCAGTGCAGCACAGTCTGCAGGGGCAGCCTATATATAATGCACACACTGCCGTATAACTCTCAGTGGCAGTTATATAATTGGATTTGCTCTTTGTGTGTGGCCGTATCTGTCTTTATGGCGGCGGCAGGTTATACGTCTCCGCTGCCGCCTCTTCTCCGTTGTTTATCGCACCCCCTGATTGTCTCCTCTGGAATCTCTTACAGTCACACAATCTGTAGTCGGATGATTTTTATATCTGTTCACTTTACTGGGAAGAGATTAACATTAGTGATTTGCTATTAGCACAAGGGGAACTACAACTCTCAGCATGCCCTGTGATCGTGCGTCCGATCATGGCAGGACTGAAGCCTTCGGACCCCTGTGTGTAGTCCACCATTCACATGGAAACATTTCTGTACTTATTGGACCATTTCTGATGCTTAAAGGGCCAGTAACCCTGAATTCTGCAGCTTTCAATAGCATAGGACAAGTGGCGTCATCTAAGTTTTGCTACATGGATTTATGACATCTGTGTTTGTATGAAGAATCCCACCAGCAGAATAGTGAGTGCAGCTCTGGAGTATAATACAGGATGTAACTCAGGATCAGTACAGGATAAGTAATGTATGTACACAGTGACTGCACCAGCAGAATAGTGAGTGCAGCTCTGGAGTATAATACAGGATGTAACTCAGGATCAGTACAGGATAAGTAATGTATGTACACAGTGACTGCACCAGCAGAATAGTGAGTGCAGCTCTGGAGTATAATACAGGATGTAACTCAGGATCAGTACAGGATAAGTAATGTATGTACACAGTGACTGCACCAGCAGAATAGTGAGTGCAGCTCTGGAGTATAATACAGGATGTAACTCAGGATCAGTACAGGATAAGTAATGTATGTACACAGTGACTGCACCAGCAGAATAGTGAGTGCAGCTCTGGGGTATAATACAGGATATAACTCAGGATCAGTACAGGATAAGTAATGTATGTACACAGTGACTGCACCAGCAGAATAGTGAGTGCAGCTCTGGAGTATAATACAGGATGTAACTCAGGATCAGTACAGGATAAGTAATGTATGTACACAGTGACTGCACCAGCAGAATAGTGAGTGCAGCTCTGGGGTATAATACAGGATATAACTCAGGATCAGTACAGGATAAGTAATGTATGTACACAGTGACTGCACCAGCAGAATAGTGAGTGCAGCTCTGGAGTATAATACAGGATGTAACTCAGGATCAGTACAGGATAAGTAATGTATGTACACAGTGACTGCACCAGCAGAATAGTGAGTGCAGCTCTGGAGTATAATACAGGATGTAACTCAGGATCAGTACAGGATAAGTAATGTGTGTACACAGCGACTGAGAACCCATGTTGTATGCTCTCTATTCATGAAGTATTGTGTACAGTTCTGGGCTCCTGTACACAAGAAATACATAGAGTGGCTGGAGAGGGTTCAGAGGAGGGCAACTAAAGTAATAACGGGAATGGATGGACTACAGGTCCCAGAAAGATTATCAGAATTAGGGTTATTCAGTTTAGGTACAGAAATAATCATTTATTTATACCCAGGACTGTGACAAGGGGACACTCTCTATAGAAAGGTATCTCCATCAACATAGGAAAGGGTTCTTTACAGTAAGAGCAGTGAGACTATGGACTCTATACTGTAAGAGCAGTGAGACTATGGACTCTATACTGTAAGAGCAGTGAGACTATGGACTCTATACTGTAAGAGCAGTGAGACTGTGGACTCTATACTGTAAGAGCAGTGAGACTATGGACTCTATACTGTAAGAGCAGTGAGACTATGGACTCTATACTGTAAGAGCAGTGAGACTATGGACTCTATACTGTAAGAGCAGTGAGACTATGGACTCTATACTGTAAGAGCAGTGAGACTAGACTCTATACTGTAAGAGCAGTGAGACTAGGGACTCTCGTACTGTAAAGAGCAGTGAGACTATGGACTCTTTACTGTAAGAGCAGTGAGACTATGGACTCTTACTGTAAGAGCAGTGAGACTATGGACTCTATACTGTAAGAGCAGTGAGACTATGGACTCTTTACTGTAAGAGCAGTGAGACTATGGGACTCTATACTGTAAGAGCAGTGAGACTAGGGACTTCTTACTGTCAGAGCAGTGAGCTATGGGCTCTTACTGTAAGAGCATACGTGAAGTATGAGACTATGGATCTTTACTGTAAGAGCAGTGAGACTATGGATCTTTACTGTAAGAGCAGTGAGACTATGGACTCTTACTGTAAGAGCGTGAGACTATGGACTCTTTACTGTAAGAGCAGGGAGACTATGGACTCTATACTGTAAGAGCAGTGAGACTATGGACTCTATACTGTAAGAGCAGTGAGACTATGGACTCTATTACTGTAAGAGCAGTGAGACCTATGGACTCTATACTGTAAGAGCAGTGAGACTATGGATCTATACTGTAAGAGCAGTGAGACTATGGACTCTATACTGTAAGAGCAGTGAGACTATGGACTCTTTACTGTAAGAGCAGTGAGACTATGGACTCTGTACTGTAAGAGCAGGTGAGACTATGGACTCTGTACTGTAAGAGCAGTGAGACTATGGACTCTGTACTGTAAGAGCAGTGAGACTATGGACTCTATACTGTAAGAGCAGTGAGACTATGGACTCTATACTGTAAGAGCAGTGAGACTATGGACTCTATACTGTAAGAGCAGTGAGACTATGGACTCTATACTGTAAGAGCAGTGAGACTATGGACTCTATTACTGTAAGAGCGGTGAGACTAGGGACTCTATACTGTAAGAGCGGTGAGACTATGGACTCTATACTGTAAGAGCGGTGGACTATGGACTCTATACTGTAAGAGCGGTGAGACTATGGACTCTATACTGTAAGAGCAGTGAGACTATGGACTCTTTACTGTAAGAGCAGTGAGACTATGGACTCCTATACTGTAAGAGCAGTGAGACTATGGACTCTATACTGTAAGAGCAGTGAGACTATGGACCTCTATACTGTAAGAGCAGTGAGACTATGGACTCTGTACTGTAAGAGCAGTGAGACTATGGACTCTATACTGTAAGAGCAGTGAGACTATGGACTCTTACTGTAAGAGCAGTGAGACTATGGACTCTTACTGTAAGAGCAGTGAGACTATGGACTCTATACTGTAAGAGCAGTGAGACTATGGACTCTATACTGTAAGAGCAGTGAGACTATGGACTCTGTACTGTAAGAGCAGTGAGACTATGGACTCTATACTGTAAGAGCAGTGAGACTATGGACTCTTACTGTAAGAGCAGTGAGACTATGGACTCTTTACTGTAAGAGCAGGTGAGACTATGGACTCTATACTGTAAGAGCAGGTGAGACTATGGACTCTATACTGTAAGAGCAGTGAGGACTATGGACTCTTACTGTAAGAGCGGTGAGACTATGGACGTAAGAGCAGTGAGACTATGGAACTACTACTGTAAGAGCAGTGAGACTATGGACTCTTTACTGTAAGAGCGGTGAGACTATGGACTCTTATACTGTAAGAGCGGTGAGACTATGGACCCTTACTGTAAGAGCAGTGAGACTATGGAACTCTTTACTGTAGAGCAGTGAGACTATGGACTCTATACTGTAAGGCAGTGAGACTATGGACTCTGTACTGTAAGAGCAGTGAGACTATGGCCTCTATACTGTAAGAGCAGTGAGACTATGGACTCTATACTGTAAGAGCAGTGAGACTATGGACTCTTACTGTAAGAGCGTGAGACTATGGACTCTCTACTGTAAGAGCAGGTGAGACTATGACTCTTTACTGTAAGAGCAGTGAGACTATTGACTCTCTTACTGTAAGAGCGTGGAGACTATGGGACTCTTTACTGTAAGAGCAGGGTGAGACTATGGACTCTTTACTGTAAGAGCAGTGAGACTATGGACTCTTTACTGTAAGAGCAGTGAGACTATGGACTCTTACTGTAAGAGCAGTGAGACTATGGACTCTTACTGTAAGAGCAGTGAGACTATGGACTCTTACTGTAAGAGCAGTGAGACTATGGACTCTTACTGTAAGAGCAGTGAGACTATGGACTCTTACTGTAAGAGCAGTGAGACTATGGACTCTATACTGTAAGAGCAGTGAGACTATGGACTCTTTACTGTAAGAGCAGTGAGACTATGGACTCTTACTGTAAGAGCAGTGAGACTATGGACTCTTACTGTAAGAGCAGTGAGACTATGGACTCTTACTGTAAGAGCAGTGAGACTATGGACTCTATACTGTAAGAGCAGTGAGACTATGGACTCTTACTGTAAGAGCAGTGAGACTATGGACTCTACTGTAAGAGCAGTGAGACTATGGACTCTTACTGTAAGAGCAGTGAGACTATGGACTCTTACTGTAAGAGCAGTGAGACTATGGACTCTACTGTAAGAGCAGTGAGACTATGGACTCTACTGTAAGAGCAGTGAGACTAGGACTCTATACTGTAAGAGCAGTGGACTATGGGACTCCTTACTGTAAGAGCAGTGAGACTATGGACTCTATACTGTAAGAGCAGTGAGACTATGGACTCTATACTGTAAGAGCAGTGAGACTATGGACTCTGTACTGTAAGACAGTGAGACTATGGACTCTATACTGTAAGAGCAGTGAGACTATGGACTCTTTACTGTAAGAGCAGTGAGACTATGGACTCTTTACTGTAAGAGCAGTGAGACTATGGACTCTTTACTGTAAGAGCAGTGAGACTATGGACTCTATACTGTAAGAGCAGTGAGACTATGGACTCTGTACTGTGAGACTGTGGACTCTGTACTGTAAGAGCAGTGAGACTATGGACTCTATACTGTAAGAGCAGTGAGACTATGGACTCTATACTGTAAGAGCAGTGAGACTATGGACTCTTTACTGTAAGAGCAGTGAGACTATGGACTCTGTACTGTAAGAGCAGTGAGACTATGGACTCTCTACTGTAAGAGCAGTGAGACTATGGACTCTGTACTGTAAGAGCAGTGAGACTATGGACTCTGTACTGTAAGAGCAGTGAGACTATGGACTCTGTACTGTAAGAGCAGTGAGACTATGGACTCCTTACTGTAAGAGCAGTGAGACTATGGACTCTATACTGTAAGAGCAGTGAGACTGTGGACTCTTTACTGTAAGAGCAGTGAGACTATGGACTCTTTACTGTAAGAGCAGTGAGACTATGGACTCTATACTGTAAGAGCAGTGAGACTATGGACTCTTTACTGTAAGAGCAGTGAGACTATGGACTCTATACTGTAAGAGCAGTGAGACTATGGACTCTATACTGTAAGAGCAGTGAGACTATGGACTCTTTACTGTAAGAGCAGTGAGACTATGGACTCTATACTGTAAGAGCAGTGAGACTATGGACTCTTTACTGTAAGAGCAGTGAGACTATGGACTCTATACTGTAAGAGCAGTGAGACTATGGAGCTCTCTGCCTGAGGAGGTGGTGATGGTGAGTACAATAAAGGAGTTCAGGAGGGACGGAGTCGGGAAGGAATTTTTTCCTCTAAAATGACTACATCATGATTTTTTTCCCCCTTTCTTCTAAACTACATTTGAAGGATAACAGGCCGATGGTCAGATGTCTTTTTTCCAGCTTTAAAAACGGTGTAATTATGTAATATGGGAAAGCTGGGTGACAACAGACGGAGGCGGTTAGAGCTCCCCCTCCTGGTTGAGACCCAGCTTTTCTGGTCCATTGCTCTGCACTGAGATGTGCTACTTTCACATTAGCGTTTGGGGCTCCACTTGTGAGTTCCGTTTGAACGCATCCGTCCAGCCCTAATGCATTCTGAGTGGATGCGGATCCGCTCAGAATGCATCAGTCTGGCACCGTCTGTCCTCTGCTCAGCAGGCGGACACCCGAACGCTGCTTGCAGCAAACGGATCCGTCCAGAGTTACAGTGGAAGTCAATGGGGGTGGATCCGTTCGAAGGGGACACAATATGGTGCATCTAACCCTAAGCCTAAGATGTTACTGTACAGTCATGGCCAAACGTTTTGAGAATGACACAAATATTAGTTTTCACAAAGTTTGCTGCTAAACTGCTGTTAGATCTTTGTTTCAGTTGTTTCTGTGATGTAGTGAGATATAATTACTCGCACTTCATACGTTTCAGAGGCTTTTATCGACAATTACATGACATTTATGCAGAGTCAGTATTTGCAGTGTTGGCCCTTCTTTTTCAGGACCTCTGCAATCCGACTGCGCATGCTCTCCATCAGCTTCTGGGCCAATTCCTGACTGACAACCCATTCTTTCATCATCACTTCTTGGAGTTTGTCAGAATTAGTGGGTTTTTGTTTGTCCACCCGCCTCTTGAGGATTGACCACAAGTTCTCAATGGGATTAAGATCTGAGGAGTTTCCAGGCCATGGACCCAAAATGTCAGCGTTTTGGTCCCCGAGCCACTTAGTTATCACTTTTGCCTTATGGCGCGGTGCTCCGTCCTGCTGGAAAATGCATTGTTCTTCACCAAACTGTTGTTGGATTGTTGGAAGAAGTTGCTGTTGGAGGGTGTTTTGGTGCCATTCTTTATTCATGGCTGTGTTTTGGGGCAGCATTGTGAGTGAGCCCACTCCCTTGGATGAGAAGCAACCCCACACATGAATGGTCTCAGGAT
Organism: Bufo gargarizans; assembly: GCF_014858855.1. Classification (NCBI taxonomy): domain Eukaryota; kingdom Metazoa; phylum Chordata; class Amphibia; order Anura; family Bufonidae; genus Bufo; species Bufo gargarizans. The sequence continues at coordinate 193,522,332 of NC_058088.1, forward strand.
GCTTTACTGTTGGCATGACACAGGACTGATGGTAGCGCTCACCTTTTCTTCTCCGGACAAGCCTTTCTCCTGATGCCCCAAACAACCGGAAAGAGGCTTCATCGGAGAATATGACTTTGCCCCAGTCCTCAGCCGTCCATTCACCATATTTTCTGCAGAAGATCAATCTGTCCCTGTTTTTTTTTTTGGAGAGAAGTGGCTTCTTTGCTGCCCCTCTTGACACCAGGCCATCTTCCAGAAGTCTTCTCCTCACTGTGCGTGCAGATGCGCTCACACCTGCCTGCTGCCATTCCTGAGCAAGCGCTGCACTGGTGGCACTCCGATCCCGCAGCTGAATCCTCTTTAGGGGACCATCCTGGAGCTTGCTGGACTTTCTTGGACGCCCTGAAGCCTTCTTAACAAGAATTGAACCTCTTTCCTTGAAGTTCTTGATGATCCTATAAATTGTAGATTGAGGTACAATCTTAGTAGCCACAATATCCTTGCCTGTGAAGCCATTTTTATGCAACGCAATGGTGGCTGCATGCGTTTCTTTGCAGGTCACCATGGTTAACAATGGAAGAACAATGATTTCAAGCATCACCCTCCTTTTAACAGGTCAAGTCTGCCATTTTACCCCAATCAGCCTGACATAATGATCTCCAGCCTTGTGCTCGTCAACATTCTCACCCGAGTTACCAAGACGATTACTGAAATGATCTCAGCAGGTCCTTTAATGACAGCAATGAAATGCAGTGGAAAGGTTTTTTGGGATTAAGGTAATTTTCATGGCAAAGAAGGACGATGCAATTCATCTGATCCCTCTTCATGACATTCTGGAGGATATGCAAACTGCTATTAGAAATATTTATGTCATTCTCAAAACTTTTGGCCATGACTGTATAACTCGGCCAGTGAGGCATCTGGGAAAGATGAGGACAAGCTGTAATGGCGGCCATATTGGTTGGCATCCAGCTTTCCCAGATTCCTATAATGGCTGAGTCCATGGCCGTCACTTGCTGTCCCAGTTTCTCCGCTCGGAGATGATCCCGTCTTTATATAGATGTCTTTGGATTGCGAAGTGAAATCCCTGAAGCATTGCGACTGCTCGGCGCCCGGGGCCCCTCAGGAAAGCGCTTCAGCAGGTTTTAGGAAGTCACAACTTTGGCGGATGATTTGGGCGCCGCGTGTGATTCTGCCGCCCTCGCTGCTCTGCTCGTGGCAACTGGAAAGACGTGATTTTGATGTTGGCGTCTTGTTTGTTTTACGTTCCGCTGCGCCGACATAGAGACTTCATAAGAATGACGACATGGGGTAAACCATTAACCTCTTCCTGACCTGCGCTGTGAGACGTTCTTCCCTCTGCATGATGGACATAAAATCTGGGGGTCCTCCTATTCGTCAGAGTGGAGACCCTGGTGACGGCTGATCGGCGGGGTTCCACCACCTCTGTGGTTGTAGCTATCCACAGGAGGGACACGCCTGCCCATCATGTTAGTGAATGGGCCGGAGCTGCAGTACCACATACAACCTGAGGACAGCAGTGGTGCTGTTTCTGGAAGAGAGCGACCATGTCATTCTAAAGTCTGCATCCTATAGCATTAACCCTTTGTGGTCCATAGGGGAGGTTTATTTAGGTCCGCCTCACGCAGTGCACTCAATAAATCCATTCCCCGCCACAGCGGCTTCCACACTGAAATGAACCTACAGGCGCCAAACCAGTAAAATCAGACACGTTTTATTGCACTGCACACAGATGATGGAGGTTGTAGTCTTCAGGGGTCTCAGCTGATGTTATAGATCCCCTGTCCGTGGAGACCCTGGCGGGCTATAGCATCCGACTGGTGGGCCCTGAACGCTCGTTGTCGCGCCGTCTCGCTGGGGAAGGTGTCAAGGTGAGGACCAACCTGAGAGAAGAAAAAAATTGTCATCAAGCCACGTTCCTTTAAGAAGTCGTCCAGAAGGAGGGGTGGCCGAGAAAGTACTGACCTGCAAGTAAGTGGCACTGTGTAATAGACAGTGGATATGAAAAGTCTACACGCCCCTGTATGTGTCCTCTATATATACAGTGGATATAAAAAGTCTACACGCCCCTGTATGTGTCCTCTATATATACAGTGGATATAAAAAGTCTACACGCCCCTGTAATATAATGTGGTTGCATAAGTGTGCGCACCCTTAAACTAATACTTTGTTGAAGCCCCTTTTGATGTTATTCCAGCGCTCAGTCTTTTGGGTCTGAGTCTATCAGCATGGCACATTTTGACTCTTCTTGGCAAAAACCCTCCAAACCTGTCAGATTGCGAGGGCACCTCCTGGGCACAGCCCTCTTCAGATCACCCCACAGATTGCGAGGGCATCTCCTGGGCACAGCCCTCTTCAGATCACCCCACAGATTGCGAGGGCATCTCCTGGGCACGGCCCTCTTCAGATCACCCCACAGATTGCGAGGGCATCTCCTGGGCACAGCCCTCTTCAGATCACCCCACAAATTGCGAGGGCATCTCCTGGGCACAGCCCTCTTCAGATCACCCACAGATTGCGAGGGCATCTCCTGGGCACAGCCCTCTTCAGATCACCCACAGATTGCGAGGGCATCTCCTGGGCACAGCCCTCTTCAGATCACCCCACAGATTGCGAGGGCATCTCCTGGGCACGGCCCTCTTCAGATCACCCCACAGACTGCAAGGGTATCTCCTGGGCACAGCCCTCTTCAGATCACCCCACAGACTGCGAGGGCATCTCCTGGGCACAGCCCTCTTCAGATCACCCCACAGATCGTCAATTGGATCCAGGTCTGGGCTCTGGCTGGGCCATTCCACAACTTTCCTCTTCTTCTGGTGAAGCCATTCCTTGGTGATTTGGATGGATGCTTTGGGTCGTTGTCCTGCTGGAAGATGTAGTTCCTCTTCATGTCCAGCTTTCTAGCAGAAGCCTGAAGGTTTTGGGCCAATATTGACCGGTATTTGGACCTGTTCAGAATTCCCTCCAGCTTAACTAAGGCCCCAGTGCCAGCTGAAGAAGAACAGCCCCTTGGCATGATGCCGCCACCACCAGGCTTCACTGTGGGGATGGGGTTCTTCTGGTGATGGGCAGGGTTGTTTTTGGGCCAAACATATCTTTTGGAATTATGGCCAAAAAGTCCCACCTTGGTCTCATCCGACCAGAACACCTTTTCCCACAGGCTCTTGGGAGACTTCAGATGTGTTTCTGCAGAATGTAGCCCGGTTTGGATGTTTTTCTTGGTAAGAAGAGGCCTTTGTCTTGCCCCTCTACCCCATCGCCCAGACATATGAAGAATACCGGAGATTGTTGTCACATGGACCACACGGCCAGGACTGGCCAGATATTCCTGCAGCTCCTGTAATGTTGCTGTTGGCCTCTTGGTCGCCTCCGAGACCAGTTTTCTTCTCGTCTTCTCATCAGTTTTGGAGGGACGTCCAGTTCTTGGTGATTTCACTGTTGGGCCATATCTTCTCCACTTGATGATGACGGTCTCCACTGTGTCCCATGGTAGATCTAATGCCTTGGACATTCTTTTGTCTCCTGACTGATACCTTCTAACAATGAGACCCCTCTGATGCTTTGGAAGTTCTCTGTGGACCGTGGCTTCTGCTGTGGGACGCGACTAAGAAAATGTCAGGGAAGACCAACTAGAGCAGCGGAGCTTTATCTGGGGTTAATCAGAGGCCCTTTACATGACGGCCGGTGTCTGCTGACCCCGATCTAACAGGATTCGGAATGTGATTGCTTCATTCTGAACACAGCTACATCCCCAGTTATAAGAGGGTGTGCACACTTATGCAACCACATTATTTTTTTGTTTTTTTTGTTTTCTTCCCTCTACCTAAAAGATTTCAGTTTGTTTTTCCATTGAGTTGTACAGTTTATAGGTCACATTAAAGGTGGAAAAAGTTCTGAAATGATTTATCTTTGTCTCATTTTTTTACATCACAGAAACCTTTAACAGGGGCGTGTAGACTTTGTATATCCACTGTATATATAGAGGACACATACAGGGGCGTGTAGACTTTGTATATCCACTGTATATATAGAGGACACATACAGGGGCGTGTAGACTTTGTATATCCACTGTATATATAGAGGACACATACAGGGGCGTGTAGACTTTGTATATCCACTGTATATATAGAGGACACATACAGGGGCGTGTAGACTTTGTATATCCACTGTATATATAGAGGACACATACAGGGGCGTGTAGACTTTGTATATCCACTGTATATATAGAGGACACATACAGGGGCGTGTAGACTTTTTATATCCACTGTATATATAGAGGACACATACAGGGGCGTGTAGACTTTGTATATCCACTGTATATATAGAGGACACATACAGGGGCGTGTAGACTTTGTATATCCACTGTATATATAGAGGACACATACAGGGGCGTGTAGACTTTGTATATCCACTGTATATATAGAGGACACATACAGGGGCGTGTAGACTTTTTATATCCACTGTATATGTCCTGGTTATAATTCTCAGTATCTACAAGAGAAGTGGTACTGTGTAATGTCCACACAGAGTACATGTCCTGTGTCCCAGGTCTAATTGTTAGTACACACATATTTGGTAGGGATGGAGATTACACAGTACCACTTGTCTTGTCCTGTATCCTCAGTCTCGTTATATGTCCTGGTTGTAAGTGGTACTGTGTCATAGCCATACCTACAGAATACATGTCCTGTATCCGGGGTATAATTCTCAGTACATACATGTATATTACACAGTACCACTTCTAGCTGATGTTGCACAGTACCATGTCCCTTGTCCTGTCTCAGTATGTACATGTATTCTGTAGGGTTGGAGATTACACAGTACCACTTCTCTTGTATGAACTGTCCCTTACAACCAGGACATATAAGGACAAGTGGTACTGTGTAATCTCCATACCCACAGAATACATGGACTAGAAGTGGTACTGTGCAGCATCCAGTAGAGGTAGTACTGTGTAATATACATGTATGTACTGAGGACCAGAAGTGGTACTGTGCATTGTCCATCCATCGAGTCCACAGGACTGGAGATGAATCTAGAACTGTAGCGGAGGCGAGCAGCCACCTATGCTGGGTGCAGCCACCCCCGAGGACCCCCGGTACCCCCCCCACGCTGGCACATTTTAGATGCAAATGACTTGGTGAAGCCGTCACTGTGATGCTTGACAGCGAGTAATGAGAATTACTAAATGTTTCATGAGGTCACCATCCAGCAGCTGTCAAACAAGAAAGAACTTAGCAAAGGCAGGAAAACTTCCATCACCTCATTAAAGGCGACAGGCTCGGACCGCGCACATTCGCCATCAATACGCGGCCGTTTTGTGTCAGTAATTTGTGATGGAGAAGAAGAAGAAGAAGGAAGGAAAAAATCTTAAAAAATAAAGTGCGGAGACGCTGGGGCCTTGGGGGAGCTGGGGAATAGGATGTGCACGAGGAGCAGTTCTGCTCCTAATTGGAAGCAATGGGCATTATCAGCGGCGGCTTCTCCCGGCTCCCTGACAGCTCGCGCTGCCGGAATGATCGCCCACTTGTCAGTGTAAAAGGACCATTAAAAACAAACAATTTTGATTTAATTGGAGGCGTGCGCTGGGGGCCCGGGTGAGGAGTCTCATCATCCTCCTCTGCTTCCTGCTTTTTGTGCCTTGATGGGTTCAGAAGTATCTGGAGAAAGACGGCAGAGGGAGGAATGTGTCAGCGGCTGCCATGACAAGTCTGCCATCCGCGGGCGGCTATACTGGGCTCTGCTATATCCTTATTATACAGGAGCCCCCGCCGCTGCCTCCTGATCACATTCCTATTCCATACCAGTCCTAGGATGTGTATTCTGCCATAGAGAGAGTTTATTCTGTAGATCTGCTCATCCTGAGCCTCCTGATTCATGAACGGAAAGCCAGAACTACAGTGAAGACTGACACAAACAGGGGGTTAAAATTAGGATAAAGGGTCTGCTTTCTTTCCGGAAACAGCGCCACTCGCGTCCCTGACTGTATCTGGTATTGCAGCTCAGACGCTGGACAATAGTGATCAGATCCCACAGTCTGTCCGACTGCTCTGCCTACGTGTGTCTGTATTCTGTTCAGGAACCAGGAGGCTCAGGATGAGCATATCTAGAGACCTTGCCAAACATAAGTCTGTAGAGGGTCATCTTCAGTAACGTGGCAGCCATCTATAAATGTGGCTATGCTATATGAAGCCACACAGGGAGCATCACCTGCATCTACCTGAAGGGGGCAGCACTGTCATACGTGGTGCACAAACCTATGAACCTGCAGCTGCATAGGTGGCAACTACCTTCCATAGTTTGATTGGGCACTGCATGGTATAGGACGGTATAAATATTAGGCACTGCATGGTATAGGACGGTATAAATATTGGGCACTGTAAGGTATAGGATGGTATAATTATTGGGGAAATCTGGCAACTGACAGTGTTATTGGGTACTGTGTAGTATGACGGTATAGATATTGGGCCCTTTGTTATATGACGGTATAATTACTGGGCATGGTATGCCTATAATGAGTGGGCACTATATGGTATATGACATAATTATTGGGCACTCCATGATATATGTCGGAATAATTATTGGGCACTATACAGTATATGATGGTATTATGGGGCAGTGCATGGTATACAACAGGATAATTATTCGTCACTTTGTTATATTATTTATTATTAAAGCGCCATTTGTTCCCTGGCGCTGTACGTATAATAAGCGGTCACATACGGTACATAATACAGACAAGTGCATTAAGCATGAACAAGACGAGTTAGACTGGTGCAGAAGGAGAGAGGGCGCACATGATGGTATCATTATTGGGCAAAGCATGGTATATGACAATATAATTATTGGGCACCGCATGGTATATGATGGTATAGTTATTGGGCGCTATATAGTATATGACGGTATAGTTATTGAGCACTGTATGGTATATGACGGTATAATTATTGGGCACTATATATATATAGTATATGACGGTATAATTATTGGGCACTATATAGTATATGACGGTATAATTATTAGGCACTATATAGTATATGAAGGTATAATTATTGGGCACTATATAGTATATGACGGTATAATTATTAGGCACTATATAGTATATGAAGGTATAATTATTGGGCACTATATAGTATATGACAGTATAATTATTGGGCACTATATAGTATATGACGGTATAATTATTAGGCACTATATAGTATATGAAGGTATAATTATTAGGCACTATATAGTATAGGACGGTATAATTATTAGGCACTATATAGTATATGACGGTATAATTATTAGGCACTATATAGTATATGACGGTATAATTATTGGGCACTATATAGTATATGACGGTATAATTATTGGGCACTATATAGTATATGACGGTCAGTTTACAGAACACCATATGGGTTGGCAGGAACCTTCACGGTGCACAAGAAAAGCTGCAGGACGCTATAAGATGGAGAAAGCTAATGACCGGTTGCCATGAGTTACGGCTCTTCAGTGTAATGTGCCGCGCTATTGTCACGGTCGCCGCCGTCCCCTGGTGTCTGCATAGATTGTGATTTACTAGATTTTCATGTCAGAATTCCTGGGAGATGCTCAGAGTTTTGCAGTGAAGTCTGGAGGAGGCGAGTGGCGCAGCAGGACATGGCGCCAGCCCGCGGTGTATCAGACGCTGTCAGCGCCATCCCCTCCGCCTCCTATAGATCCTGCTCCTAGGAACCTAAAGGGCAATTCCATCCCTGACTGAGAGATCAGGTCACCTGTGCCCCAGTATATACACAGCACTATATGGAGGGGGGATCCTGCGGGGGGGTGGGCCGGTGACATCACCGGGGTCCAAGGTCGGGTCTCCACGTGGCTGTCACTACCTCAATGACCCGTGGCAGCCAATGGCCACACAGACTTAAAGGCAATATTTGTGCCACCTCTGGCTGCTGGGACTGGCATCACGGAAGCCCAAAGGAGACCCAGCCAAGTGCCAAGGGGGGAGGTCACAAGCTCATTAGCATAAGGAGCCCCCTCCCCCCAACTGGCACCGATCATTGGGCCCTTAACTTTTTTTTAAAAATGGCCGGCAAAATTTTTAAAAAATGTGGCCGGCATTTTATCACTATATGCATTCACTGCTTGCTGTCAATGGATGGATACAATCTGTGAACATAAACATGACTTGACCTGTTCACTGACAGCAAGCAGAGGCTGAAAAAACAGTCAGACCTAATACTTCTCACAGTGGAGGGTTTGCTACAAATGTATCGAGACAATCCCTCTCGAGGTAAACTCATCAGCAGCACAAATCGCTCTCCTGTCCTGAGAGTTTGCTACAATGTATCAGCGCAGTTCTGGAGACCTGATTGACTGGATGCAATTGTTACAACCCCTCAGTTGTGAGAAGTGTCAGTTCTGTATGTCGGTGTGTATGGAAATATGGAAAAAAATCTTGTTTAGAATCAGTTGCAGATTGTTTCCATTCACTGACAGCAAGGGGGAGACATTGAAACACAAAGTTGAGGAACTTTTCATTTTAGATGGATTTCTGGAGGAGTGGACGGGCTGGTCTCCCCCGGGCAGCGTGCCACCTCTGTGCCCGCCTGGCAGAGGCGCGAGGCGCTGACACGTACCTCATCACAGTGATGCATGATGTACAGGTAGCGGGTGAGGATCACTGCCGCTGACATCTGCCCCCCTCCACTCCCTCAATCTGTTTGGCGCTGTCCGCCTCTGTTCTGAGCAGAAGACGCAGCGGTGGAGGCATCTCAGGGGCTTATAAATGATCACTGACATATGTTAATGGAGCGGATCAAGGTGGAGGAAGGTTCCCGGCAGCAGAGGCCTCCTTTATCATGACAGGACGGGGCTGTCAGTGTCAGCGGGAAAACCACGCGGGACAGGTGACTGCTCCGCTTACGGACAGCGGCAATGTCTGTCAGCTGGAGCCCGGCTGCTACCGACAGCACAATTTTACGGACGAAGGACGATTCTTACTGACGCCCGGTTAGGTGGTAGAGGAAGTGACAGGGACACCGAGGGGTTAAAGGCGAGGTCGGGGGATCACAAACATTACACAGTCTTCTCGTGTATGAAGGTGACATGACTACAAGCCCCATCCTGATCCCGCTCCGTCAACCACAGCTGCTGAGCTTGTTACAATGTATCAGTGAAAGGATTCAGCTTTTACTTGTAGGCAAGGATTTTACCAGTCCTTGACAGCAAGCAGAGATCATGACAATGTAGAATTATTCTATACACATTGTTTCACTCTGATGAATTGGTACAAACCTTTTCAAACCGTGGAAGCTTCCAGAGCGGAGCCGGGTCCGCGGGCGGCTGGTACCTCCGGAGCAGAGTGGTCCTTGTGTCCTGAACCTTCCGCAACTGGATCTGGGGAGGAAGGAGAGAGGACACTAATGTACTGATCCTCAGCAACATCCTGTATTATACTCCAGAGCTGCACTCACTATTCTGCTGGTGCAGTCACTGTGTACATACATTACTTATCCTGTACTGATCCTGAGTTACATCCTGTATTATACTCCAGAGCTGCACTCACTATTCTGCTGGTGCAGTCACTGTGTACATACATTACTTATCCTGTACTGATCCTGAGTTACATCCTGTATTATACTCCAGAGCTGCACTCACTATTCTGCTGGTGCAGTCACTGTGTACATACATTACTTATCCTGTACTGATCCTGAGTTACATCCTGTATTATACTCCAGAGCTGCACTCACTATTCTGCTGGTGCAGTCACTGTGTACATACATTACTTATCCTGTACTGATCCTGAGTTACATCCTGTATTATACTCCAGAGCTGCACTCACTATTCTGCTGGTGCAGTCACTGTGTACATACATTACTTATCCTGTACTGATCCTCAGTTACATCCTGTATTATACTCCAGAGCTGCACTCACTATTCTGCTGGTGCAGTCACTGTGTACATACATTACTTATCCTGTACTGATCCTCAGTTACATCCTGTATTACTCCAGAGCTGCCTCACTATTCTGCTGGTGCAGTCACTGTGTACTACATTCTTAGCCTGTACTGATCCTGAGTTAACATTCCTGTATTATACTCCAGAGCTGCACTCACTATTCTGCTGGTGGCAGTCACTGTGTACATACATTACTTATCCTGTACTGATCCTCAGCACATCCTGTATTATACTCCAGAGCTGCACTCACTATTCGGCTGGTGCAGTCACTGTGTACATACATTACTTATCCTTGTACTGATCCATGAGTTACATCCTGTATTATACTCCAGAGCTCACTCACTATCTGCTGGTGCAGTCACTGTGTACATACATTACTTATCCTGTACTGATCCTGA